>NC_138770.1:489502959-489950459 GCF_965119305.1 Pelophylax lessonae
CACACAGGTATAAAACAGCCTGACCAATTTGATCCACCATCTCCAGAGTAGCAGGAGGGGTGGAGTCAGCAATTAGAGTGCCGCAGTCCAGCGAGAATTCACCGGATCCGCAAAGGGATAACGGTACTGAAATCTCTTGGGCACCACAAAATTACGTTTTAAATTGCGCCATTGGTCATTCACGGTTTTGTGAAACTCCACGGAACAGGGAAAAACCTGACTCGACTTTTGGGCTTTGCGGTTACAAAAGGAAGATCCAAATTTAAAGTGTCTTTCACAGAGCTAATAAGCGCAGCCATTGCAGTGCGTTCCCTTGCTGATCCGGAGGGGGAATCCTCCTCTTCCTCCACATCTGACTGAAAGAGGACAGAGACCCCTCAGGGGGTACACTGTCCATGGCAACCAAATCTGGCTCTGAATCAGAAGACTGAGAGGGCATAGGCCTTTTCTTAGAAGCCCGGTCAGACATCAACAAATCTACTTTTGACGCTAAAGTCGCAAGTGCAGCAGTAAGTGAGACTATAGCAGAGGATTCAGGAGTACCTGAACCCTCCACCAGATCTAGGGGGAATTTGCTATCCTGGGACTCCATAATAGCAATCTCAAATTAAAAGACACTGGCCCTTTAAATCTGCGATTTTCGCGGTTCCCACCGCAACGGCACCGCAATAAGGAACCAGAACTGTGCTACCAGAAACTGCAGGAAAATGAATGCTAGCAGGAATGCAGGCCAGGAAACACCATAAAATCCCCCAAAGGTGATCTATACTTGCCACACACTGCCAGCTTGATCTGCATGTGAGAAGAAAGGAAGTAACCTCACGCCTCTAGAGGCAGAACACAACCCTGAGCCACAAAAAAATGGTTGCCAATACAAGTCTATGGAGAAAAGCTCTGGGAAAATGGCCGCTGTCCACATAAGGACATAGTGCCCACACTAAAGATGGCGCCCGATCGGCGCCAACAGCATAGCAGAAAATGGCTGCTGCCCTCACAATGAGGCCAGACAGCCTGCCCACACCTAAAATGGCGGGCGGGCGGTTTTTCCGCTGATTGCGGCCCCCACACACCATGTCTGTACCCCCAGATAGTTGTGTGTAAGGAGAAAAAGCCGCACTCCGAGTTTAAGATGAAGATGAATAAAAATCTGTTTATTTGTATCAAAAAAATGATAAAAACATCTCAAAGTACATCCATAATAGCCAGAGACACAGGGGGGGGGGGGGGGGTGCACAGCGGTTGATGCGTTTCACGGAAAACGTCCGCTTAGTCGTAACCATGAACAGACATTGCTTAAAAAGTGACTAGCACTTCCCAGGCCCATCCAGGATCAACGCTGATTGAACACACAGCTGCAAGTTGTCCACACTTAATTCACAAATGGAGACAGCCCAGCAAGAATTTCATGTATGAAAACCTCACCCAAGGCAAAATAATTGCGATAGGTGTGGAGAAAGTAAAAAGCACACTAATACAGAGAAACGGAAGGTACAAAGGAGTAATGAATAAAAGAAAAGCTTAAAAACAATAAGAAACAAAGAGAGGAAGAAAAAAGGGGGAGAAGGAGAAAAGGGGGGAAAAAGAAAGAAGAAAGAAAAAAGAAAAGAAGAGATAAGAAAAAGAAAAATGAAAAACGAAAAAAAAAAAAAAATAATGAAAAAATAATAATAAAAAATAAATAAAAAGAAAAGAAAGAAAGGGGGGGGATGCAGATCCATATCCATAAAATACAATCTAAACTGCTGGGTTTCCTCTCCTAATATAAACTGCAAAATCTCTTCAAAAGGGAAGATTAAAAAGGAGAAAATGATCTCTCAATTCCATACTATATATTGCACCCCATGCGTGTATTGCTAAAAAACATATATATGTGTGCACACATATGGTGCTAAATGTATGTATGACACCATAACACAATAAATGGTCAATATCGTCACAGCCGTGTGTTCAATGAACGATAGTGACCCTACAACATAATGCCCAGGGTATCCGTATATGTCTCAATACTAAAAAGAAACAAACCCTAATAAAGCAATATAAGTTCATACATTGATATTACAGGGCAGTCTAAAGTATACAATAAAATCCATGGTACACACAAAATAATCAATGCATCAAAGTAAGTGCCCAAATCTTATAACGATATCCAGGTGTACACATACATGTTACAATATATGTTGCAATATACATCAATATACCGAGCTGTGTTAACATGCTACAGGATACACACATAGATTTCATACAGACCAAATATCCCAGAGGTATCGGAATGAACCCTAAACAAAGGTAAAGAAAGGAAAAAGAAAAGGAAAAGGAAAATGAGAAATACAAAGAAAAGGCCAAACAGAAAAAGAGAGAAAGTGCAAAAAAGAGAGAAAAAAAGGGACAGAGATTAGAAACGATCGGTCAAGAAAAACACAGATGAGTATTGAATCTCAAAAATGATGATTAATGTGGAGAACCAACAAACTGTAAAAGAATACACATATGTATATAAACTTGATACCCCTATAACATAATCATCCCAAGCACCTGCATGAATGCATTTACTCTCTTTTGATAAATCAAGAGAGAAGAATAAAGCGAACAGGAAAACAAAGACAAACGACATCCCATTTCATTCACAGGGAATAAATGGCAAAAACCAATAAAAGTTACCAAAAATTACCAGAAAATATATGTATAAATGGTCATATCGTATAAATATCCACCCGATGTGATCCCTACAAGATTTATGTTACTGCAACCAGTGAAGGGAAGGGACGCAATACAAAAAACGTCCAAACAGCGTCCGTTTTGCTGCATAAAGGAGGGAAGGGCAAAAACATAGCAATAAAGAAAGGGGGAGAAAACAGCCTACTATGATGATACTTTTACGGGGGCTCACTGAATGGTGCCCTCATATAGGTAGCTGCTTTTTCAACTGCCAATGTCAACAATCCAAATTCAGAACAAGTGAAAATACCAGTAAAGGAAAAGGAAAAATCGCATGCTGACTAGTGTGACTCAACTTAAAAAAAATGTGTAAAAATGAGTAACATCCCATTCAAAGTTGAGTCCACCAGGTAAACGAGTTTGGAGTCTATGTATCCAAAACACTTCCCTTTTACATAAAATACGAAAAACATCTCCCCCTCTCGCTGGGGATACAACCTGTTCTATCACCTGGACTGATACCAGGGACAGATCTCCACCATGCTCTGTATTAAAATGAAGTGGAGTTGGTGGATTTCCGTAACCTGATATCGCTCAAGTGTTCTCTGAATCTATCCTTGAGCTTACGTGTGGTGCGGCCCACATATTGCACAAGGCAACTCTTGCATGTGATCAAATAAATCAAAAATGTCGTATTGCAATTGTAAAAATTCTCTATTCTATATGTCTTATTGTCCAATGTGGATTGGAAGATATTCCCTCCTGCAATGTGTGGACATGTGATGCAATCCTTTGTGCCGCATTTGAAGTTTCCTTTGAAATGTAACCATGTTTCTGATGTGGTCTTTTTATTCTTAGCAGAAAAGAGGCTGGGAGATAATTGATTGCCCAAAGTTTTGGCCCTTTTTGCAACGATATTGACACCCCCCTCTAGGATTTTAGGACATTCCCTATCTCCATATAGAATGGGAAGGTGTTTGTTAAAAATTTGTTTGATTTTGTGGAATTCCAGACTATACGGAATGGTTAAAGTGATGGAATTACTCTGAAAATCGGTCAGAGATCTCCTAGAGTGATCTCTTGGTGAAAGCAGACTGTTTCTATCTTTGTTTAATGCTATGGAATATGCTCTCTCTAGAGTCCATTTAGGATAGCCCCTTGCTAGAAATCTTTTGAAGAGTAAAGCAGACTGTTGAAAGTAGACAAATCACTACATATCCTTCTTACCCGGAGGAATTGCCCGACGGGAATTCCCTTAAAGGTATGGAAAGGATGACTAGATTCTGCATGCAGCAAACTATTGCCTGCTGAGGGCTTCCTATATAGGCTGGTGACCACATGGTTATTACAGTGTTCAAGTGCCACATCAAGGAACTCAATCCTTTCAATACTCTGTTGTCCCGTGAATCTCAAGTTGCATCTGTTGTCATTCAGATAAAGCAAAAATGAATTTAAAGTAATACTTTGTTTGCTGATAAAGACCAGATCGTCTATGTAACGAAAATACAAAACAATCCCGTCTCTAAAGGGGTTTCCATCTCCAAAGATGTGGGCCCTCTCCCACCAACCCATGTAAAGGTTGGCCAGGGAAGGTGAAAACTTAGCCCCCATGGCTGCCCCACACCTTTGGAGATAGAAGACCCCGTCAAACATAAAATAGTTATGTTTTAGGAGATATTCTAAAACTTCCATGATGTAACATTTAGCTGTCTCCGTCAAACCCCTGTATTGAACCAACGAAAAGTGAACCGCCTCTAAGGCTAAATCATGTGGGATCGAAGAGTATAGACTTGAAACGTCACAGGTAATCCACTGATAGCCTGACTGCCACAAAAAATTATTCACCACATTAAGTAGATGAGTTGTGTCCTTCAAAAAGCTAGGTAGATTTTGTACAATAGGTTGGAGTTGACCATCCATCCATTCACCCAAACGTTCATTGAGAGACCCAATGCCCGAGACAATGGGCTTCCCCTGAACTGGGTGTAGTCCCTTATGAACCTTTCGGAGGTGGTGGAAGATGGGGGTGATTGGAAAATCAGGTATCAATTTCTAGGATTCCCTGGGGGTTAAGATCCCCAAGGAAACCCCCCTGTTAACGAGTGTCTGGAGCGTGGTTCTAAACCTTTTTGAAGGATCACACCTCAAAACAGTATAAGTGCATGTATCAGATAACTGTCTTAACGCTTCTTCCCTGTACATGTCCCTATCCAATACCACCACAGGTTGTAAAGGGGCTGCTATCTGCTTTAAACTACTCTGCGACTGATCTGCGACCGATTGACTGCTCTGCGACCGATTGACTGCTCTGCTACTGACTGACCGCTCTGCGACCGACTGACCGCTCTGCGACCGACTGACCACTCTGCGACCGACTGACCACTCTGCGACTGACAACTGACTGCGCTGTGACTGACTGCTCTGCGACTGTCTGACTGTGCTCTGCGACTGACTGACAGTGTTCTGTGACCGACCGACTGGTGAAGATCTTTGGACGGGTGAGTATCTTTGCGACTGGTGAGGATCTTTGGACGGGTGAGTATCCTTGCGACTGGTGAGGATCTTTGCGACTGGTGAGCATCTTGCGACTGGTGAGTATCTTTGCGACTGGTGAGTATCTTTGCGACTGGTGAGTATCTGGTGAGTATCTGCGACTGGTGAGTATCTCTGCGACTGGTGAGTATCTCTGCGACTGGTGAGTATCTCTGCGACTGGTGAGTATCTCTGCGACTGGTGAGTATCTTGCGACTGGGAGTAACTTGCGATTGGTGAGTATCTTGCATCTAGTGAGTATCTTGCGACTGGTGAGTATCTTAGTGACTGGTTAGTATATTAGCGACTGGTGAGTACCCCAGGTTTTGTACCAGGGGAGTAAGTGGTAGCGTAGGTAAGGAAGAGCAGGTCGTTAACATTATCCCCATAGAGTAGTGGGTAATAATGTCCGACAGGATTGGGGATGCCACTCAGTGAGTTTCTTGATGAACCAATCGAGGACGAATACTGCTGTGCAAGATGTGAGCGACTTGTTGCTCTGGAAGCCCACATCGTGGATCTAGAGAACACAGTGGTAAGACTGCGTGGCATCTACAACCTGGAAAGGAGCTTGGACATTACCCATCAGGCGCTGGCAGGGGCCAGCATAGAGGAGGGAGGAATAGAGGAGACGCAAGCAGCAGAGGTATGCAGCTGGGTGACTGTTAGGAATGTTAGTGGGAGGAGTGTCAGGGAGGCCAGTCCTGAGTTGGTACACCCTAACATATTTGCCGAGTTGCAGGTTGAGGGGGATATCAACTCAGGGGTGGCAGAGCTGGAGCATGCGCCCTCCCCCAGCTGCCAGGGGAGGGACGGCTCCAGGAAGAAGGGGGGCCGTAACTCAGGAAAGGTTAGAAAGGTTGTGGTAGTTGGGGACTCAATTATCAAGAGAACAGAGAGGGCAATCTGTAAAAAGATCTCGTGAACCGAACAGTATGTTGTTTACCGGGCGCCCGCGTTCGGCACATCGCAGATCTGGCAGACAGATTATTGTGCGGGGCTGGGGATGACCCAGCGGTCATGGTGCATGTGGGCACTAATGACAAAGTAAAAGGTAGGTGGAGGATCCTAAAGAACGATTTCAGGGACTTAGGTAATAGATTGAGGAAAAGGACCTCCAAGGTGGTTTTCTCTGAAATACTGCCTGTACCTCGAGCCACTCAGGAGAGGCAGAAGGAGATTAGGGAAGTTAACAAGTGGCTGAGGAACTGGTGTAGGAAGGAGGGGTTTGGGTTCCTGGAGAACTGGGCTGACTTCTCAGTCGGCTACCGGCTCTTTAGTAAGGATGGGCTGCACCTTAATGGGCTCTTTTGGGGAGAAAGATGGCCACCAAGTTGGAGGGGCTTTTAAACTAGGAGACGGGGGGGAGGGCTCAGAAGTAGAATCAGTCAGGAGGGAGCAAAGGACTGAAGGCAGCTGTAGGGTCAGCAGCGACAGTAGGTCCACAACGTCAATCGGTAGGTCTGTGCGGGAGAACCTCAGACCAAACAGGAATAAACATAACCAATCACATTTAACTTCCGTAAAACTAAGATAATGCTAATGCCAGGAGCCTAGCTAATAAAATGGATGAGTTGGAAATGTTAGTACATGAGGAGGACATAGACCTTGTGGGAATAGCGGAGACTTGGTTCGACCCCTCACATGACTGGCTGGCCAATATCCAAGGGTATTCGGTGTACCGGAAGGACAGGGTAGGAAAAAGAGGGGGAGGGGTATGTCTCTATGTCAAGAACAATGTAAAGGTGATTGAGAGGAGTGACATTACGGAAGGGATGAATACGGACTTAGAATCCTTATGGGTAGAACTCCATAGGGAAGGAGAAAAGGGAAAAGTAATTGTGGGGGGTTGCTATAGGCCACCTAAACAAGGGGAGGAGGTAGAGCTGAAATTTTTAGCACTTTTGGGTAAAGTGGCAAAGCTAGGATCAGTCGTCCTATTGGGGGACTTCAATTATCCCGACATTGACTGGGAAGAGGGGACTACACACTCACAGAAGGCCCGTCTATTCACGGAAACCTTACAGGATAATTACATGTCACAGTTGGTGGACTCTCCGACTAGAGAAAATGCAGTCCTGGATCTATTGATCACTAATGACCCAGACCTAATCTCGGAGGTAGGAGTCCAGGACAACCTGGGCTCTAGCGATCACAGGATGATCACATTTAGCGTAAATAACAATATAGCAAGGCAAGTGGGGAACATAAGAACCCTTAACTTCAGAAGGGCAAACT
Organism: Pelophylax lessonae; assembly: GCF_965119305.1. Classification (NCBI taxonomy): domain Eukaryota; kingdom Metazoa; phylum Chordata; class Amphibia; order Anura; family Ranidae; genus Pelophylax; species Pelophylax lessonae. Next base: position 489,510,385 of record NC_138770.1, read on the forward strand.
TTCCAAAATTGTACTCATTGATGGAAAGGGTAAACTGGGACCAAACCCTGGGATCCCTGACCACAGAGGAAAAATAGGAATGCTTTAGGAACATATTAAGCAAAGGCATCTTGCAGTGCATTCCTATGGGAAATAAATTTAGAAGAGACAAAGCCAAACCTGGCTGGCTAAACCGTAGCGTTAAAAAACTTATTAGGGGAAAAAAATTGTCCTTCAGGAAATATAAATCAGAGGGCATGGCCTTCGACCAATACAAGGAGGCAAATAAGAAGTGTAAACACGAAATCAAGATGGCTAAAATAGACTTTGAGAGACAAATAGCGGAGGATAGTAAAAAAAACCCAAAGAAATTCTTTAAGTATATCAACAGCAAAAAAACTGGGGCAGAGCATATTGCACACATAATTAACAATGATGGGAGGATGGTTACAGAGGATACTGAAAAAGCAACCGTGCTGAATGCTTTTTTCTCTTCAGTATTTACACAGGAAACAGAGGGGTACACTGACCATGACGGTATGGTTAGTAGTAATACACAGGACTTGCCACTATGGCTAACAGAGGGTGAAATCAGGGAAAGGCTGGAAAAACTTAACACAAACAAATCACCAGGCCCGGATGGCGTACATCCGAGAGTACTCAAGGAACTCAGTAAGGTTATATCCAGACCACTGTTCCTGATCTTTGCGGACAGTATTAGGACAGGAAATGTACCAGGGGAGTGGAGGAAAGCAAACGTGATTCTTATATTCAAAAAGGGTCAGAGGCATATACCGGGAAATTATAGGTTGGTCAGTCTGACATCAGTAGTATGTAAACTTCTGGAGGGGATGATAAGGGACTATATCGTAGAATATGCTAAAGACAACAGCATCATCAGTAGTAACCAGCACGGGTTTACAAATGGGCGTTCTTGTCAAACCAATCTCTTAACATTCTACGAGGAGGTGAGCTGTGAGCTAGATAGGGGCAGACCAGTGGATGTGGTGTACCTAGATTTCGCTAAGGCGTTTGATACAGTTCCCCACAAGCACTTAATTTATAAAATAAGGTCTGCAGGTATCGACAGCAGGGTTTGCTCTTGGATTCAGAACTGGCTAAAAGGGCGTATCCAAAGGGTGGTAATAAACAGCGCATACTCAGGCTGGTCTGAGGTAGTAAGCGGGGTCCCCCAAGGCTCAGTCCTAGGACCAACCTTGTTCAATTTATTCATAAATAGCATTGAGGATGGGATCAGTAGTTCGATATCAGTTTTTGCTGATGACACAAAATTAGGCAGGGCAATAACAGCACAGCATGAAGCAGATATCCTACAGAATGACCTGGACAAAATAACGGAGTGGGCAACGACTTGGCAAATGAGGTTTAACGTAGAGAAGTGTAAGGTTTTGCACTTGGGGACTAGAAACATTAAAGCACAATACACGTTAGGAGGGGAACCCTTGGAGGAATCAAAAATGGAGAAGGATCTGGGAGTCTTGGTGGATGATAGACTAGGCAACAGCTTGCAATGTCAAGCGGCGGCTACCAAGGCTAGCAGAATATTAGCATGCATAAAGAAAGGGATGTTTTCCAGAGATAAGACTATAATCCTTCCACTTTATAAAACTCTGGTCCAACCGCATCTGGAGTATGCTGTCCAGTTCTGGTCGCCAGTCCTCAGAAGGGATGTGTTGGAGCTGGAGAGAGTACAGAGAAGGGCAACTAAACTAATTAGGGGACTGGAGGACCTTGATTATGAAGAGCGTCTCCAATCGCTTGATTTATTCTCCCTGGAGAAGAGACGCCTGAGGGGGGACATGATAGCAATTTTTAAATATCTCAATGGGGATCTCAGCTTAGAAAAAAAAGCTGTTCAGTCGAAGGGATTGCATGAGGACTCGGGGGCACACAATGCGATTAGAGGAGAAGCGTTTTAACCTCAGGCAACGTGGGGGGTTCTTTACTGTTAGGGCTACAAGATTGTGGAATTCTCTACCACAAGAAGTGGTTTCTGCAGGTAGTATGGTGGCTTTCAAAAGACTATTAGACGTACATCTCAAAGAACAGAACATTCAGGGGTATGTGAGATGATTACAGCCACACACACCTACACAGGTTGAACTGGATGGACTATTGTCTTTATTCAACCTCACCTACTATGTAACTATGTAACCACTGCTCCACCCTTGTCTGCATTCCTGATAATTATAGAATCATCACTCATAAGCTTTTGTATAGCATTCCTTTCACCAGTGGATAAATTGTCCTCTTTTGCCTGAACTATAAAGGGAACAGTTTTTTTCAGTTCAAAAATATCCTGCTCAACCAATTTTTGGAAAACGTCCATTTGTGGGACACGGGATTTAACCTGGATAAAAAAGAGACGGTACCTTAATGGGGAGACCCTGGTCACATTTTCGTCATCTTCATAAGTAGTAGTTCCACTCTCCTCCACTAAATTCTCTAGGTCAGTAATTGCACAGTATTCCCGGAAAGATCTAGGCACTTCAGCGCCGATATCGTTCAATCCAGCAGAAACAGGGTCAATCCGATCACTCGAATCGCATGGGACACAGGGGTCAATTGGTGTATCCAGAAAATGTCTCTGTAGGGTTAAATTGCGGATGAACTTGTTGACATCCAGCACTGTTGCAAATGGGTCAAAATGTGAATGTGGACAGAAATTAAGTCCTTTAGATAGGAGATTCAATTCTCCCATGGTGAGTGTCCTTTGTGACAAATCAATGACATTATTAATTTCTCCTCCTTCATCACTTATTTCCTTTGTGTACGAAGAGAGTAATGATGATCCTGCTGACCTCCGATGTTTCTTTCCTCCCCTCCTTGTTTTCTTTGGGATTTTTTCCTTCTCTGAGACTTCTTTTCCTTCTTTTGCAAACCGTTTTTTGAAAAGGGAGTGCTATTAGGTGCACCTCCCGATCTGGACGGCTGAGGATAATCTGAAGAAGTGTCAGAGCCAAAGGTTCCATTTGAACTCTCCATAATACTATTTTCTGGATCAGAAAAACTGACTCTTTTTTTATGTTGATAGCGATTCCATCTGTGTGACTTCTTCCATGTGTATACATTGTCCATCTCATAGTCAGTTTTATCCCGCAGGAGTTTCTCTTTTTTACCATTAATTATTTCCTTCTCAAACTTATCAATTCTGGTGCTCAATCTTTGATCAAAGTCAGTGAAGGCAGGTGTATCCTTGTAGGTAGAGAGCTCTTGCTGCAGCAGCGAGATATCTTCCTGCAGTTTTTCCAGTTCCAATGTCCTGGATGTGATGATTATTTTCATGAGTCCAGCAGAGCAGGAAGAGAGGGTATCCGTCCAAAGCTTTTTCAAATCTTCATTAAACAAATCGAATGTGGGAAATTTTTAAATACGTAAACCCAGAGGGATACGCTGAACATCTACATATTCCATGAGTGTAGTTTACTCCCAATATGCTTTAATTTCCTTGATCATTAGCTTTTCCAGTTTTCTAAATGATGCATCCATGGGAGTAGAGAGGTCCTCTTTATCCTGTTTAAGAAGGGCTTGTGCCCCCGTTCTGAGGGGATAAGCATCAGGTTTCCTGAGAGACCGACCATTAACAATCTCCTCCATGTCTCTGACTATCTCAATCAGGTAACAAACAGATGTCCGTTTAAATCTGAGTAAATTGGGAACTCACCGAGCTGGTGTCCGAACGGAAACACAGTCACAGATCAAGGGCAAAGAAAACCGCTCCGGTGATGCAGCAATCCCAAAAACATCCAAGAACAGGTGCAGGCAAGGATCAGCAATCCAGACAATAGATGTGTGTAAGGAGAAAAAGCCGCACTCCGAGTTGAAGATAAGGATGAATAAAAATCAGTTTATTTGTATCAAAAAAATGATAAAAACATCTCAAAGTACATCCATAATAGCCAGAGACACAGGGGGGGTGCACAGCGGTTGACGCGTTTCACGGAAAACGTCCGCTTAGTCGTAACCATGCACATACATGAACAGACTTGCTTAAATAGTGACTAGCACTTCCTGGGCCCATCCAGGATCAACGCTGATTGAACACACAGCTGCAAGTTGTCCACACTTAATTCACAAATGGAGACAGCCCAGCAAGAATTTCATGTATGAAAACCTCACCTAAGGCAAAATAATTGCGATAGCTGTGGAGAAAGTAAAAAGCACACTAATACAGAGAAACGGACAGTACAAAGGAATAATGAATAAAAGAAAAGCTTAAAAACAATAAGAAACAGAGAGGAAAAAAAAAGGGGGAGAAGGAGAAAAGGGGGGAAAAAGAAAGAAGAAAGAAAAAAGAAAAGAAGAGATAAGAAAAAGAAAAACGAAAAACGTTTTTTATTATTGTTTTTAAGCTTTTCTTTTATTCATTATTCCTTTGTACTGTCCGTTTCTCTGTATTAGTGTGCTTTTTACTTTCTCCACACCTATCGCAATTATTTTGCCTTGGGTGAGGTTTTCATACATGAAATTCTTGCTGGGCTGTCTCCATTTGTGAATTAAGTGTGGACAACTTGCAGCTGTGTGTTCAATCAGCATTGATCCTGGATGGGCCCGGGAAGTGCTAGTCACTATTTAAGCAATGTCTGTTCATGTATGTGCATGGTTACGACTAAGCGGACGTTTTCCGTGCAACGCGTCAACCGCTGTGCACCCCCCCCCCCCCTGTGTCTCTGGCTATTATGGATGTACTTTGAGATGTTTTTATCATTTTTTTGATACAAATAAACAGATTTTTATTCATCTTTATCTTCAACTCAGAGTGCAGCTTTTTCTCCTTACACACATCTATTGTCTGGATTGCGGATCCTTGCCTGCACCTGTTCTTGGATGTTTTTGGGATTGCTGCATCACCGGAGCGGTTTTTTTTGCCCTTGATCTGTGACTGTGTTTCCGTTCGGACACCAGCTCGGTGAGTTCACAATTTACTCAGATTTAAACGGACATCTGTTTGTTACCTGATTAAGATAGTCAGAGACATGAAGGAGATTGTTAATGGTCGGTCTCTCAGGAAACCTGATGCTAATCCCCTCAGAACGGGGGCACAAGCCCTTCTTAAACAGGATAAAGAGGACCTCTCTACTCCCATGGATGCATCATTTAGAAAACTGGAAAAGCTAATGATCAAGGAAATTAAAGCATATTGGGAGTAAACTACACTCATGGAATATGTAGATGTTCAGCGTATCCCTCTGGGTTTACGTATTAAAAAATTTCCCACATTCGATTTGTTTAATGAAGATTTGAAAAAGCTTTGGACGGATACCCTCTCTTCCTGCTCTGCTGGACTCATGAAAATAATCATCACATCCAGGACATTGGAACTGGAAAAACTGCAGGAAGATATCTCGCTGCTGCAGCAAGAGCTCTCTACCTACAAGGATACACCTGCCTTCACTGACTTTGATCAAAGATTGAGCACCAGAATTGATAAGTTTGAGAAGGAAATAATTAATGGTAAAAAAGAGAAACTCCTGCGGGATAAAACTGACTATGAGATGGACAATGTATACACATGGAAGAAGTCACACAGATGGAATCGCTATCAACATAAAAAAAGAGTCAGTTTTTCGGATCCAGAAAATAGTATTATGGAGAGTTCAAATGGAACCTTTGGCTCTGACACTTCTTCAGATTATCCTCAGCCGTCCAGATCGGGAGGTGCACCTAATAGCACTCCCTTTTCAAAAAACGGTTTGCAAAAGAAGGAAAAGAAGTCTCAGAGAAGGAAAAAATCCCAAAGAAAACAAGGAGGGGAGGAAAGAAACATCGGAGGTCAGCAGGACCATCATTACTCTCTTCGTACACAAAGGAAATAAGTGATGAAGGAGGAGAAATTAATAATGTCATTGATTTGTCACAAAGGACACTCACCATGGGAGAATTGAATCTCCTAACTAAAGGACTTAATTTCTGTCCACATTCACATTTTGACCCATTTGCAACAGTGCTGGATGTCAACAAGTTCATCCGCAATTTAACCCTACGGAGACATTTTCTGGATACACCAATTGACCCCTGTGTCCCATGCGATTCGAGTGATCGGATTGACCCTGTTTCTGCTGGATTGAACGATATCGGCGCTGAAGTGCCTAGATCTTTCCGGGAATACTGTGCAATTACTGACCTAGAGAATTTAGTGGAGGAGAGTGGAACTACTGCTTATGAAGATGACAAAAATGTGACCAGGGTCCCCATTAAGGTAACGTCTCTTTTTTATCCGGTTGAATCCCGTGTCCCACAAATGGACGTTTTCCAAAAATTGGTTGAGGAGGATATTTTTGAACTGAAAAAAACTGTTCCCTCTATAGTTCAGGCAAAAGAGGACAATTTATCCATTGGTGAAAGGAATGCTATACAAAAGCTTATGAGTGATGATTCTATAATTATCAGGAATGCAGACAAGGGTGGAGCAGTGGTGGTATTGGATAGGGACATGTACAGGGAAGAAGCGTTAAGACAGTTATCTGATACATGCACTTATACTGTTTTGAGGTGTGATCCTTCAAAAAGGTTTAGAACCACGCTCCAGACACTCGTTGACAGGGAGGTTTCCTTGGGGATCTTAACCCCCAGGGAATCCGAGAAATTGATACCTGATTTTCAAATCACCCCCATCTTCCACCACCTCCCAAAGGTTCATAAGGGACTACACCGAGTTCAGGGGAGGCCCATTGTCTCGGGCATTGGGTCTCTCAATGAACGTTTGGGTGAATGGATGGATGGTCAACTCCAACCTATTGTACAAAATCTACCTAGCTTTTTGAAGGACACAACTCCTCTACCTAATGTGGTGAATAATTTTTTGTGGCAGTCAGACTATCAGTGGATTACCTGTGACGTTTCAAGTCTATACTCTTCGATCCCATATGATTTAGCCTTAGAGGCGGTTCACTTTTCGTTGGTTCAATACAGGGGTTTGACGGAGACAGCTAGATGTTACATCATGGAAGTTTTAGAATATCTCCTAAAACATAACTATTTTATGTTTGACGGGGTCTTCTATCTCCAAAGGTGTGGGGCAGCCATGGGGGCTAAGTTTTCACCTTCCCTGGCCAACCTTTACATGGGTTGGTGGGAGAGGGCCCACATCTTTGGAGATGGAAACCCCTTTAGAGACCGGATCGTTTTGTATTTTCGTTACATAGACGATCTGGTCTTTATCAGCAAACAAAGTATGACTTTAAATTCATTTTTGCTTTATCTGAATGGCAACAGATGCAACTTGAGATTCACGGGACAACAGAGTATTGAAAGGATTGAGTTCCTTGATGTGGCACTTGAACACTGTAATAACCATGTGGTCACCAGCCTATATAGGAAGCCCTCAGCAGGCAATAGTCTGCTGCATGCAGAATCTAGTCATCCTTTCCATACCTTTAAGGGAATTCCCGTCGGGCAATTCCTCCGGGTAAGAAGGATATGTAGTGATTTGTCTACTTTCAACAAAGAGTCTGCTTTACTCTTCAAAAGATTTCTAGCAAGGGACTATCCTAAATGGACTCTAGAGAGAGCATATTCCATAGCATTAAACAAAGATAGAAACAGTCTGCTTTCACCAAGAGATCACTCTAGGAGATCTCTGACCCATTTTCAGAGTAATTCCATCACTTTAACCATACCGTATAGTCTGGAATTCCACAAAATCAAACAAATTTTTAACAAACACCTTCCCATTCTATATGGAGATAGGGAATGTGCTAAAATCCTAGAGGGGGGTGTCAATATCGTTGCAAAAAGGGCCAAAACTTTGGGCAATCAATTATCTCCCAGCCTCTTTTCTGCTAAGAATAAAAAGACAACATCAGAAACATGGTTACATTTCAAAGGAAACTTCAAATGCTGCACAAAGGATTGCATCACATGTCCACACATTGCAGGAGGGAATATCTTCCAATCCACATTGGACAATAAGACATACTGTATAGAATAGAGAAGTTTTACAATTGCAATACGACATTTTTGATTTATTTGATCACATGCAAGAGTTGCCTTGTGCAATATGTGGGCCGCACCACACGTAAGCTCAAGGATAGATTCAGAGAACACTTGAGCGATATCAGGTTACGGAAATCCACCAATATCGCACGTCATTTTAATACAGAGCATGGTGGAGATCTGTCCCTGGTATCAGTCCAGGTGATAGAACAGGTTGTATCCCCAGCGAGAGGGGGAGATGTTTTTCGTATTTTATGTAAAAGGGAAGGGTTTTAGATACATAGACTCCAAACTCGTTTACCTGGTGGACTCAACTTTGAATGGGATGTTACTCATTTTTACACAAAAAGTTGAGTCACACTAGTCAGCATGCGATTTTTCCTTTTCCTTTACTGGTATTTTCACCTGTTCTGAATTTGGATTGTTGACATCGGCAGTTGAAAAAGCAGCTACCTATATGAGGGCACCATTCAGTGAGCCCCCGTAAAAGTATCATCATAGTAGGCTGTTTTCTCCCCCTTTCTTTATTGCTATGTTTTTGCCCTTCCCTCCTTTATACAGCAAAACGGACGCTGTTTGGATGTTTTTTGTATTGCGTCCCTTCCCTTCACTGGTTGCAGTGACATAAATCTTGTAGGGATCACATCGGGTGGATATTTATATGATATGACCATTTATGCATATATTTTCTGGTAATTTTTGGTAACTTTTATTGGTTTTTGCCATTTATTCCCTGTGAATGAAATGGGATGTCGTTTGTCTTTGTTTTCCTGTTCGCTTTATTCTTCTCTCTTGATTTATCCAAAGAGAGTAAATGCATTCATGCAGGTGCTTGGGATGATTATGTTATAGGGGTATCAAGTTTATATACATATGTGTATTCTTTTACTGTTTGTTGGTTCTCCACATTAATCATCATTTTTGAGATTCAATACTCATCTGTGTTTTTCTTGACCGATCGTTTCTAATCTCTGTCCCTTTTTGCCCCTTTTTTTCTCTGTTTTTTGAACTTTCTCTCTTTTTCTGTTTGGCCTTTTCTTTGTATTTCTCACTTTCCTTTTCTTTTTCCTTTTCCTTTCTTTACCTTTGTTTAGGGTTCATTCCGATACCTCTGGGATATTTGGTCTGTATGAAATCTATGTGTGTATCCTGTAGCATGTTAACACAGCTCGGTATATTGATGTATATTGCAACATATATTGTAACATGTATGTGTACACCTGGATATCGTTATAAGATTTGGGCACTTACTTTGATGCATTGATTATTTTGTGTGTACCCAGCAGTTTAGATTGCATTTTATGGATATGGATCTGCATCCCCCTTTCTTTCTTTTCTTTTTATTTATTTATTTATTTATTTATTTTTATTATTATTTTTTCATTTTCTTTTTTTTTTTTTTCATTTTTCGTTTTTTTCGTTTTTCTTTTTTCTTTTTCTTATCTCTTCTTTTCTTTCTTCTTTCTTTTTTCCCCCTTTTCTCCTTCTCCCCCTTTTTTCTTCCTCTCTTTGTTTCTTATTGTTTTTAAGCTTTTCTTTTATTCATTACTCCTTTGTACTGTCCGTTTCTCTGTATTAGTGTGCTTTTTACTTTCTCCACACCTATCGCAATTATTTTGCCTTGGGTGAGGTTTTCATACATGAAATTCTTGCTGGGCTGTCTCCATTTGTGAATTAAGTGTGGACAACTTGCAGCTGTGTGTTCAATCAGTGTTGATCCTGGATGGGCCCGGGAAGTGCTAGTCACTATTTAAGCAATGTCTGTTCATGTATGTGCATGGTTACGACTAAGCGGACGTTTTCAGTGAAATGCATCAACCGTTGTGCACTCCCCTCCCTGTGTCTCTGGCTATTATGGATGTACTTTGGAGATGTTTTTATCATTTTTTTAATACAAATAAACAGATTTTTATTCATCTTCATCTTCAACTCGGAGTGCGGCTTTTTCTCCTTACACACATCTATTGTCTGGATTGCGGATCCTTGCCTGCACCGGTTCTTGGATGTTTTTGGGATTGCTGCTTCACCGGAGCGGTTTTCTTTGCCCTTGATCTGTGACCGTGTACCCCCAAATAGTTGCCTAAGCACCTCAGGGCCATCCGGGACCCCCGCAACCCCCCATATAGCGGTAGAACCGCCGCAGCGCCCCCGCAGGGACCGGGAAGGGACACACAGAGATCGCACTGACAGACATGAGGGGGACATTACAGATCCAGACCGAACTGCCATCCCCACAAAACAGAGGGCCTATATACACACCCCGACAGACAATTGCCATAGACAGAGGGGTAGTATGGTACTCACCGTTCCAGCAAAAAACGTGGGTACCGCTCTGTGTCAGGAAGCCCCCCACTCTGGGTGGTGGTAGCGTCAGCCGAAAAGGATGCTAGCAACATGCGGCGTACCACAGTTGAGACATCCCAGCGAAGTAGCCACTTCACAGGCTCATCCCTGAGGACAGGGACATGGTCGTACGCATAGCCTGCTAACGCTCGATGGCAGGCTGGGATTCCATAAGGCTCCAGGACAACCAGTGCGATTTCCAGCTCCGCAAATGCTGTAGTCATCTGAAGTCCGACTAACTAAGCACATGAACAAAGAAAAAGCTATCTTATGAAAGAAAAACACTTTCTCAGAGAGAAAAAATAATAATAAGACAAAAGGCTGAGACTGCAGCCCCAGCCAGGGAAAAGCCAGCCTACTCCTATGCTAGGCACAGACAAACTGAATTGGGAATTCAGCTAGATGGGGGTATTGAACCAGAGGGACAGCCCCCTGTAGGTGTGTCTATACAAAGGTTTTGTGAATGTTTTCTAACAAAATCTTCTGCCTAGCTTACTCCTGTGGATAAGACCAATACCCAGACGTGCAGATTGTATGAGTGGGCAGCGACTGTTAGAGGACGTAAGAGAAAGAACTTTGCATGTATGCCCATCATTAGAAGTGGTCTAATGGTGGGCATACCACACACTTTCTGGTATAGTTTTTTTACAGTCAGTGGTCAGCTTTCATGTAAAAGCAATCATAACATATAATTAGACTGCTTTTACAAGACTCATCTCTATGGCCTAAGATACCGGAAGCTACGAGCATTTCATGACTTTGTAAGTTTCTGGTACCTCTGGTATCCTTAATAATTTATTTCCTTCCAAATATGCGTCCCACCTTTTTTACTAGGTGGTACGCATACACCTTTAAGACAGATGATGTCATCGCTGAGCGCCGCAGAGCGGCTATTTCAACCGCCGGCGTTCTCACTCACATCGTTCGTTCAACCTGCCTTGTGTATCCACATGCTTCAAGCCTGTCTTGCTGTCGGAACCTCCAGCTGGTTGCTTCTACCTGGAGCAGACCGGAACCTCGCTACTGATCCCTGTATCTCGCTACCGGATCTTCCCCTCTCTACTGGACCCCTCTACTACTAACATTTACTAGTGATAAGTACCCCACAGGGGAATCCTCCATAACCTACTTACACTATCTATCATCTGCACTGTTGCATAGATTGCTAGCTCTTGAGCCTACTACCATCTACTATCTGCACTGTTACATAGATTGCTAGCTCTTGAGTCTACTACCATCTATCATCTGCACTGTTACATAGATTGCTTGCTCTTAAGTCTACTACCATCTATCATCTGCACTGCTACATAGATTGCTAGTTCTTGAGTCTACTACCATCTATCCTTGCACTGGGTTAGTCTATCCTGTAATTGTCATCTGCTGTCCTTACCACCTGTCACCATACTCGATTACTAACCTATCTGCACTCTACCTAATACCATCTAGTACTCTCCTGAACAAACCTATCAAGTACTTACCATCTCTATCACTGTTCACACCTGTCCCTTCAGCACAACACCTTCATACTGTCATATACATTCCACCACTCCAGGAACATCTTATTGAGTGTGTATATATCTGTATGTTGAAGCTGACAGGCCCACAGTGATGAGTCTGGAGAGTTGGATCTGGTTATTCAACACATCTCTACATGACTACTGAGTGGAGATTTTGCAGCTGCATATCCAGCCTACCACAAAAACGCAGGAGCGTTACAGACTTCAGTTTCGCCAGATATTAACAGTGCCATTGGGAAAGCATCTTATCACACCAATCTTGGTGTGGTCAGATGCTTTAAGGGCAGAGGAGAGATCTAGAGTCCAATAGACCCCAATTTTTTGAGTACCTGTCATTATTTATTGCTCTCATAGGGGGGAGGAGTTTATGTAATTTCTTTCCAGACTCTGGTAGGTTAGAGTCTCATGGAAAAGCTCGTTTTGAGCCTTCTGTTGGTTAAAGGAGGGAAGGGGGCCACAGTGATGCATTTCAAAATTTTTTTAGTCCTCCGTGCCCAGGGCAACTTCAAAATCTCATCAGCAGCGTCTGCATCAAATGGTGGAACATTATCTAGGGGCGAAAATAGACTTGGAAGTGCTTTCCAGTAGACAATCCATTGGTTTTCTGTGTCATGAGGATAGACCACTGGCCAGAACTTGCCCAGTATGCAATTAAGCTGCTGGGCTGCTGGAGGTTTTGTGACAGAAAAAAAAGTGCATCTGTCCACAGACTCAGTTGACTGGCTGACATTTGTAGAAATTAATCAGACCAGCTAAGTCCCTGATGCTGATGTCCCTGATTAGGTGTTATTGGTATCGCAAATCTCTGCAAGACAGACTAGGCTGCCTAGCTTTGTTGGTTGACTGGCTGACATTTGTAGAAATTAATCAGACCAGCTAAGTCCCTGATGCTGATGTCCCTGATTAGGTGTTATTGGTATCGCAAATCTCTGCAAGACAGACTAGGCTGCCTAGCTTTGTTGGTTTTGATTTTATCTTGAAGTATTTTTTTGGTATAGGTTAAATGGGCACAATTAACACTCAAGGACAGCAAGGCCAATTCTTGGTTTCATCAAGACTACCTCTAGAAGGTTACAGGGTAAAAGCACCAACAACACCCAAAGACCAATTTTTTTTTGTTTGACAGGGGCATCAAATTAAATTTTTTTTACAGCAATGCAATTCTATCTTTCATCAAGACTACCTCTAGAAGGTTACGCAGTGAAGGCACAACACTCAAAGACCAATTTTTCCACAACTGTTTCTTCTATCCAAAGTCTTCAAAAGAGACACCAGACTTTATCTAAAAAAAAATGTATCTTGGCCTGAGTGCACTATAATATGGATTCTTCACATAAGGCTTGCTCACTGTGGTGCAACATTTTGTTATTTACATCCAAAGTCTGCCTAAGGCAGTGGCTGAGTGACAGACAACAGAGGGTTGTAGTCAATGGAGAACATTCAGAACAAAGTCATGTTACCAGTGGGGTACCTCAGGGATCTGTACTTGGACCAATTTTGTTTAATATCTTCATAAGTGATATTGCAAAAGGCCTCGATGGTAAGGTTTGTCTTTTTGCTGATGACACAAAGATATGTAACAGGGTTGATGTTCCTGGAGGGAAACGCCAAATGGAAAAGGATTTAGGAAAACTAGAAGAATGGTCAGAACTCTGGCAACTGAAATTTAATGTGGATAAGTGCAAGATAATGCACCTGGGACGTAAAAACCCAAGGGCAGAATATAGAATATTTGACACAGTCCTGACCTCAGTATCTGAGGAAAGGGATTTAGGAGTAATTATTTCAGAAGACTTAAAGGTGGGAAGACAATGTAATAGAGCAGCACGAAATGCCAGCAGAATGCTTGGATGTATAGGGAGAGGTATAAGCAGAAGAAAGAGAGAAGTGCTTATGTCGCTGTACAAAACACTGGTGAGACCTCACTTGGAGTATTGTGCGCAGTACTGGAGGCCATATCTCCAGAAGGATATAGATACTCTAGAGAGAGTTCAGAGAAGAGCTACTAAACTAGTACATGGATTGCAGGAAAAAAAAACTTACCAGGAAAGGTTAAAGGACCTTAACATGTATAGCTTGGAAGAAAGAAGAGACAGAGGGGATATGATAGAAACTTTTAAATACATAAAGGGAATCAACTCAGTAAAGAAGGAGAGCATATTTAAAAGAAGAAAAACTACCACAAGAGGACACAGTTTTAAATTAGAGGGGCAAAGGTTTAAAAGTAATATGAGGAAGTATTACTTTACTGAGAGAGTAGTGGATGCATGGAATAACCTTCCTGCAGAAGTGGTAGCTGCAAATACAGTGAAGGAGTTTAAGCATGCATGGGATAGGCATAAGGCTATCCTTCATATAAGATAGGGCCAGGGACTATTCATAGGATTCAGATATATTGGGCAGACTAGATGGGCCAAATGGTTCTTATCTGCCAACACATTCTATGTTTCTAAGACACAAAAACTTTTCCAAAAAATCTCCAATCTTGTTCCAAGTCCACTAAAATGTGTCCTCCTCATACAGGCTGGCTCCCCAATCTGTTAGTTACTAAATAAAGAAAGCCTGCAGGGAAAATCAATTCAAATGTAATTGTTTTTGCCTTTATAATTGTCAGTTTTTCTGCAGCAGGTTCTATACATGGTGCAGATGTGCCACTTTACAGGCAGACTAAGGGCACCCCCCAGGCACTATATTTAAATACATTTTTCATTTTTATTATTTTACTTTAGGCATCAATCAGTTTTATTTTTGCTAGAAAACTACTTAGAACCCCCAAACATTATATATATATATATATTTTTTTTAGCAGAGACCCTAGAGAATAAAATGGAGATCATTGCAATATTTTTTATCACACTGTATTTGCGCAGCAGTCTTTCAAACACAATTTTTTTGGAAAAAATTCACTTTTTTGAATTAAAAAATAAGAAACCAGTAAAGTTAGCCCAATTTTTTCCCATAATGTGAAAGATAATGTTACGCCGAGTAAATAGATACCCAACATGTCATGTTTCAAAATTGGGCACGCTCATGGAATGGCGACAAACTTTGGTACTTAAAAATCCCCATAGGCGACATTTTAAAAATTTCTACAGGTTGCCATCTTAGAGTTACAGAGGAGTTCTAGGGCTCAAATTATTGCTAGCACTCTAACGAGCGCAGCAATACCTCACATGTGTGGTTTGAACACCGTTTACATATGTGGGTGGGGTTTCCGTATGCGTTCGCTTCTGCGCGCTTTAATTTTTTTTATTATTATTTATTTTATTTATTATTTTTTATTTATACACCGTTTTAAAAAAAAAAATTGATCATTTTTATTTCTATTACAAGGAATGTAAACATTCCTCGTAATAGAAATAGGCACAACAGGACCTCTTTTTTGTGAGATCTGGGGTCAAAAAGTCCTCAGATCTCACAAGTACACTAAATGATGAAGAAAAATAAATAAAATGAAAAAAAAAATAGGGACCTTTAAACCGGTTGCTAGGCAACTACGTTTGCCATCGCTCTGGTCCTCCAAGACCATAGAGTCGAGGACCGGGACGCGGCGGGAGGGGGGGGTCACCTCTTCCGCCATCCCGGAAGGGTGATCCCATGGCGAATCCACCGCTGGGACCACCCTTATCAGAAAGCCAACCGCCCACCGTTTAAAAAAATACCAGGGTTATGGCAGCTATCTGCTGCCATAACACCGCTATTTAGGTTTAAACGGCGGACGTATATAGTCATTGGGCGGATGGCAAGTGGTTAAAATCACTGCTCCTTGAAAAACAATCTTTTGGGGCGGAGCTTGCCACTAAAGAAGATGGCCACTGCTTAACAGAGCTCCGTGGACGCCAACATCCCAGGAACCAGCTGCTGCGACCGGA
Organism: Pelophylax lessonae; assembly: GCF_965119305.1. NCBI lineage: Eukaryota > Metazoa > Chordata > Amphibia > Anura > Ranidae > Pelophylax > Pelophylax lessonae. Next base: position 489,526,052 of record NC_138770.1, read on the forward strand.
GGCATCTCCACTGAGCACCGATGCTCATTTCTACAGAGCAGACACCGAAGAGCTAGATGGGCAAGAGAAAACCTTCCTCTGGGCCACAGAAACCTACAGAGTTCTTCCACAAAGGGGACTTACAGGCACCCCCAGAGCTCTCCTCACAGCGGGTCAACCTGCTCTAGTCCTGAGAAGGCTAAAAAGAAGCACTACCCTGAGCCACATCTAACAGGTGAGGAACATGTCGAAGATTTAATATTGAATACAGATGATACTAGGGAGCTATTGGATGCCTTAGAGGAACACAGTAGAGGTATACAGGGCCAACCTATTCATGACACTACCTTGAAAGACATGTTGCTGTCACTTAAGGGCTCCCTGCATAAAGAAATTATTTCATTTATGGCCCATATCAATGCAGACATTTCAGATCTGGGGGACCACGTGGAGCACGAAATGGGTGAATTTTCAGGAGTGCACAATGAACTAGTGGATGCCCATAATGAGCGGGAGGAAGATATTGATGCACTTAAAGCTAAGTTAGCAGACCCCGAGGATTGTTTACGTAGAAATAATTTGTTTAGTGCGGTGTCAGAAACTGTCCCCTCCTCAGATCTTTCTCGCTATATACAGCAAATGATTTCCACTGTTCTACCAGAGACTCCAGATCGAGAAGTGATTGTTGACAGGGCTTCTAGACTTCCTAAACTCTCTCATCTGCCTGATAATATTCCTCATGTTGGCAACGCCAGGATCCACTTTTATCATGTGAAAGATGAGCTTATGCAATTCACGAGATGCAATTCTCCTTTGCCAGAACCGTATGCCCATTTTAACTGTATTCAGACATGTCGCAACATACTATCCAAGCGAAGAAAAAATGTCACTCCGTAGCGAAACTTCTACACAACCATAACATTGTGTACAGGCGGGGTTTCCAGGCGAAACTGATCATCCCGAAAGACGAAAAAAATTGTTTACCGTTTCTTCTGTAGAGGACGGCATTAAACTAACAAAGAAATGGGGCATCCTGCCCCCATCTGATGACCGACCATCAACTAGAAACTCTCCAAGCCGTATGGACCCAGAGTGGCAATCTACCCCAGGGTGAACAGCTGGTCAGCTGCCTCTCTTACACATCGTTCAAGATCTGTCTCCAGGTAGACAGAATCCACCAGGAGGATGTCCTAGTCCTTTAAATGATCAAACCCCCTACTGTTGAATTTGGCCTCGGCCACTTGTTGAGCTGTTGGACGCTATCTGGCAATCGTATGCAACATCAATGATATTACATACACCATCATCAACATGTACACCCCCAATGCTGGTCAACTCAGGTTCTTGTGGAAGGTCCGAAAACATGTTGAACTTTTACAAAGAGGTTTGGTGTTGTGGTGCAGAGACTTCACTTCTTTAATGAACCCCAAGCTGGAAACCATGGTTTATAAACTCAATTACCATTGTCACCTCAAGACCCTTGTGTATGAATCTAGATTATATGATGTGTGGAGGTACATGAACATGACTATTCATTTACTCTGTAGCACATAAATCTTTCTCGAGGATTGATTATTTTCTACCTGACCTCCACCTTTTACAAAGGGTATCTAGAGCCCTTATCCATTCTAGAACTTGGTCAGACCACACCCACAGTTCAATTGAGTTACAAGAAGATTATAAAATCCATCCAGCCACTCTCTGGCGGAATAACACTTTCCTCCTATCTCAGAAACAACCTCAAGAAAGAATAATAGCTCAATTGCAAGAACATTTCCAATTTAACTCTACGCCTTCTGTGGATGTTTTTACAACTGTGTGTGCCAATAAAGCGGTGGTTAGGGGTTTGCTGAATCAGCAGGCCTCTAGAGCACGGAAACAGAGGATGCAGGCTATGAATGACCTATTGCAAAACATTTAGACCCTATAGAGAAACACTAAAGCATTTACAGAGCCTGACAACTGGCGGCTTTAATAAAAGCTAGGCAGGAGCTGCGCCTTATGCTAATGTCAGGACAGAAAAAAGTATTGAAATCCTTAAAAGCAAAATACTATTCTCAAAGCAATAGAGCAGGAAAATTCTTAGCTAGACCTCTTCAGAAACCGCAACTAAAAACTAACCTGTCTTCTATCCAAAATCCACTAGATGGCAGCATGGTATATCACCCTGCTGATATAGCTAAAGCATTCAAACTGTTCTATCATTTCTTATAAAATTTACATGAGGATCCTAATACATCCCTACCTACGGAGGAGTCCATCTCATCTTACCTATCTTCTATTCATCTTCACAGGGTGGACTCGGATGTCCTGGAATTATTAAGCGCCCCTATTTCCGTTGCTGAAACAACCAAAGTTATTAGAGGACTAAAAAAACAACAAAGCCCTGGGCGCTAACGGTTTCTCAGTGAAATACTATAAGGCTTTGAGTGATGTAATTGCTCCTCACTTAACCTCGGTATTCAATAAAGCAGCATCCTCTGTTTCCTCTCCGCAAGAAATGTTGAAAGCGATTGGATTACACTGGCTATACCGGAAAAAGATCCTAACCGCCCTAGGAACTTTAGACCCATATCACTGCTTAACACGTATCTAAAGAGCTATGCCAACATTTTAGCACACAGATTGGCCACAGTCACCCCCTCTCTTATAAAGTCAGATCAAGTGGGTTTCGTGCTAGGGCGCCAAGCTCCGGGTGGCACCCGATGTATGCTTAATTTGCTGATGGTCCTGGAGAGTCACAGTGAACCCTTGACTTTCTTGACTTTAGATGGCAAAAAGGGTGCACTGGGGCTTTCTATGATCAGCCCTTATTAAATTTGGACCTATGGGACTAATTCACCCTGGGATAATGGCATTGTACTCCGATCCATCATCATGTATACGTATACACCTCCATGAACTGTCCTGGTTGGGTAGGGTGGCGGAATTTAAAATGATGACCTTACCTAAAATACTGTATCTTTTTAGAATTATTCCCATCCCACTGCTTAGTAAATTTTTTAGGGATTTTGACATCATACTCAGAAAATTTATATGGAAGGGAGGTAGAGCTAAGGTCTCATTCAACACCCTAAACCGGCATAAAATTACTGGAGGGGTGAACTTACCAGTGTTGAAACACTATCATTACGCCGTCATACTCGACCAAGTAAAGTCCTGGTTTCTACCTACATCCGACAAATTATGGTTTTCCCTAGAAAAGTCACTCCTTAAAGATTGGGACCTGCCGTCCCTCCTTCAGGCTGCAGCCTTCAACCCAAACCTCCAAATTCCTGATATCCCAACCATAAAAGTTTCACTGGAGGCCTGGTGGAGAGCACTTTTGAGCACAAAAGATCTGATTTCCTCCAGAATCCCTTATCACTTAAGATATACAAACACCTTATTCCTTCTTTGGATGTGACACACTGGCTAAAACTAGGTTTTCCGGGACTTATCTGAGATTCCAGAGAACCTTTGGGAAAGCTCCTTCGCAAAAATGCAAATCCACTATTTTCACTCCAAATTCCCAACTAAATTTGTGTCAAAAACTTCCAGTCTTTCTTCGATGGGAGAAATAATTAGATGAATCCTTCTTTATACAAAACTGGTTGTTCGCAGTTAGACAAAATTTTACTGTCTCTAGATGCACGGATCATTGGGATAATTATCTAAAGATTCTGCAAAAGGGCTACAATATTTTACACCATATAAATTTTCAAAAATCTACCCAGATTATTCACCCCTCTGCTGGCATCACCGTGGGAACACCGGAAATCTCACTCATATCCTGTGGGAATATCCTAACCTAGGCAGCTTTTGGAATACGGTATTTGCAATGATATCACAACTCACAGGTATCCTGACCAAACCCACTCCAGGCTTGGCAATACTGAACCTTCACATTTCTAGATTCCCACGACAATATAGGACTGTAGTGACACCTCTATTAACTTCCCAGCTAGTAATCACGAAAAAATGGAAGACCAACTTCGCTCCTGAGACATCAGAAGTTATCCATAGGGTGAACCTCCACTGCCTATATGAAAGAGCAATAGCTTGTAATCAGGACTCCTTGCGCTCCTTTCCTGCTTAATGGTCCATCTGAACCCAAACGTTTTTAAAAGACAAGGAGCTCTAGGAGTTATTGTTAAAACCTAGTTATTACTCCGCAAAATCAGACGACCCACTACTCTGGACCCAAGTCCTTGTAGTCACTTAAATAAAGTAACCGCTTATGTTCAGTCCTCTTAACTTCCTGCTCTCTACCCTCCCCTGTCTTTCCCTATTTTGTTTATATTTTTGTATTGTTTGGTTACTCTATATTTCAATGCCCTGTGAATTTTCTCCTTGGTCACACATTGAATATTGATAAACAATATAAACGTATGCAAAGAGCATAATTGTTCCATCCTTCTGCATGTTTGATGAATATGTTATCTGCTTAAATTGCTCAGCGGTGTTTGTCAAACGTGTGCAGAACTTATGTGATACTCGCTTCATTCTCTGCAAAATATGTAATCGATACTGTTCATTGTTTAACCAGTAAGAATTTCATAATAAAAAATATTGAAACATAAAAACAATCTTTTTTAAAGTTTTCTTTTTTTTTTTTTGCATTGGTACATGTCCCCCAGGCCAGGACCATGGCCCCTATACCCTTTTTATGGCAAATAACTTGCATATAAGCCTTCAAAATAGGTCTTTTGATTTTTCCTGTTTGGGTCCCATAGACTTCAAAGGGGTTTGTCATTTGGGTCCGAACTTTTGCAATGTTCGAATGTTTTGGTGCGAACCTAACCGGTGTTCGGCCCATCTCTAAAGGTGAGTTGTCCAAAACTGTGGTAAAACAAACATTAGAAACTAACCTATACATAGAAAAGCAAACGCAATAAACTGTCTATAAATATTTCTTGTTTCCCTGAGTTGGCCCACAAAGTAGAATACCCTGAAAACTGACTTTCACACAGGCAAAGCTTACTGCTATTCTGTGTGGCAATGCCCATACCTCATAACCCTTTGTTGCCAGGCCATGTGTGCCAGTTTTAATCCCAGGTGGCTTGACCATGTTTGCAATTTTTCACACTTAGTTTTTCACTCACAGCTTTCAGAATTTATAAAAGACCCCCCAAACTGTACATTTTCTGAAAGCATAGGACAGGTGGGTTAAAAAAAGATGGTGTAGATTGGTAGATTGGAATGTTCATTCATCCACTAAAGCAGTCATTAAGCTGGAAAATGCATTCTCGACTATTCCTCTATAGGTTCTCTCCTGGCTCCCATTTTCGGTGCTAGAGAAGGACCTGAGGGGCCATCCTCTCATAGCCCCCCCCCACTAAAGTTGCACAGTGTGTGGCGCAAGGCCAAGAAAATAAATCTGGCAGCTGGCCCCTTAACATCCCTTCGCTGGAACCCTGATTTCCCATCGGGAATGTCTGATTCTTTCCTCCAAGTTATCTGGCCAAACGTAAGAATTCCAGCTAGACTTTTCTTTCATAAGGGATCTCCCCTGTCCTGGGAGAAGATCAATCAAAATATTCAACCTCACTCAATCCCGCTGTGGATATTTTTCCAAATTCGCCATTTTCTGACCCACCGGCGAGCTCCATCTGACTGGACGAGGCCTCCGACCGGGATTGAGGCCCTCTGTGAGAAACCTGGCCCACGGAGACACACAATCTCGGCCCTGTATCGCATCTTACTATCCCCTCCGCCAATCTCTTTCTCTTTCGTCCAGGCTTGGTCCAGAGACCTGGATCTCGCTCTCACAGAATTGGACTGGTCCGCTGTTTGCCAGACCATTCAAAAAGCCTCAATTAGCGTTACTATTCAAGAGAATGGATATAAAATCCTAACCAGATGGTACCAAACCCCGGATAGACTTCACAAGTTCTGTCCTACTGTCCCAAATGTCTGCTGGAGATGCAATAAAGAACAGGGAACCATGCTACATATTTGGTGGGATTGCTCAGCTCTCAGACCTTTTTGGACGAAAGTCCACGACTTGATCAAAGAAGCCACCTCGTCTGACTTGGACTTCTCTCCAATGCAATATCTGCTGCATTGGACACCTTCACATAGACACAACTACAGGAAATCACTGGCCATGTATATGATTACAGCGGCTAAGTTGTGTGTCCCATGTCACTGGAGATCGACCACGATTCCTTCCATCAAGGAATGGTTTCATAGACTGAATCATATTGAGCAAATGGAGGAATTGATTAGCGTCGCTCTGTAACGCTCCTGCGTTTTACGTATGATGTGGATTTTCAGCTGCAGAAATATTCCACTTCAGTAGTCATGTAGAGAAACGCTGAGACACCATTCCCAACTCTCAATGACTCATCATGTGTGGATGATCTCAATTCAGCAAGTAAATACACACACCCAATAAGATGTTTCCTAGAGTGACTTATGTATATAGTAACACAGTGATGATAGGCTGAAGAGACAGGTTGGGTAGAGATGGTAGATGACAGACACTTGAAAGGAAATGTTCTTGAAAGTAAGATAGTAGCAGATGGGATGCAGATAGGTTTAGCAATCATGTATGGTAGTAGATGACAGAGTAGCAGGTGGACATACAAGAGAGATCAACCCAGTGCAAGAACAGGTGGTAGTAGGCTCAAGAGCTAGCAATCTTAGATAATGCAGATGTAGTAATAGTCCTTAGTATGCAGAGCTAGATAGTGTAAGCTTTAGTATAAAGGTTATAGAGGTTTCCCCTGTGGGGTACTTATCACTAATAGCAATGTAGCAGAGGAGAGGTTCGGCAAGAGCGGATGATCTGGTAGCGGGATACAGGGATCAGCGCAGTGTGGTTCCGACAGCGAGGTATGCTTGCAAGCATGAGAGCTTCAAGACAGGTTAGCATCAAGGCACAAAGCAGTTTGAACGAACACATGTGAGTGAGAGCCGGCGATCTAAATAGCCATCCAGTCCGGCGCTCAGTGATGACAGCATCAGTCTTAAAGGTGTATGCGCACCTTACCAAAAGAGAATGGTGGGGCGCATACACTTATGAAAGAGTAATTAGGGTACCCAAAGGTACCAGAACATTACACGCTCACGACTCCTTCTCATGTTTCGCCACAAAATGGCAGGCCTGGTCTAACTTCAAAAAGTCTCTGTCCTATAACTCGGTTATGACCCCCTCCTAAAAGATATAAATTAAAAATTCAAATAGTTCTTCTGGATCTATACTGATGCTTTTCCCCCCTCACCACCCCCCTTACCTTCTTTCTTTCTTTCTTTTCTCTTTTTTTCCCCTACATACGCTACTCCCGCTGTCGCACCTGAATCCCTTCCCTTATCTGAATGAAGGAGATCCCGTAAAGGCTGGATCCCAACAATATTCTACATTTTGATCCACAAAACTTGTCCCATTTCAAACTAAACTGGCCAAATCTCATTACTTGTTTGAAAGCTTTGTAACTGTTGATTATATTATGGTATGTTTTACTCTATATTGATACCTCACTTCGCTACTTATGGTATCCACGATTCAGTTACTTTTGCACTAAGTTTGACTAACAGTTTATTCCTCTATGTAAGCAAAAGATTGATTTAGAATTGGATCCTTGGGCCCAACAACTGATACCTCGATGTGCCCTCTGTAATGTTTGGCCCTCCTTTAATATTTGCTCTGGTCTCCTTACCACCTTTCAGGTGTGTGACAGTCGATAATAACATTTCAGGTGTGCCCAATTTCTCTTCTGTTTCTTGTTAACCTGTACTGCCGAATTTTTTTTTTGTAAAATTCTCTTTTATTGTGTTATATTATGCTTAACTTGTACTGTTCAATTTTCATGAAAATAAAAACTTTAATGGAAAAAAAAAAAAAAAAAAGATGGTGTTACTGATTTTGTAATTTCCCTGAGAGTTGTGCAAATGTTTGTCAAAAACAAGATTTTCTATAAAAATACACTAAATTATAATAAGCGCTTACAAACACAACATAACTTACAGCATTCCTACTGAATTCCTACAAAATCTAAAAGCTAAAACTGTATTGGGTTAATAAATAACAAATAATTGTAAATTTTAAATTGTAGCTTTTTAATTCCAAAATGGTGAGAACTTAAGGTAAGAAAAACTGTAAATAAGCAATCTGGAGTTTGGCTTCACACACTTAGGCATTGTGGTAATACCCGAATAGCAGTGCCATGTGTGCACTGCATTAGCGAGTGTTGAAAGGCGCAACATGTTTTTTAATATCAGACATTTATTGAATGTTAAGGCTTGGTTATACCTAAGCCATATCTGAACATTACTGAAAATCATCCTGGAATGTCAGTAGAGCATATTGTCGTCTTTAGGGTGCCCATCTAATAGTTTTTTGAAACTATCGATGCTCCCTGCTGATATGACTGCTTGTGGAAGAGAATTCCACATCCTTACTGCTCTGACAGTGAAGAACCCCTTACATACGTATTTTAAGGTTAAACAGTTTTTCCTCTAGTTTTAGTGAGTGGCCACGTGTCTTATTGTATTCCCTTTCTCTGAAAAGTTTGAACCTTAATGCTAGGGTCGCCAGTACAGTATTTGTACATTGATATCATATCCCCCCTCAATCGTCTCTTCTCCAGAGAGAATAAGTTCAGTGCTTGTAGTCTTTCCTCATAGCTGATGTCCTCCATTCCCCTTATCTAGGTGGCAGCTCACTTCATCGTAGAAGGTTAATAGATTGGTTTGGCAAGAACAATTTTTCATGAATCCATGCTGATTACTACTAATAATACCGTTTTCATTACTAAAGTCTTGTATGTGGTCCCTTAACATCCCCTCCAAAATCTTACAGACTACTGATGTTAGGCTAACCGGCCTATAGTTACACGGGATAGATCTCGGCCCTTTTTTAAATATTGGTATCACGTTGGCTTTTTTTTCCAATCAGCTGGCACCATACCTGTCAGTAGACTATCCTTAAAGATCAAGAATAATGGCCTGGCAATCACCTGGCTGAGCTCTTTAAGAACCCTTGGGTGCAAAACATCTGGTCCCGGTGATTTATTTATGTTAATTTTCTCTACTTATTTCTAAGTCTATCTTCTGTTAGCCATGGGGGTACTTCCTGAGGTGTATTATTTAATTTATCATTACAAGCTGGGTTAGTGTAGCCCCCCGATTCTTTTGTGAAGACTGAAGAGAAGAAATGATTTAACACTTCCGCCTTTTCTCTGTCTTCTGTGGCCATATTTCCTTTGTCATCTTTTATGGGGCCAATGTGTTCTGGCCTCGCTTTCTTACTGTTTATATACTTAAAGAATTTCTTGGGGTTCTTTTTACTCTCTTCCGCTATAAGTCTCTTGTGTTCTATTTTAGCCGCCTTGATTTCGTCTTTAGATTTCTTATTACACTCTTTGTAATGCTTGAATGCTGCCAATGACCCCTCAGTCTTGTATTTTTTTTTTAAGGCCTTTTCTTTAGATTTAATATGCATTTTTATGGTGGAGTTTAGCCACCCAGGGTTCAGTTTTGCTCTTTTAAATTTATTTCCCTTTGGAATGCACTGGCCAATCCCTTTGTTTAGTATGCTCTTGAAGCACTCCCATTTTTCCTCTGTGTTCTTTGTTCCCAGGGTTTTATCCCATTTGATATTTTCTAGCAGAAAGCGCAGTTTTGGGAAATTGGCTCTTTTAAAATTCAGTGTCTTTATATTACCCTAGTGTTTCCTATTAATATGATTAATACTGAAACGAATTGACCTATGGTCACTGTTTCCTAAGTTGCTCCGTATCTCTATATCTGTGAGCAGGTCTGTATTGTTGGTAATCAGTAGGTCAAGTTCCGCATTGTTTGTTTGTGCTCATGAAATTGTCTTGCAAAACATTTAGGAACTGCCGAGCCTTGGCTGAATGCGTGGTTCCTTCTGCCCAGTCTATATCTGGATAATTAAAGTCCCCCATTATAATGACATTTCCCATCCTTGCTGCCAAATCTATCTGTAAAAGTAGGTCCGCCTCCCTATCCTCCCTCTGGTTGGGGGGCCTATAGCATACTTCCAATATTACCTTCCCTATAGTGCCTTCCCTTTTAAGTTCAACCCATAGGGATTCCGCCTCGTCCATAGCTCCATTATTAATATCATCCCTCATATTTACCTGTACACTGTTCTTAATATACAGACATACCCCTCCCCCTTTTTTACCTCCTCTATCCCTGCCATAAAGGGAATACCCCTGAATGGTTGCCATCCAATCATGAGAGCTGTCAAACCAAGTCTCTGTTATCCCCACCAAATCTAAGTCTTCCTCAAACATCAGCAGCTCCAGCTCTCCCATCTTGTTGGCCAGGCTTCTGGCATTGGTAAAAAATGCAAGGCCAGCTATGGTCCCCTTTAAACTTCCTGGCACCCAGCCACTGTACATAATTCTGAGAACAATCTTACGTACCATATCATCTCTGCTCTTTTATTTCTATATTCTCTATAATATTATTTTAGATTTCCATGTTAGGGTTTTACTGTTTTGTAAATAAGACCTTTGCTTCTGTGAGCAATGTGTTTAATATTATAACTGTTATTATTTATAGTGTCACCATTAATATTAGCAGAGCTTTAACGGAATAGCACATTTATAGGAACGGTCAAGGTATATATTTTAAGTAGGGAGAATCCAAAAACCTCCTATTTATTTAAGTGTGCATTGCGATAAAATAATGCAGTGTAGAGAGACAAGCACGTGCCATTGTTCATTGTAGCAGTTTAAGTGTAGGTTCATACTGAGGCCGGTTTAAAATCATGCAAGTTCAGCTGAACTCGCACAATTTCATACCGGCATTTGCTGTCCAGGTTCTTGCACAGATGTCTATTGAAATCGCCCCCCGAAGTCGCCAAAAGTTGTACAGAAACTACTTTTGGGAATCTGCGCCGCACCGATTCAGACAATGTCATTACCGGAAATTGGCTCCAATTTGGCATGCGATTTGACATGTAAAATCGCATGTCAAAACATACCAATGGAAACGTGGGCTAAGCCAGAGTTTTGGAGAGGCAGGCGTGCTGATTGCACAGGTGTGGGCTGGGTTCATTTTGGGGTTAGAAGTCAGGGGTACACCCAACAGACAGGAGGTCTGTGCATGGGAGTCAAAAGGTTTCTCATCCTCTCTAGGAGTCAGAGAGGCTGCATAGTGCAGCCAGAGCATGCATGTTTTCAGGAGGCAGATGTAGTCTGTGACAGAGCAGCAAGGAGCTAATCATAAGTAAGCTATGAGAAAGCTTGACTGAAATTAAACCTTTGTGTTGGTCTGAGGAGCAGACCTAAGGCTTGAGGTCTGAAGCAAGAGAGTAAGCCAGGAGGCTGAAGCATTGTGCAAGTTACAGTAATGGTGCAACCCCTGCAAAGGAAATTGCTGTCTTTTGTAAGTTTTTACGTTCCTTTAAAGAAAAGTGGGCTGCCATTCCCCTAAAAATGGAGTTCTGGACTGGCACAACATCTTGAAAATGCACGCACCACTTGAGTCTAATCACCCCGGTCTTCACATTTGGTGGAGGAAATGTTATAGGCACAGATAGTGGTCCAGATCCTCGCATGAAAGAAACAGTTAATGCTAGAGACTATCTTTGCGTAAAGAGATGTATGTTGTCTTGCAGCCTTAAAGAGTTCTGCCTGGAGAAAAAAAAAATAAAAGTCAGCAGCTACAAATACTGTAGCTGCTGACTTTTAATGTATACTGTAGACGCTTACCTGTCCAGGGAGCCCAGAATGTCAGCACCCCATCCGATTTTTAGATTGGCTGCTGCCACCATTCCTTCTAAGGGAAACCGGAAATGAAGCCTTTCGGAGAAGGACGACTGAACTTCCAGTGGATGGCGCCGTGGCGCTGTCTTCCGGAAGTGGCGAAGGGTACCTCTCAAGAACAGGTACCTGTCCCCCCCTCCCCCCCTGAAAGGTGCCAAATGTGGCACACAGAGGGGGGGGGGGGGAGGAATCAAATGAGAAGAAGTTCCCCTTTGGGTGGAACTCTGCTTTAAGGACACAGTACACCAAAAAAATGTACAAATGTACAAAGATGAGTGTTGTTGCCCATAGCAACAAAGTCAAGGTCAATTGTAAGACCTGTGGTGGATGGTGGAGTGTTCCTGACGAGAGTGATGGCTGGTGGGCTCAAGAGAAACCGTTCCAGCCAGTTGGAGAGTGCTGGAAAAGTTGTGCTGGGAGAGTGCAGTCTCCAATGGCAACAAGGGACTAAGTGTCATCTGGCTGGTGGAGCTTCAGTGGAGAGGCAACTGATCATTTCCAGAGAGAGGGCTTGAATGCCCAAAGGTCTGTGATGCCATCTGTTGTTTCACCCTGTGACCGCTTGGGAAAATACGCCAGGAAACGTGCCGCAGAAGAATGGTTCCTGAGGCGACGCTTGCAAAGTGCAACACACGCGGACTAGAGTGGTAGGACTGTTGCTGATAAAAATGTGAGAGAGTCTGATTGTGTCTTATGCCAGTGAAGTGGTGGCAAGTCCAGTGAGGATATCCGCTGAGTTAAGGCAATGTAGAGTTTTGTAGAGGCAGGCTTGCTGATTGCACAGATGTGGGCTAGGTTCATTTTAGACATGGGGTTAGAGGTCAGGGCTCCACCCAACAGACAGGAGGTCTGCACATGGGAGTCAGAAGGACTCATCCTCTCTAGGAGTCAGAGAGACTGCATAGCGCACCCATGTCTGCAGGGGACAGGTGTAGCCTGTGACAGAGCAGCAAAGAACTGATCATGAGTAAGCTATGAGAAAGCTTGACTGGAAGGAAACCTTTGTGTTGGTCTGAGGAGCAGACCTAAGGCCTAGGCTTGAGTCTTGAAGCAGCCGTGTGGCAAAAGAGTAAGGCAGGAGGCTAAAGCAGTGTGAAAGTTACAGTAATGGTGGAACACCTGAGTGGGAAATTGCTGTCTTTTTTGAGTTTTTCCGTTCCTTTAAATATAAGTGGGCTGCAATGCCCTTAAAAATGCAGTTCTGGACTGGCACAACTTCATGAAAATGCATGCTCCGCTTGAGTGTAATCACCCCGATCCTTACAGCAGACATACATTTTAATATAACGCAGTGTGTTACAATGTGCAGCAACACGTCACAATGTACTACCACACATAGAGTTGAATTAATGTAATTTAAAAAAATACAGGTGCGGCATCTGTCAGCCTTTCTTTGATTTAACCACTTGCCGACCGCCGCACGACTATTTACGGCAGTGGTCAGCCCCTCACAGGCAAAGCGACGTAGGGTTACGTCGCTAGCCTGTGAGGCTCTAGAGAGCGAGCGTGCTCCGCCAGAGGCACGCTCCCGCTCGGTCACGGACCCCCCGCGCGCACTCGCGATCGTCCGTTACACCGGAGAAAGGCAGGCGGCTAATGTAAACAAAGCCGCCTGTCATTCTTCCCTGTGTAAGAATGGAGATCATACGGTTCTGCTATGTAGGACCGTTGATCTCTGTTCTTACACATCAACCCACATCCCATCACAGTTAGAAGCACGCCCCTAGGGACACACTTAACCCCTCCCTCTCAAAAAAAAGTTAACCCCTTCACTGCCAGTGTCATTTTTACAGTAACAGTGCATATGTATAGCACTGATTACTGTAGTAATGTCACTGGTAACCCCAAAAGTGTCAAAAATGTCAGTCAAGGGTCCGATCTGTCCGCCGCAATGTCGCAGTCCCGCAAAAAAAATCGCAGATCGCCGCCATTACTCGTTAAAAAAAAAAAACCAACAAAAATGACAAAAATCATTCCCTTAGTTAGTAAACGCAATAACTTTTGCGCAAACCAATCAAAATACGCTTTTTGCGATTTTTTTTTTTTTTTACCAAACATATGTAGCATAAAACAAATTGGCCTAAAATGTTAAAAAATTTTGATTTTTACATTTTTTTGGGGGGAATTTCATATAAAAAAATGTGAAAAATATTGTTATTTTTGCAAAATTTACGTTTTTTTGTTTGTTTATAGCATATGATCAAAAAAATCGCACAGGTGATCAAATACCACCAAAAGAAAACTCTGTTTGTGGGAAAAAAAGGACGTCAAATTTGTTTAGGTACAGCTTTGCACGACCGCGCAATTGTCCGCTAAAGTCACGCAGTGCCAAATTGCAAAATAGGCCCTGGTCAGGAAGGGGGTAAAATCTTAAGCTTAAGTGGTTAAACAAGCAGCTGCCCATGGCTGTATGCAAACACCAGTGACTGCTGGGTGCAGAAATGGGCACTTTGTGTGAATGAGGTCTTAACTATGTTTTTTTTAATTTTGTGTATTTTTTTATTCCTTACATTTTCATTTTATCTCATAGAAAGGGATTCGAGAGAATCTGGAATCTCCTCTTCCTCTGAAGATGCAGCTTCACTCAATGAATGAACAGGGAGCATTCGGTTCAGAGGCTTCCTGTCCATTTACAAACTGAAGACATAGTAAACAATGTTTATCATGCCTAAGTTATGAATGAACTGTATGGGTGATTGGTATGTGTGTTGCAGATTCAATGGATTCATAATATCTGCTGCAAACATTTAAAAAAAAAAAAAAAAAGGTTTAAGAGGTTGAAAATAAAGGTGGTCTCTCTCACACATGTTATGGAAATTGTATCAGCATTAGTGTGGACATTTCTCAGCATGTGTTTTATTTAGATTGTCATTATGGCTTCTGTTGTCAGTTGGCTTGCAATTCGCTCTTTAGAAAGTATTCAGGCGAATCGGCATTAAGGAAAGACTATTGGCATTGAAAACCTTCCCTTAGATGTGTAGACTCATTTGCTCTACATAGACATCTCCACCGGTGAACACTCTGTGTGCAGGTCTGTTTGCTGGTAGAGATCTTTGTGTATTTGCGGTGCCGAGTCAATATAGTTTTGATATCTATTTTTATCTATCTTTATCAGTGGCGGCTGGTGAAGTTTTAAGATGGGGGGGCGCAAGACCCGCCCTTCCATTTGACCCCTCCCATTTCTCAGAAGCCACACCCCTTATAGACTCCACCCATTTTGTCCCCTGTATTTTGCTTGCATGAACCAATTCTCCCAATATATCACATATTAAGGGGTCTCTCAGTACTAGTATATCTCATAATAGGGAACAGGGGCCCTATTATGGGATATACTGTGAGAGACACCCTATTATGGGATACATGGACTGAGAGTGGCACAAACCCCACAGTACAGACCCCTCCAGCACAAACCCGCACAAACAACTCAAGCACAAACCCCACAGTACATGCCCTCTAGCATAAACCCCACAGTACAGGCCCCTAGCACAAACCCCACAGTACATGTCCCCTTCAATATAGTGACCACCAGTATAAATGCCCCCTTTCAATGTAGTGACCAGCATACATGTCCCCAATGCAGTGACCAGTATACATGTCCCCAATGCAGAGCTATGCGTGCGTGCCTCCAGTGCAGCCAGTATACATGTCCCCAATGCAGAGCTATGCATGCGTGCCTCCAGTGCAGCCAGTATACATGTCCCCAATGCAGAGCTATGCATGCGTGCCTCCAGTGCAGCCAGTATATATGTCCCCAATGCAGAGCTATGCGTGCGTGCCTCCAGTGCAGCCAGTATACATGTCCCCAATGCAGAGCTATGCGTGCGTGCCTCCAGTGCAGCCAGTATACATGTCCCCAATGCAGAGCTATGCGTGCGTGCCTCCAGTGCAGCCAGTATACATGTCCCCAATGCAGAGCTATGCATGCGTGCCTCCAGTGCAGCCAGTATACATGTCCCCAATGCAGAGCTATGCATGCGTGCCTCCAGTGCAGCCAGTAAACATGTCCCCAATGCAGAGCTATGCATGCGTGCCTCCAGTGCAGCCAGTATACATGTCCCCAATGCAGAGCTATGCATGCTTGCCTCCAGTGCAGCCAGTATACATGTCCCCAATGCAGAGCTATGCATGCGTGCCTCCAGTGCAGCCAGTAAACATGTCCCCAATGCAGAGCTATGCATGCGTGCCTCCATTGCAGCCAGTAAACATGTCCCCAATGCAGAGCTATGCATGCGTGCCTCCAGTGCAGCCAGTAAACATGTCCTCAATGCAGAGCTATGCATGCGTGCCTCCAGTGCAGCCAGTAAACATGTCCCCAATGCAGAGCTATGCATGCAATGCGTGCCTCCAGTGCAGCCAGTAAACATGTCCCCAATGCAGAGCTATGCATGCGATGCGTGCCTCCAGTGCAGCCAGTATACATGTTCGGATGTTCCCCAATGCAGAGCTATGCGTGCGTGCCCGACTGAGAGTGCACTTACCTGTGAGTCACGGCGGCTTCTCCCTTTCCTCTTTTTCATTCGGCGGCGGGAAGGTGAGCGGCGCTTCTCCCTCTTCTGCGGCGGGTGACCGGCGCGGGCTTCTTCCCTGGACTGGACTCCAGGTCTTCGGCGGCGGGAAGCTGACCGGGCGGTGACGGTGAGTGACTGATGCACGCACCGGCACCGCCCCCATTGCGACGTCAGCGGTGTCGCAATCGGATGCCCTGGATGATGATTGGTCCAGGCTGGAGACTGGACCAATCACAGCCAGGAATCCGCGAAGTGGGGGTGTGCAAGCGCTGTGCCCCGCGCCCAGGTTACGCCCCCAGAGGGCAGCCAATCGGCGCCTCTTGTGGGTTGTAACTCCACCCCCCCCCCCACCCCTAGCCTCCACATAGGCCGGCGGCGGCGGAGTTTGCGAACGCAATTTTTTTTTTTTGAAAACTTTATTGCTCATTTTGTCTTTTTTTTTTCTTTTTTTAGGGGGGGGGGGGGGCCGCGCCCTGGCGCCCCCTATGCACGGGCCGCCACTGATCTTTATGAAGGGATACAATCTCATGTCTTTCTATTATGCTTGATCACCCTAGTGGAAACAACATGGCTCTTTCCCTGCAGATAACCTCATGTATATGGGAACAGTAGTATAGTCCTATTAGGCATTGTTCGCTGAAGCTTTGCTAAATAGGATTTACACTAGTAGTATTGGAGGAAGTCCATGCACGGGTTTGATTGGAGCAGTGTTCACAGTTCTACATGCTGGTTTCAATAGCCGTGCACACTGTTCTGTTTATTCACGTCTGTGTCCCCTCCTGGTATATATTTGAATGTGTGATGTATATGAGTAACTTATGTACATCCGGAACTGATTGGCTCATGTGGTGTAGCCATCACTTCCTGTCTCTGTTCTTTTGTTGACCTATAAATAAATACACAAAGCCCATTGTTCAACGGAAGATTGCTCCTATGGACATCGACCATGATACAGTGTGTGCCTGTCTCTCTTTGTCACCAAGCGCGCTAGGATTTTTATATACAAAAGAGATGTACTTTTTAGTACAAGGGATTAATGGCGCTTGGCACATATTACTATCCGTAAGTGCTCTTCAGCGCAGCAAAGTTTTCAGTGCACTGGGTGAATTTCTATGCTCCAAACCCCATTAATTTCCAGAATGCACACACAAACACTCATACATACATAAACACACACACCACACACACATATTTATAAATTGTGTTTCGTGAATCGTGTATTCTCTTCACCTCCACAACTGCTTGAGGAATGTTGTTTACAATAAAATACCATACAAAGTTCAATGTCCGTATAAAAAAAAAAGAAGAAAAAAAAAAACCAGTGTAATAAGCATAGAAGTTGCCATGAAAATAATATATGGCACACATGTAGCCATGATATTAAATTGACCCCAACCGCTTTCTTATGTTAATTTGAAGCATCCTACTTACGTAGAAGGTGCCACTCATCTTGCTGAATAGTTCTGGTCAAATTGAATGGAATATTCCTCAGACGAATCGGCTGAGAGAAGTGATACTTGATAGCTGTACATTTCTGAGCAATCCCTTTGAAGAGAAAGAGCAGCTGTTTAGAATACATGTGTAATGTTTTAATTGTGGTTGGTTATAAGCATCTGATTTTTAACTGCTTTTGAAAGAACAATACCGCAATAATCAGTCAATTTTCTTAACCAATACTTTTTATATGTCACACATATTATAACACTGTCTGGACCATATTTCCATCCCATGAGTTCATAGGCACAAGATAGGCTTAAAAAAAATTCTATTTAAGTATACATTCTAAGTGCACATGACCATAACTAACATGTACAGCAGGGGCGTAACTACAGGGGTTGCAGGGGTTGCAATCGCTACCGGGCCCCATGCTCCAGGGGGCCCGGTAGCAAACCAGTGGGTGAACTTCCAGGATCGCAAAGGTCACACTTGCAACCGGACCCTGGCATTGCACCACTGTGGGGAGGCCCCAAGATTGCAGGAAGGGGGCCCACTGCAGAACTTGTGAAAGAATCCTGCTGCGGGACCGTAATAAAAGGCCATGCAACGAGTGTAAAGAGCCCCAGGATTAGTGGGAAGAGCCCTGGGCTTGAAGGTAAGGGCCCCCGGCCAGGGGTCTGGGGGGCCCTTCATGGTTTCTTGCATCAGGGCCCTGAAGGTTCTAGTTACGCCTCTGATGTACAGTGTATTCCATACTGATGGAACTGAGGACTAAAAAGAGAGGTTCAGGAGCTCACAGAGGATATACTTCTTTACAGGGCCATTAAGTAGTGAATGTGTATGGATTTTGTTTGGAGAATAAGGATACTGTTTAGTGAAATTTAAAGCCTCACCCTTAAAAGGGCCACAGATTGCTGCTATACAGCTGGAAATTATTTTTTTCCATCACGGTTACATGACATGCAGAAAAAGATATGTTTTGAATTTAACAATTGGGTTTCAGGGGGAGAGAAGGATGGTAGGGTGAAAGGGGGAATGACGGGAGGCAGTAAGTGAAGGGTGAGAGCAAGTGGCACCAGCATCCAGAGAGAATGGCAGGTCTGCTGCCAAGTTGGAGCAGGGACTGTTGGAGCAGTTGTGCGCATAGGTTTAATGGTTTAGTGGAACCCATAGGAAGGGAGTTGGGTGAGGGGAGGGATAGTAGGACGACAGGGAGGAAAGGGGGGGGGCAGCATGGGAAGAGGGGGTTCAGAATTAGAGAAGGAAGGTGGGAGCAGGATGATAAGTAGAGAGGAGAAGAGTAGGATGAGGACAGTGGGAGGAGGAGTTTCAGAGTGATAGTGAAGAAAAGGTTGCTGATGTAAGGGGAGTATAATAACAGAAGGGCAGTATTGCAAGAGACAGGAATTCTTAGAATTTATCAAGATTTAATATGTACAGTATTTAAAAAAAAAAAAAGAATTATTTTAATAACCAAAAACAGAAATAAAACGAAATTCATTCATCCACATATGAAAGGCCCTTCTATCTAACACATTGAAGACACAATCATTAACTAGGTGGAATATCTCTTAGTATTTAAAATGAAAATATCCAACATATTGATGATACAATTTATTTCATACTCAATCAACACACAATTCCTTAATGAAGATCAAAAAAGGGTCAAATAATAGATAACATATAATAAGAATGTGTATACATTAGTTTACACTTTTTAAATGATAAAATTATATAAGAATGTAAAGTATAAAAAAACTAGTTTAGCCCCGGTTCACATTTGTGCGATGCGGGAATGCTGGGAATATTCAGCGTGATCCCGCATCACATCCGCACCTCTGGCAGTTCACACTGCCATATGCGATACGCAGGGGGTGTCAATTAAAAGTTAACGACACCCCTAGTTGAGATCGCATATTGCAGTGCGATCTGCAAGTTCGCACAGAATCGGATCGCACTAGTGTGAACCACCATGCGATCCGATTCTGCTGCGGATTAAAAAAAGGGTCATGCGCGTGTTTAGTGCGATTGCGGTGAAAATTCAGCCATACAAATTGTATGGCTGAAATTTGCACCGCACAGAGATCGCATGTAATTTAGGAGCAGTGCGCTCCGAATTACATGCAATCCCTGTGATCGCACTAATATGAACAGGCACTAATAGTCAGTCAGTCAGTGTTTATCACAACTATCAAAAGAATACCTATGCATCCATACATTTGGTCTCATGCACACAGACATACACACAAAAAAACCCATGCATGTATGTAAAAAAATGAGGAAAAGGATATTTAAATAGTGCTATCAAAGGACCCAAGATGAGCAGAAAAAGATAAAAGTATCTGTATAAAATACTTCAAAGTGGAAAAGGAGGCGGGTGGGAGACCTAGGAGGAAGGTTTTGGGATGAAAAGGCACCCAGGATCCAAAGAGGGAGTGGAGGAGGGAATGGACCATTCACCAATAAGGGATGATCATTGGGCAGGACCAATAGATGTAATATAATGTACCTACAGTATATCTGTACCACTGCGCCAGCAGCGGCGGTCGGCAGAGGGGTATATGGAATGGAGTACTTCTGGAGTTTGGTACCAACGAAAGAGGATCTTATATTGATTTTATTTATACAAGGTTCAGATCGAGCTCTTCGATGCCTGCGACCAAATAAGTTGCCATGTTTTCAAAGGAAGCACCTCACCCAAGACCTGATATGAGAGATCTTCTCATATAGGCGTGTCGAGACCCAGTCGGTGACGTATCTATAATTAAAAGCTGGTAAATGCAAGAGATCATAACCTTGGAGGCAGGACCTTCCAGGCAAATTTTTCAAACACAGTTAGAGGGGAAAATTGGGGGTTAATCGTGAAGGATTGTGCAAAATGTCGTATAAGTAAGTAAAAAAAGGTATTTTTAGGTAGATCATAGGCATTCTGCAGGTCTTGAAAGGATCGTAATGTTCTAGTTCTGAAGTCCACCAACTGACCAAAATTGAACAAAGCCCTTTCCTTCCTTGAGACATTCGCATGGTCAAACTGTCCGGGACTTTTGGCATTAACAGGAGCGAGGTCGCCAATGAGGCTGTGCAAGTGACATGGGTCCCAATAGTTTTTCTGTACTAAGTGGAACGTCAGCACTCCATAGCATGGAATTCGGATGGACCAGGGCCAGCCACAATTTCTCAATCTGTGTCACAACGGTTGTAGGCATGGGTTATATACCAAGAGGCGAGAGGACGCAATTGGGTTGCCAAATAATATTTAGCCACGTTCGGGAATGCGAGGCCACCTTGGCCACAGGGGACATACAAGACGAACCTAGCGACCCTATGCCTTTTGTAGTTCCAAAAGAAATTTAGGAGATCCCCTTGAAGATCCTTAAGATGTGAAGATGGGATCGGAATGGGTAGTGTCTCGAAAAGATAAAGACATTTGGGCAACATTGTCATCTTGATGGTCACCATGCTGCCAAAGAGAGCTAATTTTTGGGATTTCCACCTGGCAAAAGAGGCTTTAAATGAGGCATATAATGGAGGGAAGTTAGCCTTATAAAGGGTGTCGTAAGATAGTGTAAGATTTACTCCAAGGTACTTCAAGGTAGAAGTCTTCCATGAATAATTAAAGGATTGGGAAAGAAGAGATAACTTTTTGCGTGGTATATTAAGGGGGAGGGCCTCAGTTTTAGACTTATTAACTTTGTAACCTGAGAGAGAGCTATATCGATCCAGTTCCCTTTTGAGATAAGTTAGAGAGATATGTAGTTGCGTAAGCGTAAGTAGTACATGATCCATAAAAAGAGACACTTTAAAATCTCTAGTACGCAACGTTAGACCATCTATATTTGGTTTTGTCTAATATGGGCTGCCAGGGGTTTAATACACAGGGCGAAGAGAAGGGGCAACAGGGGGCATCCCTGTCACGTCCCATTGGAAATGGGGAAGGAGGGGGAGGCAGCAAACTTCTGACTAAGGCAGAGGGAGATAAGAACAAATGATGTATGGCTTGGAGGAAATGGCCCCGAATACCTATCTGATGAAGGGTAGCAAACAAGAAGGGCCAGCCTAGCCTGTCGAAGGCCTTTTCTGCATCCAGACTAAGGAGTAGGGATGATCGAACTTTTCAAAAGTTCAGTTCGGCCAGAACATCCGAACTTCCCGAAAGTTCGGCCCGGATTTCAGAACCCCATTGAAATCAATGGGACCCGAACTTCGGTAATCAAAAAACACCATTTTGAAGCCCTAAAAGCCAATAAATGCCCCTAAAAAGTGCCTAGGGTTCTGGGTCATACCCCAGGGACTATTAATCACACAAAAAAAAGTTCTTAAAAATTGTCATTTTTGATAGAGAGCCAATTATTGAAAAAATTAAAAAAAAAAAAAAATGTCTTTGGATTTAGTATCTGGGGGGTCTAAAAAGTGTTCCTGTGAAGTTTCAGCTCTGTAGCATGTCCAGAACCATAAAAAAAAGATTGTTTGTATTATGTCACTTATAGAACAGGGATATGGCTTCGCTATTTTCACACCTTGCCGGTTTAGTAGCAGGCATTTTTTTGGGCATTTTTTGGGGTCTTTTGAGGCAGGCAAAACATCTGAACTTGTGTATAGGGGTATATATACACACATACTTATATGTATATATACAGCTAGACATATATAGGTGTGATAGTAGCAGAAATATATGCTTGCGCTAATGAAATAACACTAATGTGGCTCCGCTCCTATAACACCTATATATGTGTAAGTGTAAAATACATATAAGTATGTGTGTATATATACCACTATACACAAGTTCAGATGTTTTGCCTGCCTCCAAAAACCCCCAAAAAATGCCTGCAACAACACACCTGGGCTTTTTTTTTTTTTTTTTTGTCGATAGCGTTTTTTTGGGCATTTTTTGGGCGTCTTTGGAAGCAGGCAAAACATCTGAACTTGTGTATACGGGTATATATACACACATACTTATATGTATATATACACCTAGACATATATAGGTGTGATAGTAGCAGAAATATATGCTTGCGCTAATGAAATAATTAACACTAATATGGCTCCGCTCCTATAACACCTATATATGTGTAAGTGTAAAATACATATAAGTATGTGTGTATATATACCACTATACACAAGTTCAGATGTTTTGCCTGCCTCCAAAAACCCCCAAAAAATGCCTGCAACAACACACCTGGGCTTTTTTTTTTTTTTGGCGCAAGCGTTTTTTTGGGCATTTTTTGGGCGTCTTTGGAAGCAGGCAAAACATCTGAACTTGTGTATACGGGTATATATACACACATACTTCTATGTATATATACACCTAGACATATATAGGTGTGATAGTAGCAGAAATATATGCTTGTGCTAATGAAATAATTAACACTAAAATGGCTCCGCTCCTATCACACCTATATATACCACTATACACAAGTTCAGATGTTTTGCCTGCCTGCAAAAACCCTAAAAAAATGCCTGCAACAACACACCTGGGCGTTTTTTTTTTTTTGCCGCTAGCGTTTTTTTGGGCATTTTTTTGGGTTCTTTGGAGGCAGGCAAAACATCTGAACTTCTGTATAGGGGTATATATATATATATATATATATATACACATACTTATATGTATATATATTCCTAGACATATATAGGTGTGATAGTAGCAGAAATACAGGTCCCTCTCAAAAAATTTGCATATTGTGATAAAGTTCATTATTTTCTGTAATGTACTGATAAACATTAGACTTTCACATATTTTAGATTCATTACACACAACTGAAGTAGTGCAAGCCTTTTATTGTTTTAATATTGATGATTTTGGCATACAGCTCATGAAAAACTAAAATTCCTATCTCAAAAAATTAGCATATTTCATCCGACCAATAAAAAAAAAGTGTTTTTAATACAAAAAAAGTCAACCTTCAAATAATTATGTTCAGTTATGCACTCAATACTTGGTCGGGAATCCTTTTGCAGAAATGACTCTTTCAATGCGGCGTGGCATGGAGGCAATCAGCCTGTGGCACTGCTGAGGTGTTATAAAGGCCCAGGATGCTTCGATAGCGGCCTTGAGCTCATCCAGAGTGTTGGGTCTTGCGTCTCTCAACTTTCTCTTCACAACATTCCACAGATTCTCTATGGGGTTCAGGTCAGGAGAGTTGGCAGGCCAATTGAGCACAGTAATACCATGGTCAGTAAACCATTTACCAGTGGTTTTGGCACTGTGAGCAGGTGCCAGGTCGTGCTGAAAAATGAAATCTTCATCTCCATAAAGCTTTTCAAAGGAGGGAAGCATGAAGTGCTCCAAAATCTCCTGATAGCTAGCTGCATTGACCCTGCCCTTGATAAAACACAGTGGACCAACACCAGCAGCTGACATGGCACCCCAGACCATCACTGACTGTGGGTACTTGACACTGGACTTCAGGCATTTTGGCATTTCCTTCTCCCCAGTCTTCCTCCAGACTCTGGCACCTTGATTTCCGAACGACATGCAAAATTTGTTTTCATCTGAAAAAAGTACTTTGGACCACTGAGCAACAGTCCAGTGCCGCTTCTCTGTAGCCCAGGTCAGGCGCTTCTGCCACTGTTTCTGGTTCAAAAGTGGCTTGACCTGGGGAATGCGGCACCAGTAGCCCATTTCCTGCACACGCCTGTACACGGTGGCTCTAGATGTTTCTACTCCAGACTCAGTCCACTGCTTCCGCAGGTCCCCCAAGGTCTGGAATCGGTCCTTCTCCACAATCTTCCTCAGGGTCCGGTCACCTCTTCTCATTGTGCAGCATTTTCTGCCACACTTTTTCCTTCCCACAGACTTCCCACTGAGGTGCCTTGATACAGCACTCTGGGAACAGCCTATTCGTTCAGAAATTTCTTTCTGTGTCTTACCCTCTTGCTTAAGGGTGTCAATGATGGCCTTCTGGACAGCAGTCAGGTCGGCAGTCTTACCCATGATTGCGGTTTTGAGTAATGAACCAGGCTGGGAGTTTTTAAAAGCCTCAGGAATCTTTTGCAGGTGTTTAGAGTTAATTAGTTGATTCAGATGATTAGGTTAATAGCTCGTTTAGAGAACCTTTTCATGATATGCTAATTTTTTGAGATAGGAATTTTGGTTTTTCATGAGCTGTATGCCAAAATCATAAATATTAAAACAATAAAAGACTTGCACTACTTCAGTTGTGTGTAATGAATCTAAAATATATGAAAGTCTAATGTTTATCAGTACATTACAGAAAATAATGAACTTTATCAAAATATGCTAATTTTTGAGAGGGACCTGTATATGCTTGCGCTAATGAAATTTTAAAGTAAAATTAACAGAACTGCTTCCACTCTCTTCCATGTCCCTGTATTACAATGCTAGGAATTTGGCGGGGGCTATCTTATATACTGGGGGGCATATTCACTAATGATTGGCCTAGGGACCCCCTAGTCACTCCAATCACATTCCTAGCATTCTCCTGCCCCCTCAATTGGCTTTTACGAATGGTTTTGGTCCAATCACAGGCTTTTAAAGCCAATTTCCTGGCCCATTGCATTTTGGTCGGTTCTGGTTGCCGAATTCCAAACTTTCCAAAAGTTCTAAATTCGGCCGAACCTCGAACAGCCCATGTTCGGGTCGAACCGATGGTCGACCCGAACCGTTCGATCATCCCTACTAAGGAGCAACGCCTCAGAGTTATTCCTATTTCCACCCCTACAGGATCGATAACTTTCCTGGTGTTATCTCCCACCTGATGCTTATGAATTAATGACGGTAAGAGAACATTCAGTCTATTCGCTAAGATTTTTGTAAATATTTTTAGGTCAGAGTTGAGCAGTGATATCGGTCTATAATTGGAACACACCGTCTTTTTCCCGTTTTGGGAATCAGTGTGAGAAAAGATGACTGCATGTCTCTTGGAATAGGGGAATCAGCTAAAAATGAGTTAGAGGGGTAATATATGGTCTCATATTTTGTAGTAAAGATAGGGTAGGCCATCAGGTCCTGGAGTCTTGTTGCCCGGTAGTGACCTAATCATGTCAGATATTTCTTCAGCCGTGATGGGAGAGATAAGACGAGCTAAATCCAAAGGAGAGATGGTGGGGAGATTGGTATCCGATAGATAGGATTGAATAGACTTAAGGAGGTCAGGAGATGGAGGGTTGTGGGGCACAGTCGGGTCATTATAGAGGGTCAAGTAGTAGTCTTGGAAAATGTGTGCAATTTTGATGGGATGAAAATGGAGGGTACCTGTCATATCCTTAAAAAAGTGGATGAGGCATTCGCTGTACGCTCGCTGAGTTGTCTAGCCAGTAACGTTGTCTAGCCAGTAACGTGTGGTCTGTTGGCCTTATCAGAGTGTGATCAGACCAGGATATCGCCTAGATATCAGAGCCAGTGCAGGCTCTAAGAGTAGGAGCATTTACAAATAAATAGTCTATTTGTGAATGAGATTTATGGGGGTGAGAGTAGAATGTGAATTGCTTAGCCGATGGATAAGTGGTGCACCATGCATTAAATATAGCATATCGTCTGGTCAGTTGGCGGAAATGAGTAGATTGGATGTCTAGAGCCAGAGAGGCTAGTGGAAAAAGGTAAAAGGGTGAGTTGAAGTGCTCCTCCAACAATCAAATATTGATGAGGAGAAGCAAATAAAAGTTTATACACTTTAGATAAAAAAAAGACACCTGTTAACATTCAGGGAATAGACATTGCAAAGGGTAATATCTGAGCCCTTCCAAGACCCCCAAA
Organism: Pelophylax lessonae; assembly: GCF_965119305.1. Taxonomy (NCBI): domain Eukaryota; kingdom Metazoa; phylum Chordata; class Amphibia; order Anura; family Ranidae; genus Pelophylax; species Pelophylax lessonae. Next base: position 489,552,415 of record NC_138770.1, read on the forward strand.
GAATGAGGCAGTGCCCCATTGGATCTGCGTACAAGATTCTAGTAGGAAAGGGGAGTCTTTTTTAAAAAGGTTCGCTACGTACGCCCGCCCGCTTCTGTGGGTTGGAGGCCAGGTATACTTGAGGTAAATTTTTAAGGACAAAAGCCATCGTGCCAGAATTATCTAAATGTGTCTCTTGGACAAAAATAATGTCCGTTGCAGACCGTTTGAACTCGCGAAGGGCCAGGCTACGCTAAACATTAGAATTGAGACCTTTCACGTTCAATGACAGTATCTCAATCATGTGGACACAGAAAAAGAACATTCAATAGCATACTTATCAGACCAAAAGTAGGCCAGACACTCCGAGGGCGGTCAATGAAACTCCCACAAAAGGTCCTGAGATGGTCATCCTGGAGCAGTCGATTAGGCAGAGAACTCCAGGGGTGGTGGGTATCCAGATGGCATGTGAGGGAACAGGGAGGGGAAGAGAAAAGCAAGAGAGGAGGAGGAGAAGAAAGAGAAAAAAAAATCTTAACCAGCGACAACAAAAAAAGCAATAAAGAAATTCTACATTGCACAATATAACCTGCCTTAAAAAACATGGCGGGTTGAGGATCTCCGAATGGTCCCTCACAACTGGGGTATGGAGAAAAAACCTCTAGTCAAGGGAAAGGATAAAAAAAAAAAGAAATAAAACCCTTCGGAGAACCTCAAAAAGGGGGGAGGTGGCAGTTAGACCAAGGGTGCGCCAATACCACTCCAAGGCTTGCCTATTAAAGTAGCTAAAAATAAACCTGCAATTTTCAACTGGCTTTAGCCCAATAAAGATATAACCCACTCCTCAACTAAAAATGAAATGCACGCCGCACGCTTCTGGGTAGCCTGGTGGGACGCAAACTGGCAGTCGCCGTTCCCCATTCCCAGGCAGACACCTAAAGCAGACGTTTACTCTGTTTGTTACTTGTTTTTACTTTTGGCAATAAAATCTTCAATTTTAACGGTACCGCACTATTGGAGCACTTTCTTTCCCCCTTGCATTGGACCTTGAGGATCGATCCCTATCACAGGAGTGGAGGATTACAGTGCACCTGCAGTTACCTCAGGCTTTGCAAGCCACAAGCTCGGAAGGTCTTGTTGCCATACGGTATTCAGGACCCATCAAATCCGGTGAGTTTGCACCCCTTATGACTGAAGTTTTTTGCCTGTTGTCATCAGCAATTGGAACATTGGAGAAATCATACTAGGACTTTTTTTGCACAAATTACCTTATTGGGACTTGACTTATCACTGCACAGATTTCCTGATCAAATCTGCACTTTATATATAGAAAAAGTTTGCACTATATTTATTTGTTATTAATCTTGCATTTGTACCCAGCTTTATAATCATTTAAATTAATATTTATGTAGCATATTTGCACTGTAATACACCCACTTTAGGGAATAGCAATATTCCCTCATCATACCACTGATCACTTAGGTGTGTGAACAAGAAATTGCTCACTCTTATTAGTGTAAATAGCAAGCGCTATATAAACTCCTTAGGGGGTTAATTTATCTCAGAAAAACACAGAGCACCATTTACCATCAGCCATGAGCAAATGGTACTGAAGGTACAGCAGATGAGCGTGGCCGTGGGTGCTTCCTCCCAGTGACCTGGATCCAGCCTGGGGTAGCTGGAACAGGAATGTCCAGATCTCTGCAGAAGGAATGGAGGTCTTCTGGATATCATAATGTAACGGATCTTCCATCTCTTTTAGCCGTCAGACTAAAGGGGAATCCCCAGTGGTATCCAAAATCACCATCCCGTAGCATAGTAAGAAGTGGCTGTGTAGAGAGCGGCGTTGCTGGAGCGTGATCCATGACAGATCAGAAAAGAGTTGTAAGGGGGCCCCATCAAATTCTCTTCTTTAAGAGCGTAGTTATAGACCCTGCAGATCACGTCCCGTTGTCGAGATGCTGGGCCACGAGGACGAAGAGCCCGGTGGGCTCGGTCCAATTTTACTTTCTGGTGAGTCAGACGACCCAATACATTATTGGAAATTTCTTGTAGGGTAGAAGGCAGGTCTACATCATGGGTTGTCCAGGTCCTCAAGATGATGCTGAAAGTCGTGAAGAGTAGAGGCCTGCGAAGCAAGATGATTGTGAATTTGTGAGAGTAATTGCTTAGTGTCATGGACATCTTCCTCTAAGGTTGTGACTCTGGTAGACAGATGATGAATATCAGAGCAAAGCATACTGATTTCAGATCTACATGTCTCCCGTACCTCCTGGATGAGCAAGTGGAAATCTCGTCTATCATAGTTTCCGCCTGGGCACGTGCTGTTGTGGACATGCAGGAGGAATAGGAGGCCTGGTGACCCTGGGGAAGCTGACAAGGCGTCTTAACTTGGGATTTTTTCTTTTTTTTGGAGGAACCAGGCGGGCAGCTGGAATGTGATTCCGATCCACGGTGGCCCGCTAACTGCGGGGTGCCCGACTCGAGAGCACCGCTCGTGTGTGGGGGGGGGGCTAACTGATGGGGATCATTACCTGGATGTAGGAGAACATTGGGGGAGCGAGTGGAGGGGGTCCCAGTCAGGGGTTGAGGATTCCCAAGGGAGAGAAGGGTGGGCTGCTTGAATGAGGGCAGGTTTTGAGGGCTCCACAAGGCATGGGGGAAATGGCTGAGACAGACTGTCCAAGAGATGCTCATCTGGGGGTGCAGGAGCAGCCAAGGAAGAACTGGTTGAGAGGGCTGGGTTATGAGCTGGGAACAGATCCCCCCTCAGAGCCATACCTTAGCAATCTGGATCCTGTCCCTGTTGGAGCGGATGGAGGAGAGAGAGCCGTGCCGGAGGGAGCCGACGCAATCTTGGCCGCATGCTGACCCGCCGGCTCTCCGTGGGAGAAGTACTCTGTTATCAGTGGTGGAGGAGAATCTGGTCCTTAATTCTCTTGGGCTTCCCCATTTCCATGGGTGAGATCGCTGCAGGTGCAGTTATAACTGCAGGCCTGGTGAGGAGAGTCAGCATAGCACATCCACTCCCGAGGCCATCCAGACCACGCCCCTCCTCAGCAAAGTTTATACTTCCTGAGATTACTTAGGAAAGGTGGTCCTGGGAGCAAGATATTAGAAACCTACTGTTCATCTACAGTCAATCCGGAAAGTATTCACTGCGCTTCACTTTTTCCACATTTTGCCATGTTACAGCTTTAATCCAAAATAGATTAAGTTAATTATTTTCCTCAAAATTCTACAAACAATACCCTATAATGACAATGTGAAAGAAGTTTGATTGAAATCTTTGCAAATTTATTAAAAAATAAAAAACAAAAAAATTACATGCACATAAGTGTTCACAGCCTTTGCCCAATACTTTGTTGAAGCACCTTTAGCACTAAATACCGCCTCAAGTCTTTTTGAGTATGATGCTACAGTTTGGCACACCTATTTTTGGGCAGTTTCTCCCATTCTTCTTTGCAGGACCTCTCAAGCTCCATCAGGTTGGATGGGGAGCGTCTGTGCACAGCCATTTTCAAATCTCTCCAGAGATATTTAATCAGGTTCAAGTGTTGGCTCTGGCTGGAACATTCACAGAGGTGTCCTGTATCTACTCCTTTGTTTTCTTGGCTGTGTGCTTAGGGTCGTTGTCCTGTTAGAAGATGAACATTTGCCCCAGTCTGAGGTCCAGAGGGCTCATGAGCAGGTTTTTGTCAAGGATGTCTCTGTACATTGCTACATTCATCTTTCCCTCAATCCTGACTAGTCACCCAGTTCCTGCCACTGAAAAACATCCCCACAGCATGATGCTGCCACAGGTGCCTGGTTTCCTCCAAACATGACGCTTGCCATTCAGGCCATAAAGTTCAATCTTTGTTTTATCAGACCAGAGAATTTTGTTTCTCATGGTCTAATAGTCTATAGCACTGACCCCCGAAAGGGCTGCTGGTTTGATTTGGGTCTGCACTCTACCAATAAACCCCACTAACTTGGCTCAATCCCCTTGGCACAGCTGTGATGCAATGCAATACAATACAATAAAATGTAAGATAGTACAAAATACCTGTATTGTCACTCCAGGATAAGACAACAGCACAATGGATTTCAATATAAACAATTAGAAAGAAACAGTGTACATATATATATATATGTCTATACTTGGGAGCTCCCCCTACTTTATAGGCTATATGTGAGATCTCACTTTTTGGAGTACTTAGTCCTGGATCTTCTTTTCTTCGCTAGCTAAAGTGGCTCCTTGTGATTTGTAATCCACAGTTTTGGTGAATTAAATTGAAGTGAAAATGCTTCTGGTGTAGCTGTAACAACTATTTTAACATTTCTTGAGACATCAAGGTAGATAGGCCTCAAACCTTCTCAGTATCAGTTGCTCTGCTCCTTCGTGGAACTATAATTTCCAGTGAGGCCTGTATATTAGTCTAACTGCATGTGAGATTTAACAAACTGTTGGCCGTGACCCTTCACCCACTGGATAGAGGCTCTGTGTGGTGACTTTTGTCCGTTGACTGAAACTTGCTTCTCCGTCAGCTGGACCAATTGCTCTGTTCAGCCCCACTGGGTGGATCCCGTCCTTCGATGCTCGGATGAGTGTCTCTGGGTCTCTACAATCTGGCCACCGTCTCCCCACAGGTCCTCTCAGGCAGGCCACACGATTCCAAGAGACCTAAAATGGCTGCTCTGGCCCCTTTTATCCCCTGCCCAGCATGCCCTGCACCAGAAGGTGTTCATGGGTAGGTCACCAAACCTCCCAAAACCAACAGTCACTTCCTGTCTCTTTCAGAAAAAAAAACATATCTGCATTACCAGTATTTGGTTACTAGAGGGCTCCAACTACTCAAACATAGCAATGTCCATGGACGTTTTATTAAAGTATACAGACACACATCAACTTAGGAGAATATCAGCGCTACAAGTCCTTCTGGTGCCTTTTGACAAACTCCAGGCGGCCTGCCATGTGCCTTTTACTGAGGAGTGGCTTCCGTTTGGCCACTCTACCATACAGGCCTGATTGGTGGAGTGCTGCAGAGATGGTTGTTCTTCTGGAAGGCTCTCCTCTCTCCATAGAGAAATGCTGGAGCTCTGTCAGAGTGACCATTGGGTTCTTGGCCATCTCCCTGACTAAGGCCCTTCTATCCCAAACACTAAGCTTGGCAGGGCGGCCTGATCTAGCAAGAGTCCTGATGGTTCCAAACTTCTCCCATTTACAGGTGATGGAGGCAACTGTGCTCATTGGGACCTTCAATGCTGCAGAAATGTTTCTGTACCCTTCCCCCAGATCTGTACCTCCATACAATCTTGTCTGGGAGGTATTGTAAGATCCTGGTACCTGCGGTACCCTTCCAGCCTATTATTTGTACATTACGTTCCACCATATAGATAGGTGGAACGCATCTAGTACCTGTCCCTTTAAATTCCATGACCTCATCAGTGAGTGCCGCTCTGAGCGGCTATTTCAACCGCCGGCATTCACTCACATGTGTTCGTGCAAACCGCTTGCTACAGCATTACCTAACGCTGCAGAATCCTCCAGCTATTCCCTAATACCTGGATTGACCGAAGACTTGCTACAACATCTTGTATCTCGCTACAAGATCATTACCTCACCGCCGGAACCCTCTCCTTACAAACCTACCAGTGATAAGTACCCCACAGGGGAATACCTTCCTAATCTACTTTCACTACTACTCTGCTTACTAAAGACTATTGCTACTCTAAGAACTATACTGTTACATCTAACATCTGCACCGCTACTTAGATTGCAAGCTCTTGAGCCTATTACCATCTTGTCACTGCACTAGCCTAGCATCTCCTGTACACTTCATATGCTCTTCACTACCACCTGTTACCTGTACATGATTGCTATCCTAAGTGCTTACTATCACCATCTGTTACCTCTTACCATTGCTATCACTATCCACGCCTGTCCCCTCAGTATCACCTCTATACTTTCACATATAAACATATCACTCCAGGAACATCTTTAATGAGTGTCTGTGTTTGTGTATGTGCTTGCTGAGACAGGCTGATGCACAATGATGAGTCTTGAGAGTTGGATATGGTAGTTCAACACATCTCTACATGACTACTGAGTGTAACTTCCGCAGCTGCAAATCCACACCACACAAATAAACGCCGGAGCGTTACAGGTATACAGAAAATTCCTTGGAATTCATGGCTTGGTTTTAGCTCTGAAAAGCCCTGTTAACTGTGGGATCTTATATAGACAGGTGCGTGCCTTTCCAAATCATATCTAATCAACTGGGATTACCACAGGGGGACTCCAATCAAGTTGTAGAAACATCTCAAAGATGATCAGTGGAATCAGGATGCACCTGAGGTCAATTTTGAGTGTCATGGTAAACGCTGTGAATACTTACTGTATGTACATGTGATTTTTTAAAATAAATTTGCAAAGATTTCAAACAAACTTCTTTCATGTTGTCATTATGGGGTATTGTTTGTAGAATGTTGAGAAAAATAATTAATGTAATCCGTTTAGGAATAAGGCTGTAACATAACAAAATGTGGAAAAAGTGAAGTGCTGTGAATACTTTCCAGATTCACTGTATAAGCCCCCCTAAGAATGGCACTATCTCGCCCTACACTCCGCTATGGGGTAACCCCAAGTTATCACACCTCAGATCTATTCCCGACCCCAGTGTGTGGGCCAGATATGAGATTGTGACCATGTGGCAAATGATCTCCCCTCATGGATGTTATTTCGCTCTACAACTGAGACATGCAGTACAGGCTTAATTCCCCAGATCAGCTATTGTAGAGCCTCATGTAGTTGAACAATTTCTTACCACCCGCAGTGTGGATAGGATTCTTTCTTGGATATATTTCCACATCACTGGTGGAGAGATGGACTGAGACTCTTCCCCCTTTCTCTCCTGACACCAGTACACACAGTCACACCTTTAACCCCCTGATCAACTCCTAAATAACCCTTTCACTCCCTGTCACAATGCACACTATACAGTATACAGATACAATTTACTGATCACTGTATTAGTGTCACTTGTGACTTCAGTTAGTGCAAGAGGCAGTTAGTGATAGTCCCAAATAGCTTTAGGGTCCCCGCCATATATCCCTAAATAAAGATTTAACCCCCTGATCACCCCCCCCCCCCCCGTTAATCCTTTCACAGTGTACAATAATTACAGTATGTGAAAAGAATGGAATAAATTGCGCTCAACACTTAAAACACAACCAAAAGGTGCTTGTGTGCATAAATATGTGAATAAATGGTTATAAATAAATAAATATACAGAATCCTAAATGTGAAAAAAGTCCTTGGTAAATAAATATATCAACAGTCTTTAAAGTGCCCAGTGCAATACAAATCTCTCAGCAATGACTGAATATCACTCCAACTTCAAGTGAGGGACCTCCACCTTAAGAGACTTTTCTCCACCCAGTGCTCGGGGTAAATACTTCTTACCAAAGCTGGTGGACCCCTTAATTACAGGGGGTCTAAAGCAGCGTAAATGGTCCACAAATGCCTCCAAGCTATCCTTCAGGTCCCTTGATATATGGCTCAGCTCGCATAAGGAACTCCAAGTATTTCAGGATATTGTGGGGAGAAAGATAAGGAAACTCCAATAGTGTAGTATGTTCTGATAATTAGGGTTTATTAATGAAATTGCACTTACTCAAACATTAGAATCAAATGCCTTCATGCAGTAAATGCAGCATGGGTTCGGTGTACGGGACGCTCCTCTGCTCCTGCGTATCACCAACCCGGAACTCCACGGTCTCACGTTCCCGACGCACGTTTCGTCAGACGCGCTGACGTCATCAGAATGATCCCCTGTGGCCTCTCACACATGGGCAGGCAACTATATATATATATATAAAAAGCAGACTGATGTACCAGCCCAAAAAAGGGCTTTTTGGGGTGCTGTCAGAACGCTGTCCTTACAGCAGATGGGTCTTTGAGGACTGGAGTAGTCACAGAACACTGGCCTAGCTATTCAGCAGCAGCAGCAGCAGCAGCACTCTCCCTGCTCTGACTAACACCGCAGCTTCAGAATAAATCTAAGATGGATGCTGTCCTTGCTTTTTTTATAGGAGGTGGGAGGGTCTGGGAGGGAGGGTATGCTGATTGCCTGGAATGTGTCTGCTGACAGTGAGGTACAGTGTCAAATTTTGCTCAATGATGACGTATAGGGGGCGGACCGAACATCGCATATGTTTGCCCCACCGCGGCGAAAAAGCGATGTTCGGCGGGAACTGTTCACCAGCGAATAGTTCGGGACATCTCTATTGTTGAGAAGCCCCTCTGTGTCCACGAATACAACCTTAACATAGGAGGGGTGGATTTCAGCGCCCAGATGATGGCGCCGTACTTAATTACACGTAAGGCCAGACGCTGGTACAAAAAAGTGTCTGTATACTTATTTCAATTTGCTCTGCTGAACGCTTATTTGCTATACAAAGCGTCAGGACGAAGTGTATACTTCCTAAAATTCCAGGAAGAGATCATCACAGCCCTTCTGTATCCAGAGGGGTCCTGCAGCCCAAATTCCCAATCCAGATGCAGTGAGGCAGCTGCATGGGAGGCATTTTCCGTATGTCCTCCCTAGTACCTCTACCCAAAGAGCACCCAAAGAAGATGTTGTAGGAAACGCAGATTTAGGCATGGCACCCGCTATTTTTGTCCCTCCTGTCCTAGCCAACCTTGTCTCTGCATCGGGGACTGTTTCCGTGGCTAATAAATAATAAATAAATTAAAAAAATAAAAATTAAAAAATAAAAAAGCCAAAAATAGTTGTCATTTTATGGAGTTAATTTTCTGTTCTTACTCTACTACTCTTTCTACTTTTACTGTACTTAATAATATACTGTTATACTGTAATGTTTTATTGATACTGTGTTTTATTGTTAACAATTGTTTGCTTTGCAGGTATGCCCATCAGCTGCAGCACTGATTTGTTTTATTCTGACAGCAACAGCGTTTGCTCTCACCATATACGTAATCAATGACTGTAGCGCTGTAGGAGGGGATTACACCACCCCAGTTGAAAAGAGCATATATGGCAATGATGAGGTGGACAGAGGGCAGATCTCCCATATGCTTCGCCATTTTTTTTTAACACTTTTCTTGGCAGAGATGTCTTCATCCACGTCGATGGATGCAAATGGAGGAATCTGCTATGTTATGTTATTTTTTTTCCTTCAGCCCATGGGCTGAACAAAAAAAATCAACATTGCATGTGTGCCCATCATTAGAAGTGGGTGGATGCTGGGAAGTCTAATGGTGGGCATACCGCACGCTTTCTGGTATCATTTTTTCCAGCCAGCGGTCAGTTTTTATGTAAAAGCAATCTTAGCAGATAATTAGCCGCTAGATTGCTTCTCCCCCCCCCCCCCGGCCGCCTTCCATGGCTTTCTCGGGCTCTCCTGTCCCACCGGGTAACCTGAGACTGCAGCCGGTGGTTCCATCAGCTGACCATAGAGACCAGAATGGCTCCAATCATCTCTATGGCCTAAGATACCGGAAGCTACCAGCATTTCATGAATTTGGTTCCGGGAGATATAAACAGCACCATTGGGAAAATTGGGAAAGCATCTAATCACATCAATCTTGGTGTGGTCAGAAGCTTTACGGGCAGAGGAGAGATCTAGAGTCCAATACACCCCAATTTTTTGAAAAAAAAAGAGTACCTGTTACTAATTGCTATCATAGGGGATATTTAAATTCCCTGTGATAACAATAAAAATAATAATAATTAAAAAAAAGAGAAGGTGTCAAAATAAAATAAAAAAACAAAATAGATAATAAAAAAATAGATCCAAGCACCACTGACCCCCGCATTTGCACACAAAGGTGAGCGCAAACATTGATCTGGTGTCATATGTAAACAGCAATTGCACCATGCATGTGAGGTATCGCCATGAACGTCAGATCGAAGGCAGTAATTCTTACAGTAGTCAAATATGGAGGGGGAGATTGGGACCCAAAATAATCAAAAAGGGTATAGTGGCACCTTCCCCCATATAGTATAAATATGGAAAGCAGGGGGGGGGGTAGATCCCCCACCAAGGGGGATTTAAATGTGCCTCTTGAGATACCTGTGTATGCGTATATATCACCAGTCACAAAAAAATCATTACTTAAAAAATATCACAAAATTTTATTTAAATATGATGACATACAAATTACATATAGTTATAATAAAATCTACATTGTTTGATCACATCTGATCATTTCATTGGAAAAATCCTATAAAGGGTACACAGTGATGAATAACAGTTGCTGTAACTACGCGTTTCGCAATGGGTGCTTCCTCAGGGTCCAGCACGAGCGAGTATTTATACATTCATATTTAGCATGTTAAAGTGATCCTTGTTTGGTGGTCAAAATGGAGAGTGTAGAGTTTGTATATACGTTTTTTTTATAAAACAAGTAGAGGAGTCTGCCGTAGATCCCTATTTAGCTTCATACAACATCAGATATTGGATGTAAAAAAAGAGGGATGAGTTTATATGCTCCTAAACTGATATACCGTCAGTGAGGAGAAGGATGAAAAAATTCAGGCTAGAATAGCAGCTGTAAGACAAATATGAAGGATCTATCAGAATAGATCATCTGCCATGCAGTGTTTGTCTCGGATTTTTGAGCCCCAGTCAATCTATAGACTGTTTGTATTCATGCTTGTTTTCCACCTTATTCCAATCGAGATAAAAGCTTGTACTTTTTTTCCCACAAACAGAGCTTTCTTTTGGTGGTATTTGATCACCTGTGTGATTTTTATTTTTTGCGCTACAAACAAAAAAGAGCGACAATTTTGAAAAAATAACAGTATTTTTCACATTTTTTTTATATGAAATTCTCAAAAAAAAAATGTAAAAATCTAAATTTTTTAACATTTTAGGCCAATTTGTTTTCTGCTACATATTTTTGGTAAAAAAAAAAAAATCGCAATAAGCATATTTTGATTGTTTTGCGCAAAAGTTATTGCATTTACTAACTACGGGAAAGATTTATGTCATTTTTATTGTTTTTTTTTTAACTAGTAATGGCGGTGATCTGCGATTTTTTTTTTTTTTGTGGGACTGCAACATTGCGGTGGACAGATTGGACCCCTGACTGACATTTTTGACACTTTTGGGGGTACCAGTGACATTACTACAGTAATCAGTGCTAAAAATATGCACTGTTACTGTAAAAATTACAATGGCAGGGAAGGGGTTAACATTACTGGTGATCAAGGGGTTAAGTGTGTCCCTAGGGGCGTGATTATAACTGTCAGGGGGCGTGGCTTGTGAAGTAATCCCAGAGACACGCGATCCTATACAGCAGGATCACATAGCCTCTGTGAATACTTCAGTGAGAATGACAGATGGCTGTGTTTACATCACATTAAGGCTGCATTCACACTTGAGCGTAGCGTTTTACTGCGTTTTTACCGCAATTTTTACCGCGATTTTCAGTCGTTTTTTTCAGGCGTTTTTGGAGGCAGGCATTGACATCTATCAAAAACGCTGGTAATCAGCCCAAAAAGAAGCTCATGTACTTTTTTCAGCTACAGGCGTTTTGCAAAACGCTCAGATGTGAACAATGGCAATTGAAATGAATGGGGTTTTACTTGTTGGGCATTTTGGAACGTTTCATTCGATCGTTTTTGGAGCTGAAAAACACTCAAAAACGCCCAGCTGTGAATAGAGCCTTACATCTTTCTCCCTCTGCTGCGGGAGATTGTGAGTGGCCGGTGGCCATCGGAGCCGCTGGTCACACGTGCTGGCTCCCCAGGGAATGCGCGCTTGCCCCCTAGAGTTTCCTGAGCGAGCGACGTAGTACTACGTCGCTTTGCCCAGGAGCGGCTGCCTGCCGCAGTAAAACTGTGGCCGGCAGTCGTTATGTGGTTAATACTTGCCATAAAATGCCAGGACAGTTCAAACGCCCCCCCAAAAGACCCCTTTTTGGAAACTAGACACCCAAAGCTATTTGCTGAGAGGCATGTTGAGTCCATGAAATATTCTATATTTTGCTACAAGTTTCGGTAAAATGTAAATGTATTTATTTATTTACACAAAGTTGTCACTAAATGATATTTCTCTACCGCTCATTGACAGACGTAGTCCTCGGTGATACAGCACCTTCGGGTTATGTTGCCTCCACAGGAGTAGGACTAGACAGGAAATGAAAAATGCTCTGGCCACACCCCAGGGGCAGTCCCCGAGGGTATATCCTCTCTCTCTCCGCCACAGCAAATCAGTTTTTTTCTGTCTAGTCAGGAGTAAGGACCTAGATACCTTGCTGGGATCTTCGGTCCTGGCAGGATTTTTTTCTTAGAAAATAATTTTTTAAGACAGCTTTTTTTCTCCAGTGTTCCTGTGAGATCTTCAAGCAAGAAAGTTGAACTGGGCGACGGGCGGGATGTTGAGATCCAGTGGTCACCCCAGTTCAGCCTACGAGCGCGTGCAGGCCATAGCTCCGCGCTGGGTCGGCCGCGACATAGTCCCACTGGACGGGGACTGACCCTGCGAGTTAAACGTCTCGCTGAAACGCCAAAGACCATGAGTCACGGCGCCCGTATTGGTCGACAGCCCTCCTACCTCGGTGGAGAGGGGTACTGTCAGGAGTTGGCGCCCGCCTGGTTCCGGTATGGTGAGTAGTATGTTCCCCCTTTCCCCCTGACGGGTCTTGTGGTGAACGCGGGCCCCTCTCTCTGTAATGGTAAGGATGGTTCCCCTCTATCCTACAACATGTCACAGATCCCCCTAATTGAGTGTGATTTTTGTGTACAAGAAGCCAGGAGGCTTGGTTTGGGAGCTGACAATCTAATTGTAAAAATGTGTAAATGATTGTAGTCAGTGGCAGTACTAGAACTTTACTGTGATAGTATAAGGTATCCTACCTGTCAGTAGCCACAGGGCGATGTCTATACATGTATACTGCATTCGAGATCATTCCTCCAGCTAAGCAGCGGACCGCATACGGCCCGCTAGGGTCCGGTACCTCCGACCACGCTGACCACCATGAGGGTGAAGGGTTGTGAGGCCGAGATCCTTCTGCAGACATGCAGCTATTCTGTGCAGGCCGCCGCCATTGTCTGGTAGATCGCACGAGGCCGCCATTTTGGTGTAGCCTCGTGTCTCCAGCATGGGGGCGGCCATGTTTGAGGTGACTCAAACACCTCATGGAGCCAGGGGGAGGAGCCGGCAGGCGTGTTAAGGGGCGGAGCCGCCTCTTTTACCCAGGAAATAGGGCCAAAGACTTCCTGTCTGTAACAAGACAAGCACTGAGCAAGCTGATGAAAACTTCTGTGCATCAGGGATGAGCCTTGGGGTCTGTCTCTCTCTCTGTGGGGTCCAAAAAGGCAGGTAACACTGAGGGGCGCTGTTGCGACTGGGGGACACAAAAAAAAAAAAAAAAAAGTTTTTTTTTTTTTACTTTGTCATTTTTTGTCGCTGGCAAGTGTCTTGTATAATCATTGACCCTGCCGCATAGGTATCCCCACCTGATGCCCTCAAGGTGGCCGCAGGACCCTCCAGTACCCCACTTGTTTTTAATGCATTATCGGCAGTTTTGGAGTCTTTGGTATCCCGGGTGGAGGTGGCCTGTCAGGGACGGGGGTCAAGTAGCGACCCCCGCCTACCCCTATTGTTTATCAGATACTTCAGATACGGATTCGGAACTGGTCAATGCAGTTGCAGGTCCCTCTTAGGGGGCTGTTGTCTCAGGTAATATCTCCTCAGCAGTGAGGAGCATGTTTCTGCCTCCGCCATAGCACAAGAGTGGTGGATGCACTAGTTGTGTCCATCCGGGAAACCTTTAGTCTTGAGGGTACACCGGCAGAGGTAGCTGAGACTGAGATTCCTTTTTGGTACTTGTTAGCCTACCAAAAGGGCGAAGGATTTTCCTTTACCCAAATGGGGTCGTTTTGAAACGAACCCCTGTTATTTCCTAACGCATGGCTAGGTGCTATCCGTTTGAGGAATTCCTCTTTATAGGATAGACGGTACCACCTGCTGTCTTGCCACAGACTGTTAGGATAAAAAGACCTCGTAACTAACGAGGACCTTCCTTTTCTGCTCATATAGAGTTGTTCGTTCCGCGAGGGCGGGCGATAAGGCGAAACCCTCCAAAGCCCCTTTAGAGGGGTTTCAAAGGGCGCTGGTCGGGTAAACAAAGAGTCCGGCTCAGCCAAGCCTGAAGAATATAGCCTGATGCGCCCCTACCCATCTCTGGGGTGGGGGGGGGGATGTCTTCACCGGTTTCTGGAGGACACAGGATCGAGTTTCGATCACTTCCACCGGTGCGATTCTGCCCTTCTAACATTGAACGGTTTCAGGGGTTCTATTCGAACCTATTCACAATGCCCAGGAAAGAGGGCAAGGTGCGTCCAAATCTGAACTTGGGAAGAAATAGAGTCCATCCGTACAGTGGTGGCCTCCCTGCATCAAAGAGATTTCCTGGCGTCCATAGACATATAGGATGCCTATCTTTATATCCCCATCATCGCAGGACATCAGCGTTTTTTCGCTTTCCCAAAGATCATCCCTGGTTCCCACCAGGAGACTGAACTATCTGGGCCTAAGGTTGGATACATCCTGGGCAAGAGAGTTTCTCCTTGCTGGGAAACTCCAGAAGGTTCAGTCAACGATTCGGATGTTGCTGTCCGTCAATTGGCTGGGACTGATGGTGGCCTTCTTAGAGGCAGTACCGTATACCCAGTCTCATACCCGAATTCTCCTGAAGGAGATTCTTTTTTAATGGAATCAGAATTCCGATTCCCTGGACAATCGGATCCGGTTGAGCGAGCGGACCAGGAAGTCTCCGATGCTCAACCAGGGGAAGTCATTTCTTCCGATAGTATCCAGATTACCAATAAGGGTATCGGAACTGAGAGCGATCAGATTTTGTCTGATTTACTGGATCGAGCAGCTCTAGAGCAGCCCGATTCGGATCCAATCGCATATGGCCTCTTCATCCAGAGGTTTTTCCCTAGCTGTCCCTTCATTGGGACATCCCGGATGTGGATCTGTTGGCACCTTGGCCTAACAGGAAGGTGCGGAGGTTTGTAGCTCGCGCCACGATCCTCTAGCGGACGCAGCAGAAACGCTGATCGCCCCGTGGGGGCAGTATCAGCTACGGCATGCCTTCCATCCTCTCAAGTTGCTGTTGGAACTTAGGGAGGGAATTCCAGTTATTCTGGAAATTCCGGATTGACCTCGTCAAGCCTGGTACGCCGACTTGGCGAGGCTAGTCGCGGACGCTCCTTGGAGACTTCCTCTCAGGGAGGATTTGCGGTCTCAGGGACCGATCTTCCATCTTGCTTTACAGTCGCTGGCTTAATGGCCTGGCCATTGAGACCCAGGTACTGAAGGACAAGGGAGTGTCAGCTTCAGTTATTCCTACCTCCAGTTAAAGCAAGGAAAGCGACTTCCAGCCCATGGAAGTCTTATATTGCATGGTGTGAATCTATTGGATTTCCCCCACAGACCTATTCGGTGACCCGAATTTTGGTCTGTCTGCAACAAGGGGTTGAGCAGAAACTATCCTTGAGCACGATCAAGGGTCAGGTTTTCGGCGTTAGCAATCTTCTTTCAAGAAACCTTTGGCTAATCATTCCTTGGTGCGGAATTTCATCCAGGGGGTGCGACATCTGGCTCCGCCAGTGCGCGCACCCTTACCGCCTGGTATCTTAATTTAGTGTGGTCGGTTCTTCAGAAACTTCTCTTTGAAGATATTGGGGAGATTCCCTTGCTTACATTCCCAGAAGGTGGCCTTCTTGGTGGCCATTACTTCTCTACGCAGGGTGTCAGAACTGGCCGCATTATCCTGTCGTTTCCCAGATCTAGTGGTTCATAGGGATAAGGTGGTTCTTCTTCCGAATCCATCCTTCCTTCCTAAAGTGGTTTTCGTAAGACGGACTCACTTTTTGTGATCACGGATAGCCCTTGAAGGGGGTTGCCTGTGTCTGCCGCGACCATATCTACATGGATCAGTCAGACGGTGGTACAGGCTTATTCTATTAAGGGTCGGAATCCTCCGTTCCCTGTTAGGGCGCACTTCACTCGAGCGCTCAGTACTTCCTGGGCCTTTCGCCATCAGGCGTCAGTGGTCCAGGTATGTAAAGCGGCCACCTGGTCGTCTGTACATACCTTTACAAAATTTTATAAAATTGATGTGATGGCATCGGCGGATGCCTCATTTGGCCGCAAGGTTTTGCAGGCCGCAATTTGAGGAGACCGGTGGTCTACCTCGAGGGTTTTTTTCTGTTTTGAAAATTTTTTTGTTGAGTCTCATCATTAAGGATGAGCATTGTAAACTTCTAGTTGGCACCGGTTGGGCCTTCTAGATTTGGATTTGATTTCCATTTTCCCACCCCTCATTTGTGATACTGCTCTGGGACTTCCCGAAGGTGCTGTATCACCGAGGACTACGTCTGTCAATGAGCGATAGAGAAAAATGGATTTTTGTAAAATCTTACCGTAAAATCCTTTTCTCTTAGCTCATTGACAGACGTAGTACCCGCCCCTCTGTTTTTGAGTTGGGTTGGGTTAAATTCTCTAAGCACTGCTTTTGTGACATAACTAATTTGCTGTGGCGGAGAGAGAGGATATACCCTCGGGGACTGCCCCTGGGGTGTGGCCAGAGCATTTTTCATTTCCTGTCTAGTCCTACTCCTGTGGAGGCAACATAACCCGAAGGTGCTGTATCACCGAGGACTACGTCTGTCAATGAGCTAAGAGAAAAGGATTTTACGGTAAGATTTTACAAAAATCCATTTATTGCTCACACATACCATGGGTATATGTGGAATGACACCCCAAAATAAATTCTGCTGCTTCTCCTGATAACAGGGATACCACGTGTGAGACCTTTTGGGAGCCTAACTGTGTACGGGACCCTGAAAACCAATCACCACCTTCAGGTTTTCTTTTTTGTGTACAAACTTTTATTAAAAAAAGGAATATGGTGGTACAAAGGAAGTTGGCAAATTGTCATAACAAACATTGGTATCACATCAAGTTAACAAAAAATAATTCTTCTTAAGTATTCTCTTTTCAGCTTAATTAGATAAGGCACTGTGATGTAAGGTCAGGTATGGGGACGTCAAATAAAGTACAAAGAGTTACAGATTTGAAACAACATCAACAAAATTGTACAGCGAGTTTAACATATTCTCCATATTTTAAAATTTCAGAAGGGTAACATAGTATTGAATGAATAAGAATTTATGTATTTATATCTCCAGTATCAATAGATTGAAAAAATAATTCTGAGTGAGTAACCCATGGGTTCCATTTGTTCATATGAAATTGCATAGAATTATAGATGGTGTGAAAGATTTTTTCCATAATATAGATTGAATTTAGTCTTGCTTTAAGTTGGGAGATAGGAAAAGAATCCGATTTCCAATGTATGGCGATCAACCATTGTATAGCTACAGAAATTGTATGAATTAGTCTAGTGTGTGGTATGGATAGGTTTATTATAGGGGTAAAAAGCAGACAGTTAGGGAGAGACGGTGTGATATTATTATCTGAGATCTTCGATGCGAAGATTTCTAACTGACGCCAAATGAATGAAATTTTACCACAATTCCAAAAAAATATGTGTAAAGGATCCTGGAGAGGAGCAACCTCTGAAGCAATTTGAGGGAGTGGATGGAAAAATAGCGTGTAATTTTAAGGGTGTAAAGTACCATCTGGTAAGCAATTTGATAGGTGTTTCTCGGATCGTGAAGGATCTGGTATGTTTCCTAAGATTTTCAATACTGATATACCATTCTTCTAAAGTGAGGGTCGATGCACATTCCTCTTCCCATTTGTGCATATATGGAAGTTTCTTAAGTGGAGTGGTATTGATTAAGTTATTATCAATTATAGAAATAAGGCCTCTGCCTCTGGGGTTTTTGAGGCATATGTTTTCATAGAAAGTAGGGGATTCTAAGTTGGATAGCCAATAATGTGTGTGGAAAAATTGTCTAATTTGTAAAAAGTTGCAATGTTCAGTATTTGGGATTTGGTACTTCGAATGTAGGGAGGTGAAATTTGAAAATACAGAATTAGTGATGAATTTAGAAAGAGTTGTTAGATAGCGAAGGAGGGCAAGGATCCCCTCCTGTGCCAGGGTTACAGACCTATCTCGCTCCTCAATGTGGACTTAAAGCTTTATACCAAGATTCTGGCCTCTCGCCTGGCTCCCCTGCTCCCGCAGTTGGTCCAGGACGATCAGGTGGGCTTCGTGCCTACCCGGGAAGCAAGAGATAACACCACAAAGGCTATTGACTTACTGCACCTGGCCTGCGCCCAGAAGATCCCCATGCTGCTTCTCGACGGACGGCGAAAAGGCGTTTGATCGGGTGAACAGGGATTTCCTTCTGGAAACTATGAGACATATTGGTCTGGGACACTGCATGCTGTCCTGGATTAGCGCAATTTATTCCCGACCGTCGGCCTGTGTTAAGGTCAACGGCATGCTCTCCGGTCCTTTTGAAATCTCCAATGGGACACGTCAGGGGTGCCCTTTGTCCCCCCTGATTTTCGTCCTGACTCTTGAGCCCTTCTTGCGCATGGTCAGAGCTAATGCTGATATCGGAGGGATATCGGTCTCGCCTTCGCTCGCCTCGAAGGTGGCGGCCTACGCCGATGACCTTCTCTTTTTCCTCTCCAAACCACTTCTCTCCCTACCTAATCTCTTGAGGGAGTTTCGCGCCTATGAGGCGTTATCTTCTTACAAAATCAATTACCAGAAATCAGAGGCCCTGCCAGTCTCCATGCCCCCGGCCTTGTTGCGCCTTCTCCAGAGGGATTTTCCTTTTAAGTGGAGCTCCTCACAAATCAAGTATCTGGGTGTTTTTCTTCCTAACTGCCCTGAACGCATCTTTGAATGCAACTTCTTTCCGCTTCTTGCCCGTATCCGGAAGGACCTGGAGGAGTGGCAGAAGGGAATGTTTTCCTGGTTTGGGCGCTGTAACATTATAAAAATGAACGTTATGCCTCATCTGCTCTATGTGCTGCAAGCTCTTCCAATTTTTATCCCCCAGGCCTTCCTCCGGAAGATAAAGGAGACCTTCCGTAGGTTTCTTTGGCTCCGGAGTCCCCCCCCCGCCTGGCGCTGAGGGTTCTTCGTATGCCCAAGCTGACTGGAGGCGTGGCCTTTCCAGACGCCACGCTGTACTATGCCTCCTGTCACCTGGCCAGGATTCTGGACTGGCATGTACATGGACCTCTGAAACAGTGGGTACGCATCGAACGGAGCTTCGGAGATTCCCCTCCGGAATCACTATTCTGGGGCACCTCCACCCTGCCTAAATGGGCATCAGCTCACCCGACCATAGGAGCCACGCTAGGATTGGGATGTAGGATGTGTAGAGATGGCCTTATTGCGACTTTGCCCTCCCCTTTGTTTCCGGTGCTCGAGAATCAAGACTTCACCCCAGGCCTGACAGATCCAGGCTTTCGCATCCTGAGGACCAGGGGTCTCCACCAGTTCAGACATTTCATTAACCGTGGACAATGGGTCTCTCGGCGGACTCTTTTCAGACAACTCCTTTGCAGCCCTATCCTTCTGGCAAAAGATACAGTTGGCTCACTTCCTGCAAGCCTTGCCGCCTGCGGCCTCCTTCGTGCGACGCCTCACTCCTTTCGAAGATCTCTGTTCATTGGACTCTCCATTGCGCCACACGGTATCCTTGATGTATCGTCTTCTGACGAGCCCTGAGCCTTCCTTCAGACCCCTGTACCTAACCCGCTGGGAAAGGGACATGGGGCTTTCTTTGTCTGACCACCAGGTGGAGCGTATTTTCTTCTTCACTTATAAGACTTCTACGTGTGCCAAATATCAGGAGGCTGGCTACAAGTTCCTGACCAAGTGGTATTACACCCCGGCCAGGTTGCACAACATGTTCCCCTCATGCTCTGATCTCTGTTGGCGCTGCGGGGAAGAGGTGGGATCTCTTCTCCACATCTTCTGGTTCTGCAGCCGCCTGCAGCCCTTTTGGGCCGAGGGACTGCGCATTACGCAGAAATTCACGGACCACGCCCTCACTCTGGATCCTGCGCTCTTCCTCCTCAACCACAATAGCTTTCCACGATCGCCCTATCGGAAATCGATCCTGCCACTCCTATTCACGGCGGCCAAGAGCTGTATCCCTCTTCTCTGGAAACAGTCACAGCCCCCCACGGTGGCAATATGGTTGAGAAAAGTAGCTCATATCAACGAAATGGAAGATCTTGTGGTGGCCGAAAGGGGCTCACAGAGAAGTTCCTCAAACGCTGGTACTACTGGCATAAGTTCAGTTTTTCCGCAGAATACAAAGATTTGATCGCCTAACGGGCTTCTGGAGGTCAGGCTGGTCATCTCCCCCCCCCCACCTTTTTTCCCCTGACCCTTCCCCTTTTACCTTACCCCCCCCCCCCCATACTGTCTTGTACTCTCTTCTTCCTTCTTTTCCTTCTGCTCTACCCACCTTCTAGAAAATTTCCCTCCTCCTGGGCATATGTGCACTAGATACGATACCACTAGACGACTGCGGGGCGATCAGGTCGCCAGATTTGTTCTACATTATCTCCATAGGCCGGCCATTTGAGAGAAGCCGGTCGAGAGGGAAACCTCTTTGGGAGGCCAGCGCCCTGCAGATCGCTTTTAACCTTTCGTATACTGTTTATCACTATATGATTATAAGTCCTTAGGTGTGTTTTTTGTCACATGACTTATTACCTGTTAACCTACTGTGTTTGGACGTGTACCAGTTTGATCTACTGTATTGTATGCCTTTTCCCTTTTTCAATAAACACTGAATTTATAAAAAAAAAAAAAAAAGTTGTTAGGTTCTTATTAATCCAAAAGGAGAATATATTCAAGTTGTGTAGACCCAGTGCGAATTTTGGGTCACCAAGGAAAGTGGCGTTGATAGGGGTTCTGGAGGACGATTGGAGTTTAGAACGGTATGCTCTCCAGAGAGATAGTGACTGTGAAACAAGTGAAGTTAAAGATGTAAAACTGTTTAATGGAATATTTTTGGTCCATAGAATTCCCAAAATGTGGTAAGGGAGAATGGATTGTTTTTCAAATTGTATCCAGGGGATTTTGGAATTCGGGATATGCTATTGGGCTATTTGTGAGAGTCGTGAGACCAAATAATCTAGCCAGAAATCAGTTTAACCTAATCCACCTTTGTGTTGAGAGGTGTATAAACCCGTTTTAGAGAAGCGGGGATGGGAATTCGCCCAAATAAACTTATTGATTTCTTTTTGAAATTTCGTTATGAAATATTTATTTAGTCTGATAGGGATAGCTCTAAATAGGTATAAAATCTTTGGTAAGATTATCATTTTAACTGCAGAGACTGCCTAGAAAGGAAATATCAAAGGCCTTCCACATTTTGAGGGTTCTTCTAATTTTTAAAAAGAGAGGTGTAAAGTTTTTAGAAAAAAAGGAATTTATGTCTGGGGTAGGGTGAATCCCTAAATAAGAGATGGAAGAAAAGGACCACGAAAATTTAAAGTATTTTTGAAGTGTGCTAAGTTGGGAAGTAGAAATATTTAATGGCATTCCAATTGATTTGGAGACATTAACTGTTAGACCTGAAAAGGAGGAAAATATTTGTAGCGTCTAGAACAGGTTTATTAGAGATATAATGGGTTGGGATATGAAAAGCAGCATGTCATCCGCATACATACTGTACTGAGTTTATACATTTTATTAGAGGAAGGATACCCTTTTATATCAGGATGGGACAAAATGGCTATGGCTAGGGGTTTTATGGCCAGGGCAAAGAGTAGCAGGAAGAAAGGGGCAATCTTGTCTGGTACCTCTACCCAATTGAAAAAACTCTTGAGTTGCACCCCGGAATACGAACTCCAGTCTGGGGGTTTTTATATAACGCTTGAAACGCGTGTAGAAATTCCCCTTGTAAACCATATTTGGGAAGGATATTATTACGATAGTCCCATTAAACACTGTCAAAGGCCCTATTTATGTCTAAACTGAATAGGAGAAGAGCCTCGGATTTGATGTTCGCTTCTTGGATAATGTTAGATGCTAGGCGAATATTGTCAGTGATTTGGCGACCTGGGATAAAGCCTGATTGAAAAGGAGATATTAGGGGGGGGGGATTACTGAGGAGAGTCTGTTTGCTAAAAGCCTGCAGAAGATCTTAAGATCTTTACTAATAATAGAAATTGGTCTATAGTTTTGTGGGAGGATGTGATCTTTGTCTGGTTTAGGGATAAGGGACATATTAGCCAATAACATTTCGTCAGGGAAAGAGCCTCCGTTGAGGATATCATTATATAGATCTGACAGTTTTGGAAACAGTAAATGAGTAAATTGTTTATAATAAAATGAGGTGAACCCATCAGGGCCAGGGGCTGAGCCTTTTTAGAGAGATCTAATGATCTGTGACATTTCATCAGAAGTGCAGGGGGCAGCTCATTTATCCACTCGAGAAGGAGATAATGAGGGAATCTGTAGGTTATTTAATCACAGAGGGTCAGTAGGGGATGTGTCAGAAGGGGATTTTGAGAGGAGTTTCTTATAAAATTTTTGAAAAATAGAAACTATGTCTTGGGGGTTAGTGACAGTTTGGTTCGATTGGTTTCTAAGTTTATAAATATGCGGTGGTTTGATAGATTGGTTCAATTTGCGGGCAAACATGGTGGAATACCAATTACTTAAGAGAAAGAACTTGGCTTTTGACCACCTAAGGGCTTTTTCTGCTCTATATGATAGAAGGGCATCCAGTTCTATACGTTTGTTGGAGATAAGTTCCATAGTCTGTGGGTCATGTGTGCATGTGTGATCTATAAATTTATTGTAGGCTCTTTTGTGATTGCAGTTATCTTCTACCATCTAAGTTTATTTTTAGTAGCTGCCAATTTATTTAATTTACCACGGAGAACCACTTTATGTGCTAACCATAGCATTGTAATATTCATTTGAGGTGTGTCATTAAGGTTAAAGTATTCTTCTATAGTGGAAGAAATCTCCTGTTGAAGTGAGGGATCAGTAATCAGGGCTTCATTAAGTCTCCAAGAATAAGGGGTATGAGAAAGACCAATGAATCGTGTGAAGAATGAAGTTATATGGTGGTCTGACCACGGGATGGGGTATATGGAAGCATCTATGGAATTGGATAAGATTATCGGAGTGCAAAATACATAATCTAAACGTGAGTATGAGCCATGTGGGTGAGAGTAAAAAGTATACTCTTTTGCACCTATATTTAATGCTCTCCAGGAGTCAATGAGCTGTAAGGAGTTTAAGTTAGAGTTTAATGTCTTGGGGAAGGCATTCGAAAATGGGGAATGCTTGCTATGGTCCAAATGTGGTTAGGAAATGGAATTGAAATCACCCCCTAAAATGATATGAGTGGAGTGATATCTTTGTAGGGCTTCAAAGAAATTATTGAAAAAGGTGGCTTGTGCATCATTAGGGGCATAAATGTTAGCGGTTGTTAGATCTCTACCCGCTAATCGACCTTTTATGATTATATATCGGCTTTCTGAATCTTTATATACATGTTAAATCTCCATTGGAATAGAGTGGTGTAGAAAAATAGCTACACCTCTAGTTTTTGAAGTGGCAGTGGTGTAAAATGATTGCTTTCTTGAAGAAGGTAGGGTGATTATCTGTCATAAAATGTGTTTCTTGTAGCAGAATCACTTTGGCGTAAAGTTTTTTTATTTTGAAGAAATGCTTTCTTGCGTTTGATAGAGGAATTAAAGCCTTGAACATTATGGGAAACAATGACTACCGCCATATTGATGTGTAATTAATAGATAGTTGGATTGGCATTGCTAAACTGAAAAAAAAAAATCAACCCGGAAGGTAATGAGATAAATGTGAGTAAATTGTAATGAGAATACAAACTTTGTCCGGAGTTGCTGAGAGTATACCAAGATGTAGTACCATGAGAAAATTGAGGAATACATTTTAGTTTATCAAAAGTAACATAGGTAAAAATGAGAATATTTGAACAAAAGTCATTTGATTCTGGGTCCAGAGTAGAAAAAAACTCTGGACAACAAAACAAAAGTGTTGGGACATCCCAGGCAGTAGCCCTGCTTACTAGGCTACCGTCCGCTCTGAACATTTCTCCCTGAACATTTCTCCCTGAACATTCTTCCCTGAAGCCTATTATTTCAACCTTAGTTTAGCCAAGCCTTGCTCATCACCCTTGATTCCCCACACCTGGTACTTCCCTATATAAGTCCAGCCCCTTGCACTCCAGTTTGCTGATTATTGAGCTCCTGAGCCTTGATCAAGCGACTCCTCACCTGCTGCTCTTATCTTCTACCACAAATCCAATGCTGACCAGGAATTGACTACCGACTACTCTTCTGCTTTGTCCCTACCTACTGAACTGCTACCTCTGTTGCCGATCCGGATTGTCTGACCTCGCTTACTGCTGCCCGCCCCGACCTTTGGCTCGTCTGACTTCTCTCTGGTTATCCCTTGTCTGCTCCTCTGCCTTCGGACCGAACCTACACTTTGCCTGGCACTTGGGGTTAAAGTGAACCTGTCCTCCGCCTTCCATCCTCAGTCAAACGGGCAGACGGAGAGAACTAATCAGACCCTAGAGCAGTACCTACGCTGTTTTAGCTCCCACCTACAGGATGACTGGCTTGACCATCTCTCCACGGCCGAGTTCGCCTACAACAATGCGGAGCACAGCTCAACCAAGCACAGCCCCTTCTTTGCTAACACAGGCTCGCACCCGGTATTCATTCCCCACCTACCCGTCGCCTCCACCCTCCCAGCAGTGGCCGAACGCCTAACAACCCTACAAGAGGCACAAAAGAACATTATAAACAACCTCCAGCTCGCCCAGAGCCGCTTTAAACAGGGAGCAGACAGACGCCGCAGACCCACCCCGGGCTTCCATGTGGGAGACAAGGTATGGCTGTCCACCAGGAACCTCAGATTGAAGGTCCCCTCCAAAAAGTTTGCCCAAAAATACATGGGTCCATTCCGGATCTCTGCGCAAATTAATGAGGTCACGTTCCGGCTCGATCTTCCGGACTCCATTAGGGTGCACCCTGTTTTCCATTGCTCCCTCCTCAAGCCATACGTGGAGAACACCTTCACAGGCCGCCACTCGCCCCCTCCACCACCCGTGAAGGTACAGGGTGAAGAAGAATATGTTGTCGCAAAGATCCTCGACTCCAGGATCCACCGGGGAAGACTACAATACCTAATTGGGTGGGAGGGCTACCCTCCCGAGGATAACTCCTGGGAACCAGAAGAAAATGTCCACGCCCCCAGACTGGTAAAAGAGTTCCACCAACAGCACCCCGATAAGCCTGCCCCTGCGGTGCCCGGAGGTCACCTTGGAAGGGGGGGGGAGTACTGTTGGGATTCGAACCTGTGACCAGCCACATCCCAGGCAGTAGCCCTGCTTACTAGGCTACCGTCCGCTCTGAACATTTCTCCCTGAACATTTCTCCCTGAACATTCTTCCCTGAAGCCTATTATTTCAACCTTAGTTTAGCCAAGCCTTGCTCATCACCCTTGATTCCCCACACCTGGTACTTCCCTATATAAGTCCAGCCCCTTGCACTCCAGTTTGCTGATTATTGAGCTCCTGAGCCTTGATCAAGCGACTCCTCACCTGCTGCTCTTATCTTCTACCACAAATCCAATGCTGACCAGGAATTGACTACCGACTACTCTTCTGCTTTGTCCCTACCTACTGAACTGCTACCTCTGTTGCCGATCCGGATTGTCTGACCTCGCTTACTGCTGCCCGCCCCGACCTTTGGCTCGTCTGACTTCTCTCTGGTTATCCCTTGTCTGCTCCTCTGCCTTCGGACCGAACCTACACTCTGCCTGGCTGGGTGATCCTGAGGACCGCGTCCTGGTGTTAGCTTGCAGCGCAGTCTAGCCCCACCATCTGGGGCTCTAGTGAAAACCAGCTAGCACTTAGTTTCCGCACCTCAGGTGAACCTGTGTCCCCATCAGAGTACTACGCAGTGTCCATCCGGTATCCAGCACCTACTAACTGCCTGCGGTCTTTGCCACTGGGCTCCACTCCTACCTCCGGCCAGCAGTCCTCTGACTCAGGTGAGCCTGTAGGATTGTTACAAAAAGCCAGAGACAAAATAGTCTCCATCTCGGTCTGACCACAGACCTGGAAGGGGTGACAAGCCACAGAAAGGGACAAAAAATTAGGATGCTCTATGTTCTGTGGTAGCTAGCACCCACCAGGTCATGAGTGGAACCGAGTGCGGTGGAATCATGTCGGCATAGAGAAGTGCAACTGCAATAAAAAAACATATTAACCGTGAAAGAATATAGAAAATTAAAACATGTTGGAGACCTCACTGGAGGAGAGACGAAGGAGGATGTGAGGCCCAAATTTACCATTTTCTTCATTTTCCCTTTGTATCTTAGAAGAAATCACTCAAAACCAATCCCATTAATAATAAAGGATCATCCCAAAAGTTACTGAGAGTGCAATAGCAACCATGTTGTGAGGATGACCCCAGCTAACAATAATAAAACGTACTGAGGCATTTTAAATAACAAAATAACCGTGTGAGGTATCATTAGTAGTCGAGTATCTCCCTTAAAATAACCTTCAATAAGGCTAAACCATCCGCGGCTTTGCCCGGGTCTCCCATCCGCCGGCTGGATGGAGTCCCGATCAAAGCAGGAAACGGCTTTGATCGGGTCTCAGATGACGTAACCTGGAGGCGGCGTCCATGACGTCACGTCCGGGTTACTCTGCTGCAAAAGGCGGCAGATTTAAAAAACGAGTGTATTCAAAAATGCCGTTTTCGGCGTTTTGAATACATGGAAGTGTAGTGGAGGGGGTCTAGGGTCTTTTACACCCTCGATCCCTCCATAAAGAGTACCTGTCACTGCATATTGGTGTCACAAGGGATGTTTACATTGATTGTGATCGCAATAAAAGTGATCAGATTTTTTTTTTTTTTTTTTAAAAACCTGTGATAAAGTTAAAAAAAATAAAATAGGGAAAAAAAAAAAATTTTAGCCGCCCCCATCACCGTTCACGGATGAAAGAAAACGTATACGGAAGTTGAGCCGCAAATTAAATCGCTGTTCAAACCACACATGTGAGGTATCGCCGCGATCGCCAGAGCATAAGCAATAGTTTAAAACAAAAGAGCTACACTCTAACTCTAAACTGGTAACCATTAAAAAATGTTAAAGCGTCGCCTATTGATATTTCTATTGACCGTAGTTTGTCGCCATTCCAAGGGTGTGCGCAATTTTAAACCGTAATATGTTGGGTATCTATTTACTCAGCGTGACATCATCTTTCAAAATATACAAAAAAAAATGGGCTAACTTTACTGTTTAGTTTTTTTTTAAAGGCAGTGAAATGTGATATTTCGTAATTTTTCGAAAAAAAAGGCGTTTTAACCACTTTACCACCAGAGGATTTTGTTGTCTTATGTCCAGGCCACTTTTTGCGATTCGGCGCTGTGCGAATTTAACTGACAATTGCGCGGTCGTGCGAAGCTGTACCCAAACGAAATTTGTGTTCTTTTTTCCCCCACAAACAGAGCTTTCTTTTAGTGGTATTTGATCCCCATGTGCGATTTTTACTTTTTGCGCTATAAACAAAAAAAGAGCGCTTATTTTGAAAAAATAACAATATTTTTAACATTTTTTTTATATGAAATTCCCCCCCAAAAAAATGTAAAAATCTAAATTTTTTTACATTTTTGGCCAATTTGTTTTCTGCTACCTATGTTTGGTAAAAAAAATCACAATAAGCGTATTTTGATTGGTTTGCGCAAAAGTTATTGCGTTTACTAACTAAGGGAAAGATTTCTGTCATTTTTGGTGTTTTTTTTAAA
Organism: Pelophylax lessonae; assembly: GCF_965119305.1. Taxonomy (NCBI): domain Eukaryota; kingdom Metazoa; phylum Chordata; class Amphibia; order Anura; family Ranidae; genus Pelophylax; species Pelophylax lessonae. Next base: position 489,580,192 of record NC_138770.1, read on the forward strand.
GCGTAATGGCGGCGATCTGCAATTTTTTTGCGGGACTGCGACATTGCGGCGGACAGATCGGACCCTTGACTGACATTTTTGACACTTTTGGGGGTACAAGTGACATTTCTATAGTAATCAGTGCTATAAATATGCACTGTTACTGTAAAAATGACACTGGCAGGGAAGGGGTTAATTTTATTGGAGAGGGAGGGGTTAATGTATGCCTGGTGCTTACTGACGTGTGTGGGGGGAGGTGACTGAGTGACACAAGGACAGATCGCATGTTCAGCTATGCTGAACACTGCAATCTGTCACTTCTTGTCACTTAGGAGATCCGCCGCTCTGTTTACACAAGCGGGCGGATCTCCAAACTCGATTCCCCGACGATCGGGGAAGAGCAGCGGCGATCGCCGCTGCTCCTCCCCTGGCCCGACTCCCGCTGTGACTGAAAACAGCGGGAGCGCGCCTACAGGGGAAGGAGTCCAGCGACATAGGTCTACGTCGCTGGATGGAATCGAGCCACTTTGGCACAGTACAGTCAACGTGACCGGTCGGCAAGTGGTTAAAGACCGCTGCGCAAATACCGCGTGACAAAAAATATTGCAATGACCGCCATTTTATTCTCCAGAGTCTTTGCTAAAAAAATATATATAATGTTTGGGGGTTCTAAGTAGTTTTCTTGGAAAAAATACTGATTTTAACTTGGAAACAAAAAGTGTCAGAAATAGGCCTAGGTCTTAAGTGGTAAAATAGAGAAAACACTTAGGGAAAAGAGTGAAGGCACAAAAAATGGTGTCATCTTCAAAAGCGACACTAGGTGTCCTCAGTGCAATAAGCCATCCAAACTAGTGCTGGATATTTGAAAAACAACCGACTGTTATTGCGTGAAATCAACACTAGATGTCCTCAGTGTAACACAATAGTCAAAAAGCCAAGAACTAAAAGTATGAAAATTGAATATTTCTCCAAAGATGAGAAAAAAATAAAGTATAGAACCACAGATTATAAAGATCAAAAATGAATCTTGATATTGAGGACCAGCTTCATGGCGGAGTCTGCGCCTATCCCTGCGAGGAGTGGGCATATTCCACACCGGGATGGGGCATGGGGTTGAAGAGGTCCATGGCACTGTTCCTGGATCCAAGAGGCTCAATTTGATCAGAATGTCTTGTCCTTCAGGAATAGATGTAGCAATGTAAGTAGTGCCATTATGTGGAACAAATAATTTAAAGGGCAAGCCCCAATGGTGACGGATTCTGGCTGAGGATAAAACTGAGGTCATTTCTTTCCTCCTCCTGTCTAGCGTAGCCTGCGAGACAGATCAGGATAAATCTGGATAGGAATGCCGTCCAGTTTGATGTTTCTTGAGCTACATGTAGCTCTCAAAATGTCCTCTTTGATAAGGAAGTCTTTCATGCAGAGTACAATATCTCTGGGTGGTTTATCGGGGGGGGGGGCTTGGCTCTTAGCGCACAATGGATTCTGTCGCAGGTAAATGCCTGTGAAGCCTGATCTGGGAGAAGGCTCTGGAAAAGTTTAATGGAGCACACAAATAGATCTGTGACTGACTCAGGGGCCCCTCTGATTCTGAGGTTGTTCCTCTCATTTCTATTATCAAGATCTTCAACATGAGCTTGTAAGTGGGAGAAAGCAGAGGATAATGATTCATGCTCCCTGGAAAGATCATTAAAAGCAATGGCTAACTCGTTATGCTTGTTTTCAAGGAGATCAGTACGTGTGCCAAGAGCTGCAATCTCCTGTGACAGTGTGGTGGTGGATTTCTGCAGTTCTGTCTGGAACTTATTTAATAATTTGGAGCAGAGTGTCTCCAGGCTGTTATCCAAGTCTTGTTTGGTGAGGGGGGGGGGGGGGGGGATACTCACAGTTAGATGCAGAGCTCACAGCATGTTGAGGAGGCTCTGATGTGAGGGAGATGGTAGCTGGAACGGCTGCAGGAGAGGAGGGACTTAGCGCCATTTTCTGTCATGCTGAATTTTTCCTGTGATCTAAGCAGGTAGTGGGTAAGTGTTTTCTGGGGTCCCCTCTGGTGTTTCTTCAGTGAGGTAGGCATGCACGGAATGTGGGTGCCCAGGGGAGTGAATTTAGCTGCGATCTGTGTTTGACTGACCCCGGTATGGCGGCTTTAAGCCCAGTGCAGAGCTCTCTTCAGAAGCGGCCGCTCCGATCCATGCCGCGCATGCGCCCACCCGCCTTCAGGTTTTCTAATGGCATAAATTGCTTATTTTTCTTCCTTACTACCTTACGGAGGAGTGAGGAGTGAAATTAACAATTTCCACCCTTAGAAAACCTGAAGGCGGTGATTGGTTTTCGGGGTCCTGTACGTGGTTAGACTGCCAAAAAGTCTCACACATGTGGTATCCCCATACTCAGGAGAAGCAGCAGAATGTATTTTGGAGTTTCATTTCACATATAGCCATGGCCTGTTTGAGAAATATATAATTTAGTGATAACTTTGTGTAAAAAAAAAAAAAAAAAACATTAATAATTTTTCCCATACTTGTGGCAAAATATAAAATATTCAATGGACTTAACATGCCTCTCAGCAAATAGGGTGTCTACTTTCTGAAATGGGGTTATTTGGGGGGGGGGGGGTTGTGCCATTTTGACATTTCAGGGCCTCCTAAACTGTGATAGGTAGTGAGGAGTGACATAAACAATGTATGCCCTTAGAAAGCTTGGAGGCAGTGAATGATTTTCGGGGTTCTGTACGTGGCTAGACTGTCAAAAAGTCTCACACATGGGGTATCTCCTTACTCTGGAGAAGCAGCAGGATGTATTTTGGGGTGTAATTCCAAATATATCCATGGCATGTGTGAGCAATATATCATTTAATGACAAGTTTGTGCATTTTTCTTTTTTTTTTTTGTCATTTTTCAAACTGTGACAAAAAAATGAAATATTCAATGGGCTCAACTGCCTCTCAGAAAATTTCTTAGGGTGTCTATTTTTTAAACGGGGGTCATTGGGGGGGGGGGGGTTGTACTGCCCTGCCATTTTAGCACATCAAGAAATGAGATAGGCAGTCAGAAACTAAAAGCTGCATAAATTCCAGTATATACACCATAGTTTGTAGACACTATAACTTTTGCGCAAACCAATAAATATACGCTTTTTGAGATTTTTTATCAAAGACATATAGCTAAAACGGAAAATTGTTATTAAATACTTACCGTAATTTTCCTTTCCTGATGGACTCCATTGCAGCATACGTTTGGGTAGCCCCGCCCCCACTCCTACCCCATAGGACCCCATTCCCATAAATCCTTGCTCCCTTTCAGCATCAGTGTTCTGTAACTAGCCTACTCAGGAAATCGGAGGGGACTCCTGCTGTCATGGAGTCCATCAGGAAAGGAAAATGATGGTAAGTATTTGATAACAATTTTCCGTTTTCCTGACAGACTCCATGGCAGCATACGTTTGGGAAATAACTCACCAAAACAGAATAGGGTGGGCAGATGCTGAAAAAATTCAATTAACACCTGCAACTGATAACACTTGAGCACCAAAACTAACAGAGGAAAGAGCCGGTGGCTCAACACAATAATGTGACATAAATGTGTGAATGGACGACCACATCCAGAGCGACATGTCTTGAAGCTGCCCATGAAGTAGCGACACCACGAGTAAAAAGCGCAGTCACCGCTTTAGGAGGAACCAAGCCCTTCTCTCTATAAGCCCATTGAATGGCCTCTACTATCCAGGAGGCAATTGATCTCGAAGAGGCACGCATACCCTTGTTCTTCCTTGAAAACAGGGTAAAGAGATAATCCGTCTTCCGGAAAGGAGCTGTAGCTTCCAGATACTGTTTGAGCGTGTTGCCCCCATCCAGTGGATGGACTTCCGGAGATTCGGCAGACGAGTTGAAGGTAGGAAGAACAATTTCCTGGTTCTCATGAAAGACCGAGGTGACTTTAGGCCTTGATCCGAGCATCGGGATAAGAACAACCCTGTCTGGAAAAAGGGTCAGGAAAGGTTCCTTACTTCCAAGACTTTGAATCTCTGAAACTCTTTTTGCAGATGTAACAGCCACTAGGAAGACTACCTTGAGGGTGAGTTGTTTAACCGATACAGGTTCCTCAGGATTTGTGCCAACCGAGTAAAGGAAGTCAAGAACCAAAGGCATGTCCCACTTGGGGAACCTCAGCTTCTTCTGTGGCCTCAGCCTTACTGCCCCTTTGAACAATTGCTGGATCAGAGGATGGGCAGCCCAGGAAAACACCCGTGAAAGTGGAGATGGCTGAAACCTGCACTCGCAGGGCGCTTACTGAAAGGGGCAATTCCAATCCTGACTGTAGGAACGACAGGATATCTTGCACAGAAGGAGATGACCAGGACTTTCCTTTGACTCCAGGAAAGAAGTAAACCTAGACCAAATCCTTTCATAGGTCTTATTCGTGGTTTGTCTCCTAGAACTCAAGAGAGTTGGTATGGCCACCTCAGGACATCCTAATGCTTCCAGCCTTCCCCTCTCAAAAACCAGACCCGAAGGTGCAGACGGGCTGGGCACGGGTGAAGTATGTAGCCCTGAGACAGCAGATCCAGTCTGAGAGGGAGAGGAACTGGGTCGCGATAGCTGAGCTGAAACAGCAAGGGAAACCATGGTCTGTTGGGCCAGAACGGAATCACTGCGACCACCTTCACCGACTCCATCTTGACTCTCCACAGGAATTGGAAGATGACTGGTACTGGAGGAAAGGCATAGGCCTTGCGGAATTTCCAGCGATCTGTAAGGGCATCTACCCCGAACGCTCTGGGATCCCTGTTCCTCGAATAGTACTTCTCCAACTTCCTGTTGTGGAAGGAGGCAAAGAGATCTACCTCTGGGATGAATCCCAAGGACAGGATCCACTTGAACACATCCTCGTGGAGAGACCACTCGGTGTTGTTGAGCTGTGTTCTGGAGAGGAAATCTGCTTGTGTGTTCTGAGCTCCTGGTATATACACCACTGAAAGATTGACCAGGTTTCTCTGGGCCAGGGGCATTATTGGCTCTACTTCCCGAAGCAGGGATGCACTGCGAGTTCCGCTTTGCCTCCTCACATAGGCTACTGCGGTCGTGTTGTCTAGCCTTAGCATGACTGAGGTGCCCTGAATAAGGTGACCGAAAGCTAGCAGTACCTGAAAGGCTGCTCGAAGTTCCAGGATGTTGGAAACGATCTGGCGAGATTGAAAATTCCATCTCCCTTGTGCCATCATTGTTCCGCAATGACCGCCCCAACCGGTGCTGCTGGCATCTGATGTCACTATCACCTAAGTTATGGGGGCTATAGAGTGACAATTGCGCAAATTCTTCAGCTGCAACCACCAAGGAAGCCAGCTCTTCATGGCTGCGGTTATAAGTATTCGCTGAGAATTGCTGATTCCCTTCCATTGCTGAAGAAAACCCCTCTGAAAAGGTCTCATTTTCCAGAGAGCCCACTTCACCATAGGGGCTGTTGACACCATCGTGCCGATTATCCTCAGGCATTGTTTGGCGGTGAGATGGGAAGCCGACAAGGCTAGAGACACCCTGCTCCGAATTATCGGAATATTTTCTTCTGGAAGAGAGATGGTACTGTTCTTGGTGTTGAACAGAGTGCCCAGAAAGACCAGGGACTGTGTAGGGATTAGGCGACTCTTTTCCCTGTTCAGGATCCAGCCGAACTTTTCCAGGGACGAAATAACCAGAGATAGATGCTCTAGGATCACAGACTTGTCTTGAGCCAGTAGAAGGAGGTCGTCAAGATAATGATAAAGACGGACCTCTCTCAACCTTATCAAGGCTACCACCGCTAATAAGACCTTCAAAAAAGGTACGAGGCGATGTGGAAAGCCCGAAGGGGAGACACACAAACTGTAGATGCATCTGGCCGACTTAGAATCTTAGGTATTGCTGAAACTCCGCTGCCACTGGCACGTGGAAGTATGCGTCCTTCAGGTCTACTGAGACCATCCAGTCCCCTGGTTGAACAGCCTGCTGAATGGAGAACAGGGTTTCCATCTTGAACTTCTCTCCTTTGATGAAGCGTTTAAAGTGCGTCAGATCTATCACTGGCCTCCAGGCGCCGCTCTTCTTGCGCACCATAAACAGAGGTGAGTACACTCCAAGCCTTCTTTCGGAATCTGGAACTGGAACCGCTGCTCCTTGAGTGACTAGAGAGTTGACGTAGGATAACAGAATCTCTCTTTTTTCGCCTGACCGAGGAAGGGAGGTAGGAACAAATCTGTCTCCGGGAATATTGGTGAAGGTCCAGGAATGCCCTGCAGAGACCGTGCTGACGACCCAAGAGTCCCGGATTGAGGCCGCCCAGACATGCCGAAAGTGGAAGAGACGACCCCCCACCCATCCTGCCTGAGCGGGCCCAATCTCAAAAAGACTAAGTCGCGTCTCTATCCCCCAGATGGATTGCTCGTGGGGCCTTTCCGGAAAGCAGTCTGCCTAGACTTCCAGTTTCTTCCAAACTCCCTTCCTGCACTATAGCTACGTGCCTCCCTGGCACGGTCAGTGTTTTTCTTCCTAGGAGGTAGTCTCTTCTGACCAAGAAGATGCCTGTCCTGAGGGAGAAAGCCCGATCTACCTCCAGTAGCCCTGGAGATGGCGCTGTCTAACCCTCAAAGGGAATGCGGCACCATACCTGCTTAGAAGCAGGATCAGCCAACCATGGGCGCAACCATAGTGCACGCTTCGCCGTAACGGAAGACAGCATTCCCCGTGCCAACAGGCAGATAATATCAATAGACGCCTCTCCCAGGAAGGCTGAAGCTAGTTTCAACTCCTGAATAGGGGAGTTCTTGGCTTCCTCTTCAGAAAAACTTCTGTGGATGTCATCCACATTGTCCACCCAAACTTCCATGGCTTTGGATAGTGTTGCCAGGGCTAGTGCTGGTTTGCAAGCAGCCCCTGCTGATAGATGGACTCGCTTCAGATCCGTGTCTATTTTTCTATCAAGGGGATCTTTAAAGGATACTGTATCCTCAAGAGGCAAAGTTACATGTTTCACTAGCCTCATAACAGCCGCATCCACTAGAGGAGGAGATTCCAGATGTTTGACTTCATCTTCCTTGAATGGATAAAGATTAGCCAACTTTGAGATCATGGAGTTTTTTTCTCTCCACCTTGCTTTATTCCTCCGTAATGACTTCCCCCAATTCTGGGAGGAACGGAAAATTCAGCAGCTCTCTGCTCAGCTGTTTAAAATATTTTCTCTGTTTGGGGGCAGAGATCACTGGGTCCTCCCAGTTTAAGGTTTCTCTGACAGCCTTCACTAAAGGTGGAACTAGATTGAAGAAATCCTAAACTAGGCTCATCTTGATCCGAATCGCTCTCGGACTCAAATACCGAGGGATGGCTAGGCTCAGACGACTAAAGGACCCGTCCGCCAGTGGACTCTCTAACAGGAGAGACAGATGGATCTGGCGCTGGAGACTGCCGCATATTAAGATCAGCCAGGGAGTCCTTGACTATGCGTTTTACCATAGACTCAAGTTGTTGGTCAGAACTTCCCCTTTCACCCACTGCCCTGGAATAACAGGAGTCGCATATCGATTTTCTGTCCAGCAATCGGATACCGCAGCCCCAGGACTTTGTCTCCCTGGATTGGCGTGAAGACCTAGGAGGTGACCGGTCTTTACTACGGTATCTGGACTTGAGTGAAGAGCCATGTCTGGAGGAAGAGCGATGATGCTGCGTTTTAGCATGGCGATCTTCCCGCGTGCCCTGATGTTGTTTAGACCTAGAAGAGGAGCTGCAAAGGGAAACATACAGAGGAATAAAGTAACAAGACTGCCCGTATGTCCTGCTCCCCCCCTCATTCCAGCCCTATGCTTACCTATGAGAGGGCTGGTCACAGGAGAGCGGTGACGCATCCATAGGCAAAGCACAAAAGCACACTGGAAGAGACCAATGCAAAAAGACACCAATGACAGGCTTAGTAATAGGATATTAGCATAAAGCAAGACCCCCCAGAAAGCAGATCCACATACCTGGAAACTGCAATGCATGAACGTGGGAACGCCACAATCTACAGTCAGTCCCACAGACTGTCAGACTGACAGACTGTGGGACTGACAGCTGTTTAACCACTTAAGCCCCGGAGGATTTTCCTGCTAAAAGACCAGGGGGTATTTTGCGATTCGGCACTGCGTGACTTTAACGGACAATTGCGCGGTCGTGCGACGCTGTACCAAAACGAATTTGACGTCCTTTTTTTCCCACAAACAGAGCTTTCTTTTGGTGGTATTTGATCACCTGTGCGATTTTTTGATCACGCGCTATAAACAAAAAAAGAGCGACAATTTTGCAAAAATAGCAATATTTTTCACATTTTTTTATATGAAATTCCCCCAAAAAAAATGTAAAAATCAAAATTTTTTAACATTTTTGGCCAATTTGTTTTATCCTACCTATGTTTGGTTAAAAAAAATCACAAAAAGCGTATTTTGATTGGTTTGCGCAAAAGTTATTGCGTTTACTAACAAAGGGAAAGATTTTTGTCATTTTTGTTGTTTTTTTTTTTAACGCGTAATGGCGGCGATCTGCGATTTTTTTTTGCGGTACTGCGACATTGCGGCGGACAGATCGGACCCTTGACTGACATTTTTGACACTTTTGGGGTTACCAGTGACATTTCTACAGTAATCAGTGCTATACATATGCACTGTTACTGTGAAAATACACTGGCAGTGAAGGGGTTAACTTTATTTGGGAGGGAGGGGCTGTGTGTGTCCCTAGGGGCGTGATTCTTACTGTGATTGGCTGTGGCTCTAGCTGTAAGGACACTGATCAACGGATCTACATACTAGATCCGTGTGATCAGTGTCTTTACAGCGAGGAGAATGACAGGCAGCTTGTTTACACAAGCTGCCTGACATTCTCCCTCTCCCCCGACAATCGCCGAGTGGCCGGCGGACATCGGGTCCACTGGTCACACGCGCGGGGGGGGTCCCTGACCGCGCGGGAGCGCGCCTCCGCGCGCGCTCGCTCGTTCCCCAGACTGTGCATGCGCAAATATCGGCAATCGCCGCTACTGCGCATGCGCGAACCAAGCCTCGTTCCCGGCCGGCCCGCATACGCAGATCGGCCGAGAACGCCGTGGATGGAACGCAGAGCATTCCACGGCATCCATAGAGCCTCCCGGACCGCCAGGAAGAATACAGAGAGGCAAGGAGCCGCACACTATACCGCCAGGGAAGCCAAAAATGACCACTAAACCACCAGGCAAGTAAGGAGATAAAATATAAGGGAAAAGACACTTACCTTTCCCCCTCGCTTACCGCTAGACACCAGGGATACAGCAGAGCCAGCAACCAGGACACACCATCCAACGTTGGGGCAATACAATGAGGCCACCCGCAGCAGCTGGGCTCCTCGGCCATGCCATTTCGCCTGCTTAGTCAGGCATATCGGCTCCTCTTCAACTTGCCCACCCCATACCCTGCAGCAGCAAGGGCTTATCGGGGAATCATATCCTGCCGACTCTCATTAACCCTGCGTTTTTCAAACGATCATCAAAAAAATTTAGGAATTCATCACCAAACCGGTGCAGGAGGAGGACAAAAAAAGAACACTGATGCTGAAAAGGAGCAAGGATTTATGGGAGTGGGGTCCTATGGGGTAGGAGTGGAGGCGGGGCTACCCAAACGTATGCTGCCATGGAGTCTGTCAGGAAATACATTTTGGCCTAAATGTATGACAAAAATTGAGTTTATTGGAAACTTTTATTAAGAAAAAGTAGAAAATTTCATTTTTTCTCAAAATTTTCGGTGTTTTTTCTTTTATATTGCATAAAATAAAAACCACAGAGGGGATCAAATACCCCCAAAAGAAAGCTCTATTTGTGGGGAAAAAAGAACGTAAATTTAATTTGGGTACAGCATTGCATGACCGCGCAATTGTCAGTTAAATTCACGCAGTGCGAAATTGCAAAAAATGGCCTGGTCATTAAGGGGGCAAATCCTTCCAGTTCAGAAATGGTTAAATAGCCCAATACACTCTTTGATCACAGATCCCATTGTGTAACAATCTGTCACAGTGTTTTATTTATAATGGCACTTTTTTTTATTATTTCACTGTGTGCCATTATTAAAAATATATTAGTGGCAGAACACCAGGGCCCGGTTGCAAGTGTGACTTTTGCGACCCTGGTAGTTTGGGCTGGATTAAGAGCATCATGGGCCTGTTGCTGAGGATTTTGGTTGGCCCTGGATTATGAAGCCTCTTTCCCTGTATGCTTCATTAAAATTTTCTCTACAGCCCTGCCTTTCTTAACCACCACTTGCAGGGCCGTCTTTAATATAGATTGGACCCTGGGCAAACATTTTCTTGGGCCCCCCTGCCCCTGCAATCACAGTACCCCTTATCACATCACAGCGCCCCATTACATTACAGCCATTTTCACATCACAGTGCCCATTTACACATCATGGTGCCCCTTATTACAGTGCCCAATTATACTTATCACACTGCTACTTTAGGCTCCGCTGACATCAATGCGCGGGTGGAATCGCCTCGATTCTGCCTGCCATCCCAAATCTCTGCAAATCATGGGATGCCGTTGTGATCCCCATCACTTTTAAGTGCACCCCTATTGCGGCGCAATTTTGCCGCGATTGTCACCCGACGAATCATAGTAGAATCGCAGTATGTCTAGTGCCAAAAAGAACTTATTTTGGGCGACAGGCGTACCACAATTCTGTTTGCATGACTTTATACATTACAGTGCCGCTTATCACAAAGCCCCTTTGTACATTACAGTGCCCCTTATCACAAAGCCCCTTTATACATTACAGTGCCCCTTATCACAAAGCCCCTTTATACATTACAGTGCCCCTTATCAAAGTGCACCAAACTGATAGAAATTGTTATTCAAAGTGCGACAGCCCTGAAAATTGGCCTGGGCAGGAAGGGGGTAAAAGTGCCTGGTACTGATGTGGTTATAACAGAAGAGACCCTAGTGGTCTCTTCTGTTATAAATGTCCCCCCTGCCTGTCAGCGATAATGTAATTTGTGGATTTGAGTCACGCATGCGCAGCTCACATAACATTTAGAGAATGCTCTGTGTGTTATGGCTCTGTCACCCCCATGCACATGTGCAGGAGTGATGTTACTGCAGCCTGTCCATTCAAGCGGTCAAAGGTTGAGAACCCAGAAAGAAGACTGGGAGAAGAGAGATGCGCCAAGGACCAAGGGGTGGAATGCAAGACTCAGTTTGCAGGTACGTTTGTCATAATGTGCTAGTATGCCGTGCATACTAGCACATTATGACAAACCGGCAGGGGGATCAGAGTTTTTATTTTTTTAAATGACTTTACTACTGCTTTAGGCCTTAGTTAACCAGCATGTGGTTGATTGCGCGGAGGTCCTAGCAACCAATCATCAGCTGGTTAACATGAAAAGTTAACATTAGTGCGTGTGTGCGCGTGTGTGTGGGTGGGGGAGCAGAGGACACTGTGAGTGTGTATGTGGTGGGAGGGGTGGAGATGACCCTACTGTGTGTCGGGGGGGAGAGGACACTACTGTGTGTGTGGTGGAGGGGGGGGAGCAGAGGACACTTGTGTGCTTAGGGGGACAGCAGAGGACACTACTGTGTGTGTGTGGGTGGGGGAGAGCAGAGGACACTACTGTGTGTGTGGTGGGGGGGGGATTGGAGAGTAGAGGACACTACTGTGTGTGTGGTGGTGGTGGGGGGGGGGAGAGCAGAGGACACTACTGTGTGTGTGTGGTGGGGGGGGAGAGCAGAGGACACTACTGTGTGTGTGGTGGGGGGGGGGGTAGAGAGCAGAGGACACTACTGTGTGTGTGTGTGTGATGGGGGGGGGGGAGCAAAGGACACTACTGTGTGTGTGGTGGGGGAGGGAGAGCAGAGGACGCTACTGTGTGTGTGGTGGGGGGGAGAGCAGTGGACACTACTGTGTGTGTGGTGGTCGGGGGGGGGGGGAGAGAGCAGAGGACACTATTGTGTGTGTGGTGGTGGGGGGGGGGGGAGCAGAGGACACTACTGTGTGTGTGGTGGGGGGAAGCAGAGGACACTACTGTGTGTGGTGGGGGAGGGAGAGCAGAGGACACTACTGTGTGTGTGTGGGGGAGGGAGAGCAGAGGACACTACTGTGTGTGTGGTGGGGGAAAGCAGAGGACACTACTGTGTGTGTGGTGGTGGGGGGGGGGAGAGAGCAGAGGACACTACTGTGTGTGTGGTGGGGGGGGGCAGAGGACACTACTGTGTGTGTGGTGGTGGGGGGGGGGGGCGAGAGAGCAGAGGACACTACTGTGTGTGTGTGGTGGTGGGGGGGGGGGGCAGAGGACACTACTGTGTGTGTGGCGGTGGGGGGGGGGAGAGAGCAGAGGACACTACTGTGTGTGTGGTGGGGGGGGGGGGTAGAGGACACTACTGTGTGTGTGTGTGTGTGTGTGTGTGTGTGTGTGTGTGTTGTGGGGGGGGGGAGGCAGAAGACACTACTGTGTGTGTGTGGTGGTGGGGGGGGGGGAGCAGAGGACACTACTGTGTGGGTGTGTACAAAAAAGGCCAACTATAGAGTATCGTGGGACTTTTAGGGTGCATTATTTAACTCCATTGAGATAATAATGATTATCATGACACAAAATATAATTTAAAAAGGAAAAGTTATTTTCCAAAACTTTATTAAATAACTGTATTAAAATACATATGAAAAGACACACATAGAAAATACAAACTTCATGCCTTTCCAACGGGCATGATGAAGGATAAATTTTCTTGAGACGCTAAGTAATTTGACCGGTTTCGCCAAAAAACAGGCTTCCTCAGAAAATTTAGCACAAGACAATGATCCTTCTAGCAAATACAAAAGAATATATGTCAAATACATGAGGTAAGCAAAGCAACAGATAAAAAATATTTAACATTATAAATAGCAAACTATGTATTTCTATATTCATGCAACATGGAGAGACCCCATCCCATAGGCACCCAAAAAAGAAAAACTTGATCCAAACCTGTAAATGGAGCAATTATAGAGGGAAGGTGTGGTAAGTGGGCCTCAGGGTCTGAACACATGAACGTCCAGCAGCAAGGCAGGTGTGGCCACTAATGGTCTCGCGCAGAGGGAGGCATTCCAGGAGGAAGGAAATGCAAGCAAATTCCTAGTGAGGAACTTGGTTAAACCAATAATATGGTTATAATTGTGTATCAAAAGCCACAATCGCACTATTATGTGCCAAAAATTACTTACAAAACCAAAAGATGAAGCCAAAAGCAGAAAGTATGCTTTTAAAAAGGTTTATGCACAATCCAAAGATGATCATAGGAATCCCTCATTTCCAGGGGGGCCCAATAGAGTCCAGAGGCTGTATAAGTTGTATTCTAATGTTATATGCCAATTAAATTTAAAAATAAAGTAAATAAACAAAGCCTCAAATAATAACAGCCACCTCCCAGCTGGGAAGGGTAGTTATCCCTAAGGCCCCTGTCGATAAGCGGATGAAATATCCAAAATAAGCCAAGTCCACCTATGAAAACATAAAGTATAGGGAAAATCTAATTAAATACTGCAGTAAAGATAATGTCCAAAAAAGACCTAAAAGGTAATCAAAATCGCCACCCCCCCCCCATCAGGGATGCATAGTACCTGTTTTCGCAAGAGAATAGAAGCAGGGGATGTCATGTCCAGACCGCAGATCAGGGGCGAATGCAGAGAGAGGAAATGAATGCTCCTTAAATACCCCCCTCCACTCTGCTGACGCATAAGGCGCCAAATCAGAGTGCGGATGTGAGATGGCTGAGCGGCAGACCCCACCGCCGGGAGCCACGTCATCGCCGAGGTCACGCTAACACCGCCATCCCACTTCACCCGGACATCGGGGAAAGGAGGAGGCGGAGTCGCATCAGAGCATGGCGCATGCAGCCAAGGGGGCGGCGCCTGGATCACACAGGACATGTAGGCATGGAGACCCAGGATGCCACGGGCGTCCGTACGGGGACCCGATGCAGCGAGACCTGCAGGTAACCGGACCCCATGTCACAGGTCCCAAGGCTCACATAAAGGGTGTATGACACCCGAATCAGAAGAGGATGAACAGAAAGGGAAGAGATGGAGGGTGTATGATAGTGCCTCAAACCAAGGTGTATGACTTTCAGGGCAAGTGATAGATACACGGTTGTATAAATAAAGAAAATGAATAATTTATTGATCATTAAAAAGAAACATATATTCAAAGAGGATTATAACTGGCAGTTATAATGGTGGATAAGTGTTGGGTTATAGACCGAAAGTGCGTAGAGGAAAGGTAAGTTCGGAAAAAGATTTCCGTGTCACTGCTGAAATAAGGTGACTTTTATTGGATGAAGAACTCTGTTTTTCCAGGCTAACTTGCTTGGAATTGTGTTCACAGAGATCATCAGGCTACGCGTTTCAGCTAACAATGTAGCCTTTTTCAAGGATATTCGTATCACCGGTTTTGTAGGAATAGTGATGAATATAAGTAGTTGTTCGTATATATCATATTACATTTTTGTAACATATTTAGGTAAAAAAGGAAAGTACATACATTTTGCCTATTCTTGTGAATTTCTCTGTGTCTGAAGAAGATTCGCAACAGGAACCAATGGGATGCAGCCTGGAAAGTATATGTATATGGTCATGATTTATAAAAGGATCAGTTAATTGAATATTGTGGCTCATTAGGTGTCAACTCACTATATATTGTAAGGTCGTCAATTCGATCCTTCATGTAATTTGTGAAGGTTGAGCGACGAAGAGGATACCTGGGTATTTCTAAGGTGGTTGACAATCTGTAGGTACATATGACGTACATGTTGTAATGACCAAGGTGTGTAGTGAGGTAGAGGGATGGATTATAGTTACATAGTTACATAGTTACATAGTAGGTGAGGTTGAATAAAGACAATAGTCCATCCAGTTCAACCTGTGTAGGTGTGTGTGACTGTAATCATCTAACATAGCCCTCAATCTCCTGATCCTTGAGATGTAAGTCTAAGAGTCTTTTGAAAGTCACCATACTACCCGCAGAAACCACCTCTTGTGGTAGACAATTCCACAATCTTGTAGCCCTAACAGTAAAGAACCCCCCACGTTGCCTGAGGTTAAAACGCTTCTCCTCTAATCGCATTGTATGTCCTCGAGTCCTCATGCAATTCCTTCGAATGAACAGCTTTTCTTCTAAGCTGAGATCCCCATTAAGATATTTATAAATTGCTATCATGTCCCCTCTCAGACGTCTTTTCTCCAGGGAAAATAAATCGAGCGATTGCAGCCGCTCTTCATAGGTAAGGTCCTCCAACCCCCTAATCAGTTTAGTTGCCCTTCTCTGGACTTTCTCCAGCTCCAACACATCCCTCCTGAGGACTGGCGACCAGAACTGGACAGAATACTCCAGATGCGGTCGGACCAGAGTTTTATAAAGTGGAAGGATTATAGTCTTATCTCTGGAATACATCCCTTTCTTTATGCATGCTAATATTCTGTTGGCTTTGGAAGCTGCCGCTTGGCATTGCATGCTGTTGCCTAATCTATCATCAACTAAGACTCCCAGATCCTTCTCCATTTTTGATTCCCCCAAGGGTTCCCCTCCTAACGTGTATTGTGTTTTTATGTTTTTGGTCCCCAAGTGCAAAACCTTACACTTCTCCACATTAAACCTCATTTGCCATGTCGTTGCCCACTCGGTAATTTTGTCCAGGTCATTCTGTAGGATATCTGCTTCATGCTGTGCAGTTATTGCCCTGGCCAATTTTGTGTCATCTGCAAAAACTGATAACGAACTACTGATCCCGTCCTCAATGCTGTTTATGAATAAATTGAACAAGGTTGGTCCCAGGACTGAGCCCTGGGGCACCCCGCTTACTACCTCAGAC
Source organism: Pelophylax lessonae (assembly GCF_965119305.1). NCBI lineage: Eukaryota > Metazoa > Chordata > Amphibia > Anura > Ranidae > Pelophylax > Pelophylax lessonae. The sequence goes on from NC_138770.1 coordinate 489,596,021, forward strand.
CAGTCTGAGTATGCGCTGTTTATTACTACCCTTTGGACACGGCCTTTTAGCCAATTCCGTATCCAAGAGCAAACCCTGCTGTCGATACCTGCAGACCTTATTTTATAAATTAAGCGCTTGTGGGGAACTGTATCAAACGCCTTAGCGAAATCCAAGTACACCACATCCACTGGTCTCCCCCTATCTAGCTCACAGCTTACCTCCTCGTAGAATGCTAAGAGATTGGTTTGACAAGATCGCCCATTTGTAAACCCGTGCTGGTTACTACTGATGATGTTTTTGTCTTTAGCATACTCTACGATATAGTCCCTTATCATCCCCTCCAAAAGTTTACATATTATTGATGTCAGACTGACAGGCCTATAATTTCCCGGGATATGTCTCTGGCCCTTTTTGAATATCGGAATCACGTTAGCCTTCCTCCAATCCCCTGGTACATCTCCTGTCCTAATACTGTCAGCAAAGATCAGGAACAGTGGTCTAGATATAACCATACTGAGTTCCTTGAGCACTCTCGGATGTACGCCATCCGGGCCTGGTGATTTGTTTGTGTTAAGTTTATCCAGTCTTTCCCTGATTTCCCCCTCTGTTAGCCATAGTGGCAAGTCCTGTGTATTACTACTAACCATACAGTCATGGTCAGTGTACCCTTCCTTTTCCTGCGTAAAGACTGACGAGAAAAAAGAATTCAGCACGGTTGCTTTTTCAGTGTCCTCTGTAACCATCCTCCCATCATCGCTAATTATGTGTGCAATATGCTCTGCCCTAGTTTTTTTGCTGTTGATATATTTAAAGAATTTCTTTGGGTTTTTTTTACTATCCTCCGCTATTTGTCTCTCAAAGTTGATTTTAGCCATCTTGATTTCGTGTTTACACTTCTTATTTTCCTCCTTGTATTGCTGGAAGGCCGATACGGTGCCCTCTGATTTATATTTCTTGAAGGCCAATTTTTTTCCCCTAATAAGTTTTTTAACGCTACGGTTTAGCCAGCCAGGTTTGGCTTTGTCTCTTCTAAATTTATTCCCCATAGGAATGCACTGCAAGATGCCTTTGCTTAATATTGTTCTAAAGCATTCCCATTTTTCCTCTGTGGTCAGTGATCCCAGGGTTTGGTCCCAGTTTACCCTTTCCATCAATGAGTACAATTTTGGAAAGTCTGCCCTTCTGAAGTTTAGGGTTCTTATGTTCCCCACTTGCCTTTTTATATTGTTATTTATACTAAATGTGATCATCCTGTGATCGCTAAAGCCCAGGTTGTCCTGGACTCCTACCTCCGAGATTATGTCTGGGTCATTAGTGATCAATAGATCCAGGATAGCATTCTCTCTAGTAGGGGAATCCACCAACTGCGACATGTAGTTATCCTGTAAGGTTTCCGTGAATAGCCGGGCCTTATGCGAGTGTGCAGTCCCCTCTTCCCAGTCAATGTCGGGATAATTGAAGTCCCCCAATATGATGACTGATCCTAGTTTTGCCGCTTTACCTATTAGTGCTAAAAATTCCAGCTCTACCTCCTCCCCTTGGTTAGGTGGCCTATAGCAAACCCCCACAACTACTTTTCCCTTATCTTCTTCCCTATCGAGTTCAACCCACACAGATTCTAAATCCATGCTCATCCCATCCGTAATGTCACTCCTTTCTAGCACCTTTATATTGTTCTTGACATAGAGACATACCCCTCCCCCTCTTTTACCAACCCTGTCCTTCCGGTACACCGAATACCCTTGGATATTGGCCAGCCAGTCATGTGAGGGGTCGAACCAAGTCTCCGTTATTCCCACAAGGTCTATGTCCTCCTCATGTACTAACATGTCCAACTCATCCATCTTATTAGCTAGGCTCCTGGCATTAGCATATACCCCTCTTAGTTTTACGGAAGTTAAACGTGATTGGCGGTTTTGTTTATTTCTGTTTGGTCTGCTGTTCTCCCGCACAGACCCGCCAATTGATGTTGTTGACCTACTGTCGCTATTGACCCTACAACTGCCTTCAGTCCTCTGCTCCCTCCTGACTGATTCTATTTCTGAGCCCTCCCCCCCGTCTCCTAGTTTAAAAGCCCCTCCAACTCGGTGGCCATCTTTCTCCCCAAAAGAGCTGTACCGTCCCCATTAAGGTGCAGCCCATCCTTACTAAAGAGCCGGTAGCCGACTGAGAAGTCAGCCCAGTTCTCCAGGAACCCAAACCCCTCCTTCCTACACCAATTCCTCAGCCACTTGTTAACTTCCCTAAGCTCCTTCTGCCTCTCCTGTGTGGCTCGAGGTACAGGCAGTATTTCAGAGAAAACCACCTTGGAGGTCCTTTTCCTCAATCTATTACCTAAGTCCCTGAAATCGTTCTTAAGGATCCTCCACCTACCTTTAACTTTGTCATTAGTGCCCACATGCACCATGACCGCTGGGTCATCCCCAGCCCCGCCCAACAATCTGTCTGCCAGATCTGCGATGTGCCGAACTCGGGCGCCCGGTAAACAACAAACTGTTCGGTTCACGCGATCTTTTTTACAGATTTCCCTCTCTGTCCTCTTGATAATTGAGTCCCCAACTACCACAACCTTTCTAACCTTTCCTGAGTTACGGCCCCCCTTCTTCCTGGAGCCGTCCCTCCCCTGGCAGCTGGGGGAGGGCGCATGCTCCAGCTCTGCCACCCCTGAGTTGATATCCCCCTCAACCTGCAACTCGGCAAACATGTTAGGGTGTACCAACTCAGGACTGGCCTCCCTGACTCTCCTCCCCCTAACATTCCTAACAGTCACCCAGCTGCGTACCTCTGCTGCTTGCGTCTCCTCTATTCCTTCCTCCTCTATGCTGACCCCTGCCAGCGCCTGATGGGTAAAGTCCAAGCTCCTTTCCAGGTTGTAGATGCCACGCAGTCTTGTCACTGTGTTCTCTAGATCCACGATGTGGGCTTCCAGAGCAACAAGTCGCTCACATCTTGCACAGCAGTATTCGTCCTCGATTGGTTCATCAAGGAACGCATACATGCCGCAAGAAGTGCACTGAGTGGCATCCCCAATCCTGTCGGACATTATTACCCTCTACTCTATGGGGATAATATTAACGACCTGCTCTTCCTTACCTACACTACCTCTAACTTCCCTGGTACAAAACCTGGGGTACCCACCAGTCGCTAATACCCTCACCAGTCACTAGATACTCACCAGTCGCAAGGATCCTCACCAGTCGCAAGGATCCTCACCAGTCGCAAGATACTCACCAGTCGCAAGATACTCACCAGTCGCAAGATACTCACCAGTCGCAAGGATACTCACCAGTCGCAAAGATACTCACCAGTCGCAAGCTACTTCACCAGTCGCAAGGATACTCACCAGTGCAAGGATACTCACCAGTCGCAAAGATACTTCCAGTCGCAAGGATACTCACCAGTCGCAAGATACTCACCAGTCGCAAGCTACTTCACCAGTCGCAAGGATACTCACCAGTGCAAGGATATTCACCAGTTGCAAGGATACTCACCAGTTGCAAGGATACTCACCAGTTGCAAGGATACTCACCCGTCACAAGGTACTCACCAGTCGCAAGGATACTCACCAGTCGCAAAGATACTCACCAGTCGCAAAGATACTCACCAGTCGCAAAGATACTCACCAGTCGCAAGATACTCACCAGTCGCAAAGATACTCACCAGTCGCAAGGACACTCACCAGTCGCAAAGATACTCACCAGTCGCAATGATACTCACCAGTCGCAATGATACTCACCAGTCGCAAAGATACTCACCAGTCGCAAAGATACTCACCAGTCGCAGGGATACTCACCTGTCGCAAGGATACTCACCAGTCGCAAGGACACTCACCAGTCGCAAGGACACTCACCAGTCGCAAAGATACTCACCAGTCGCAAAGATACTCACCTGTCGCAAGGATACTCACCAGTCGCAAGGACACTCACCAGTCGCAAAGATACTCACCAGTCGCAAAGATACTCACCAGTCGCAAAGATACTCACTATACATATAGTTGTATGCCAAGTACTTACAGTATGTACTGCAAAGTCACAGTCACCATGCAGCTCAAAGTTGCTCAGGTGGTCATCCTTAGGATATATTGTTTGCAGGGCTAAATATTTTGAGGATATATAAATGTATGTTTTAGTGTGTGGTTTCTTGCGATTCTAGTATTTAGGGTATGTGGGTCGACTTATAATACTTACTGATAGAATGGGTACTTATTCCTAAATAAACGATTGCGCTAAACCAAAACCACTATGTAGAGCAAATCAGCAAACTGTAAGATGAAATCTTGCAAACAATAAATCCAATAGTTAGGTGAGGAAATAATAAGTGATACAGTCACTCAATTTTAAGTGTCCATAAATTAGTCCATGACTGGCAGCAAATATTCAGATGTTGTGTATCAAAGGATTCGCTTATAATATGGCACTAAAACCTCCACCAGGACACCCAAGATGTGTATGCGCTTTCCGGAAGCTGTGGACCCTTTATTATAGGGGGTCGGACACGCGAGTAAGATCATAAACACCAGGCATGGGATAGAGGCATCTTTTCCCCGTAAACACTGCAAGTCCCAATCTGTTGACCCAGGATATGGGCTTCCAAACAGTATATCCAGGGAGAAACAAGAAGGGCTCGATGGTGAAGTACGTTAAAACCATACAAGTTTATTCAGAAAAGAATGCACTTACAATTAAGATGAGAAATAGTAGCTCAAATGTAAATCAAGCGGCTCTCCAGGTGTAGGAACGCCTTCCGCGTTTCACGAGCGTACCACCGAGAAGCCGGAAGAAGGGATGGCGTAGTCACAAGTCCTAGCGCCCCGACGCGTTTCGTAAGCACGCCGGCTTACGTCATCAGGGGCATGTGACCGTGACTACGTCTACGCCTTATATACAACCAGACCTCGTTTTGGTATCCAATCCGACTCCGCCACCATAGTGATCCCTGCCCCCGGATATGGATGAAAAGACGGAAGCCCTTATCTATCATCTTTAAACAATGGAGGCGATATTCAGTAGATCGCCACCCGGAGGGAATTGAATAGAATACAGGAAGTTAACCTTATATTACTACGGATAAATAAATAAGGGCGGAGGGAAAAAGGAATACCAAACGGGAGTAGTCAAAATAACAATAAATCCCAGTAGTAATCAAAATCACAATAACAGATATAATTTGAATCGGATAAAATATAATATTATATTACATATACCAACTTTATATTGATAAAAGATAGAATGTTTCTGAGTGACTCAAAAAATACTCAAAAAATATACTCAAAAAACACACTCAAAAAATACATTGGATTACGGATAAATAGTTTTAACTGGCTTAAATATATAAATATAGATTAAAATTTATATAGATCAATATTTATGATAAAAAATTCATGATAAAAATTAGATCAATATTCATGATAAAAAATTCATGATAAGAAGTAGATAACTAGAGTGAGTTAAAACTAAAGTGAGTTGGAACTGAAGGTTACCCAAATCACTAGTCCCTACCCAAGAGGTCATAGGTCAGAGAGAATAAATAGATGAATTTATAAACACAGATAGATTTATAAAAACATCCCATAAATGAATCAATAATTGGATATAAAACAATTTAGGTCTATATCAATGTTTAAACCAGCAGGATGTAAAGTCTGTAAATGGTAGATCCATTTGGTTTCATTCATTGATATTCTTTGGGTTAAATTACCCCCTCTCCAATTGGGTTCTACCCTATCAATACCACAGACTAACAGACCTCTAGGATCCCTGTTGTGGCATAACCGAATATGATTTGAGAGGCTATGCTTTGGGTAGCCATTATAAATATTGGTGATGTGTTCATTGATTCTAGTACTCAATGTACGGGTGGTCCTACCCGTATATTGGAGACCACAGGGACAGGTCAGTAGGTATGTCAAATGTGTGGAATGGCAGGAGATGATTTTTTTATTGTTGTAGGAGAAACCTGTGGAATTGGATTTAAAAGATTTTATTGTTTTAAAATTCTTAGTGACAGTGCAGGTTTTACACCTTTTACAAAGATAAAACCCTTTCCGATCTATAAATGTATACAATTTCCTTGGGGGGTCTGGAATATTTGGAGCCAAATTGTGCCTGAGGTTTGGAGCCCTCCTATAGATAGATCTTGGCCTATCAGGAAGAACAGGACCCAAAGACCGGTCCTTCTTCAAAATAGGCCAATGTTTCCACACAATGGCCTCTATTTTCTTGTAATCCCGGCTAAAGTCAGAAAGGAAGGCAAGGTCACCTCTATTTCCATTGGTGTCTCTATTTTTATTTTTTATCAGCAAGCAAATCCTTTCTGGGTATCAATTTAACTTTGTCTCTGGTTTTCATAATCTCTTGTCTCCTATACCTCTTTTCCACAAATCTTTCTATAAGCAGATCCGACTGAGTGTCATAGTCCTCGTTTCTTTTACAATTACGGCAGATCCGAATAAACTGTCCCTTAGGGATAGCCCCTAGCCATTTGGGATGATGACAGCTATTGATTGGGATATAGCTGTTTTTGTCGGTCTCCTTAAAAAATGTTTTTGTGGATATAGATTGAGTTTTTCCAGGGTAAGATCCAAAAAATGTACTCGATCCCTATTCCAAGTGGCGGTGAAGACTAAACCGAATGGATTATTATTGATTTCTCTGATAAAATCCTTCAGTGAGTTTTCAGAGCCTTTCCATAGCACCAGCAGGTCATCAATATATCTTTTATATAGACTTAAAGAGGGATTCGGATTAGAAAAATTGCTTCTTTTTCCCATTCCCCCAAAAGAATATTTGCCACGCTGGGTGCATATTTTGCACCCATCGCCATTCCTTTTATTTGATTATAGCATCTCCCTTGGTGCCAGAAATAGTTGTCCTCCATTGCTAATTTCAATGCGTCATACAGGAATTGTTTCTGGGCACCTTTAAGATTAGTTTTGGAGTTCAATGCTAAAGAGGTAGTATGGAGTACATCTGATTGTTTGAGACTGGTGTAAAGAGATTCGACGTCAATGGTAACCATGAATGTCTCATCCTCTACAACTATGTCTTCCAAGAGTTTAATGAGGTGCTTGCTATCTTTCAAATGGGAGGGGTATGTGGGTACTAAAGGCTGTAGAAAATGATCCACATACTCTCCTATTCTAGAGAAAATTGAGACGATCCCACTAATAATGGGCCTCCCAGGGGGATTGGTTCTATCCTTGTGGATTTTTGGCAATTGGTAAATTGTTGGGAGTCTAGGGGCTTCTGGTACTAAGTACCGAGCCTCTTTTTTGGATAAAATCCCTTGCTCTCTTGCATTTTTTACCAATTTCTCTAGTTTTATTTTAAGTTTGGAGGTGGGATTGTTTTTCAATTTTTTGTAAGTGACCATATCACCTACCAGCCTGTCCAACTCTTTAAAATAATCAGTTTTATTTAAAATAACAATGCTCCCCCCCCCCTTTATCTGCTGGTCTGATCACAATGTTAGTCCTCAAAGCCAATTCTTCCATACCCTTATCAAAATCTTTCTTGGTGTATTGATTTCTCTATCGCTCATTGACAGACGTAGTCTTCTTGATTCTCAAGAGCTGGGTTATGTTGTCTCCGCAGGAGTAGGACTAGGCAGAAAGACAAAACGTTCTGGCTCCACCTTAGGGGCAGTCCCTGAGGGTATATCCTCCCTCTCTCTGCTACAGGGAATCAGTTTTTTTCTGTCTAGTCAGGAGTAAGGACCTAAGTTCCTTGCTGGGATCTTTTGGTCCTGGCAAGACTTTTTTTCTTTAAGAAAAAGACATTTTTTAGGTAGTTTCTCCAGTGTTTTTTCCTGTGAGATCTTCAAGCAAAAATGCCGGACTGGGCGACACTTGTGGTCACCCCAGCCGGCCTACGAGCGCGTGCAGACCATGGCATTGCGCTTGGTCGGCCGCGACATATTCAAGTAAGTATGCGGGGCCGGGCGACGGGCTGGATGTTGAGATCCAGTGGTCACCCCGGTTTCTGCCTACGAGCGCGTGCAGACCAGAGCTCCGCGCTGGGTCGGCCGCGACGGAGTCCCAGTGAAGGGACTGACTTTGCGAGTTAAAAGTCTCGCTTGGACGCCAGGTACCAGAGAGTCGAGGCGTCCACAAACCCCCACCCCGGTGGAGAGGGTATTGTGAAGAGAGGGTGCCTGTCGGTTCGGTATGGTGAGTAAACGTTCCCTTTTTTCCTCATTATGAGGCAGTATATATTATGGGCCCCTCCATATATGGTCAGTATATATCTGATACTTACAAGTCCCCCTTGTAATACAGCATGTGTTTGTGGGAAGTGGACTTGGTTCAAGAGCTAACACTCTACCCAGCAGACTGTAACATTACAGCAGACATAGGAGGTATAATCCTACCTTATGTGCAGTGTATCTCTGTAGATCCATATGTCACCTCTTAGCAGAGTGCAGGTGGATGTGCTGGGAAGACGATATCGGCGGTCCGCCGCCATTTTGCCGTAGACCGTATGCATGTATGTCCTCAGGTCACGCCGGCCGCCATGTTTTTGGAGTCTTATGTCTCTTCTATGGGGGCGGCCATGTTTTGTGAGCCCAGCTACCTCGTGGAGGGCTGGGAACGCCGGAAGGCGTACACAGGGGGCGGAGCCACGCCTTCTACCCGGGAAAAAGCAAACAGCTCCTTCCAGTCTGTGTAAGACAGACGCTGACTGCAGTTGGTTGGAAACTGCACTGCATCGGTTGGTGAGCCTTGGGGGTCCCTCTCTCTCTCTCTGGGATCGAGAAGCAGGTACTCTGAGGGGCGCTATTGCGCTAGGGGGAGACACACAAAAAAAAAAAAAAAAAAAGAAAAAGTTTTTTTGTTTTTGCTGGCAAAGGTGTCCTGTATTAACATGGACCCTGCCACTCATGTATCTCCTCCGGATCCCCTCGAGGGGTCTGCGGGATCCTCCAGCACCCCATTGACAATTGAATCATTGTCAGCTATTATGGAAACGTTTGTGTCCCGGGTGGAAGTGGCTTGTCAGGGACAGGGCGCAAGAAAGCGACCCCCGCCTAACCCCTTATTATCTGAAACCTCGGATTCAGACTCTGAGCCTATTTCTGCAGTTGCAGGTACTTCATCTGGGATTGGTGTCTCGGGTCCTGTCTCTTCAGACAGTGAGGAAGATGTTTTGGCATCCGCCATAGCCCGAGAGGAAGCGTTGGTAAACGCACTCATTGTATCTGTTCAAGAGACCTTAAGGTTACAGGGTATTCCATCAGAAATAGCTGAAACTGAGATCCCTTTTGGGACTAAAAAACGCATCAAAGTGGCGAAGGTTTTTCCATTGCCCAAATGTTTTGGCAATCCAATCGAAGAAGAATGGCGTCTGCCAAAACGCACGTTTACTATTTCTAAACGCATTGACAGGCGTTATCCGTTTGAGGAAACCCTTATTAAGAAATGGACAGAACCACCTGTGGTGGATTCACCAATTGCTAGATTGAATAAAGCCACGGTTATTCCTTTAGAAGACGCTCCGTCTTTTAAAGATCCAGTGGATCGCAAGATAGAAGCTATGTCTCGCACCATGTTTTCCTTGATTGGATCAGCTTTCAGACCTATAATAGCTATTGGTCTGGTTTCGCAGGCTGTAACTGAATGGACCAAGTGGTTACGCCGGGACTTAGAAGAAGTCCCTCAGGCGGTATCAGATTTGTTGGAACAAATGATACAGGGGTTACAGTTTGTGTGTGATGCGGCGTTAGACGCCACTCCATTAATGGCGCGAGCATCAGTCTCAGCAGTGGTTCTCAGGCGTACACTGTGGCTAAAAGGTTGGTTAGCCGACCAAGGTTCCAAAAAAGCATTGGCTAATATCCCCTTTTCAGGAGAGCGTCTATTTGGAGCCAACTTAGATGAGATCATTAAGGATCTCACCGGTGGAAAGAGCACCTTTTTACCGCAAAATTTTAAAGGTAGAGGAACTCGTCAAAGACGAGGGCCTTCTTTTTCTGCTCACAAGAGGTTTTTTTGTCCAGCGGGTGAAAAAACTAAGTCCTCCAAAGCTCCTGCAGGAGGCGTCAGGGGTCGTTGGTCGGGCAAGCAAAAGCCCGCCCCCTCCAGACCTGAAGATAAACCATCCAAAGCCTGAAGGTGCGCCCCCACCCATAACTGGGGTGGGGGGACGTCTTCGCCGGTTCCCGGATCCATGGCTTTCCAGAATCCCGGACAAATGGGTTTGCGAAGTTATAAGGTCAGGGTACAAGATCGAGTTTCGATCTCTCCCACCGGCGCGATTCTTCCCTTCCAATATCCGACTATCCTCAGATCGTTTAGAAGATCTGCGGAGAGCAGTCACAGATCTACTACAACAAGGAGTGGTAGTCCACGTTCCTTGGACAGAACGGTTTCAAGGGTTTTATTCAAACCTATTTACAATACCCAGGAAAGAGGGCAAAGTGCGTCCAATTCTGGACTTAAGAGCACTCAATTCTTTCGTCAACATAAGAAGATTCAGAATGGAGTCCATTCGCACGGTAGCAGCCTTCCTGCATCCAGGGGATGTCCTAGCGTCCATAGACATCAAGGACGCCTATCTTCACATTCCCATTTTCGCAGGACATCAGCGTTTTCTACGCTTTTCCGTAGAGGAGAACCACTATCAGTTTGTGGCGTTACCTTTCGGTCTCGCCACGGCTCCGCGGGTCTTCACAAAGGTGTTGGCCCCAATGTTGGCACTTCTGCGCCAAAGAGGTATATCGATTCTAGGTTACCTAGATGATCTTCTGCTTCATGCAGAGTCTCCTCAGACCTTGCTACAAAACATAGAAATTACTATGATTTCTTTACAGGAATTCGGGTGGCTGGTGAACCAGCAAAAGTCATTTCTGGTTCCCACCCAGAGGCTCGAATATCTGGGTCTAATTCTAGACACAGTCAGGACAAGAGTTTTCCTTCCGGTAGGGAAACTCCGAAAGATTCAATCAGCAGTCCAGTTGTTACTGTCCAACAGCTGGTCTTCCCTTCGGACTTGCATGAGGGTTCTGGGGTTGATGGTGGCTTCCTTCGAAGCAGTCCCATTTGCCCAGTCCCATACCCGAATTCTTCAGCAAGAGATTCTTCTCAGATGGAATCGGAATCCGGAATCCCTGGACAATCAGATACGATTGAGCAAACAGACCAGAGAGTCTCTGGTTTGGTGGCTTCGGTCTCCAATGCTCAGCCAGGGAAAGTCATTTCTGCCAATATATTGGACGATAGTGACCACGGATGCCAGTCTATCCGGATGGGGAGGAATTCTTGGTCAGTTATCTGTCCAGGGACTTTGGTCCCCGGAAGAATCCAGGTTACCGATAAATGTATTGGAACTGAGAGCGATCAGACTTTGTCTGATTCACTGGACCGAGCAGCTCCAGGGCAGCCCGGTTCGGATCCAGTCGGACAATGCCACGGCCGTGGCTTATGTCAATCACCAGGGGGGCACCAAGAGCGTCCGAGCGGCCAAAGAAGTGGCTTGCATTCTTCGCTGGGCGGAACGATTTGTTCCAGCAATCTCTGCGGTGTTCATTCCGGGGGTGGAGAATTGGCAGGCAGATTATCTCAGCCGTCAGACCCTGGATCAGGGGGAATGGTCCCTCCATCCAGACGTTTTTCACCAGTTGTGCCTACGGTGGGGCACCCCGGATGTGGATCTGTTGGCATCACGATTCAACAGGAAAGTTCAGAGATTCGTGGCTCGCTCCCGCGATCCTCTAGCAGAAACCGCAGACGCACTGATCGCCCCGTGGGGGCAATACCAGCTAATATATGCCTTCCCTCCTCTCGCGTTACTGCCAAGACTTCTTCGCAGGATAGAGGAGGAAGGAATCCCAGTAATCCTGGTAGCTCCGGACTGGCCTCGTCGAGCTTGGTACGCCGACATGGTCAGACTTGTGGCGGACGTCCCATGGAGACTTCCTCTCAGGGAGGATCTACTGTCTCAGGGACCGATCTTCCATCCTGCTTTACGATCGCTGGCTTTAACGGCCTGGCTATTGAGACCCAGGTGCTGAAGGACAAAGGTTTGTCAGCTTCAGTTATTCCTACTCTAGTTGAAGCAAGGAAAGCGACTTCCAGAAAGATTTATCATCGCACATGGAAGTCCTACATTGCATGGTGTGAACCTTTGGGGTTCCGTCCTCGGTCTTATTCGATTAGTCGAATATTGGCTTTTCTGCAACAAGGGGTTGAGCAGAAACTGGCCTTGAGTACTATCAAGGGTCAGGTCTCAGCATTAGCCATCTTTTTTCAGAAGCCTTTGGCTACTCATTCCTTGGTGCGGAACTTCATCCAGGGGGTGCGACATCTGGCTCCGCCAGTGCACGCGCCGTTACCCCCCTGGGATCTTAATTTAGTGTTGTCGGTTCTTCAGAAACCTCCCTTTGAAGATATTAGGGAGATTCCTCTACCCACGTTGTCCCAGAAGGTGGCCTTCTTGGTGGCTATTACTTCTGCACGCAGGGTGTCAGAACTGGCCGCATTATCTTGTCGTTCACCATATCTGGTGGTTCATAGAGATAAGGTGGTTCTTCGTCCGAATCCATCCTTCCTACCAGAAGTGGTTTCAGAATTTCATCTGAATGAAGAAATTGTATTACCTTCCCTGTGTCTTAAGCCCAGTCATCCTCGGGAGTTTGCTTTACACTCCTTGGATGTGGTCCGGGCGATCAGGGTATACTTGAAAACGACAGACTCGTTTCGCAAGACGGATTCACTTTTTGTGATCCCAGATGGACCCAAAAAGGGGTTGCCTGCATCTGCCGCGACCATTTCCAGATGGATCAGACAGACGGTAGTGCAGGGAGCCCCCGTTCCCTGTTAAGGCGCACTCCACTCGGGCACTTAGTGCGTCATGGGCCTTTCGCCATCAGGCGTCAGTGGTCCAGGTGTGCAAGGCGGCTACCTGGTCGTCGGTGCATACCTTTTCTAAACATTATAAAGTTGATGTAATGGCATCGTCTGATGCCTCATTTGGCCGCAAGGTTTTGCAGGCCGCAATTTGAGGAGACCAGTGGTCTACCTCGAGGGTTTTTTTCCGTTGGAAAATTTTTTCTTTAGTCTCATTCTTTGTTTATAATGAGCCTTTAAAACTTCTAGTTTGGCACCGGTTGGGCCTTCTAGATTGGATTTGATTTTGTCAATCCCACCCCTCATTTGTGGCACTGCTTCTGGATGTCCCAGCTCTTGAGAATCAAGAAGACTACGTCTGTCAATGAGCGATAGAGAAAAATGGATTTTTGTAAGAACTTACCGTAAAATCCTTTTCTCTTAAGCTCATTGACAGACGTAGTACCCGCCCCTCTATCATTGAGTTGGGTTGGGTTAAATTCTCTGTACTGCTTTAAACAGAACTGATTCCCTGTAGCAGAGAGAGGGAGGATATACCCTCAGGGACTGCCCCTAAGGTGGAGCCAGAACGTTTTGTCTTTCTGCCTAGTCCTACTCCTGCGGAGACAACATAACCCAGCTCTTGAGAATCAAGTAGACTACGTCTGTCAATGAGCTTAAGAGAAAAGGATTTTACGGTAAGTTCTTACAAAAATCCATTTATTTCGGTTTCATTTTACGTATATCATCCTCCACCAGATTCCCGAAAACCTCCAGGAAGTGGTTCGAGGAGATAGGAGGATTGAAAGTAGAGCAATTCCTTAATCCACTATCCTCAAACACTCTCTCTACAGGATTAGACGTGGACGGTTTTTCCACAAAGAATTTTTTAATCTTTAGTTTTCTAATATATTTTTCAACATCAATAAAAGTGTGAAATTTATTAACTTTTTGTGTGGGGCAAATTTAAGACCTAATTCTAAAACCTTAAGTTCATTGGGAGTAAAAGTTACGTCACTCAGATTAAAAATACCACACCCTAATTTTCTCTTTTCCTTTTGAACCTTTCTTCCACCCCTACACCCTCTCCTCGTTCTCCTTGGTGTCTTTGGGGTGGTCCCCTCACTGGGGGTATGTCCCAATTGAGTGGATGGGTGTAAGAGTTCCCTTCCTAATAGGGTTGCCGGGGTTCTTGGTAGTATTGGTCGGGTCTCCACCAATTTTGGGACCCTCGACCTCGATGGTTTGGTTTGCTTCTCCTCCCTTCTCTGTGCTCTGTGTCCTCTCGGGGCTCCATACGGATGGCCAGAGCCTCTCCCTCTCGGACCCGGGGGACCACCCCTCCCCCTCCTCTGAAAACCCTCATAGTTGGGGTGATTGGGGGGGAGGTGCCAGTGGGGAATACCTATTGTGTGTGGGAACCTCGAACTGAACCTCAGAGTCAAATCTACTCCGAGAAGGGGTTCTCTGATCAATTTGTCTAGAGGAATTAAAACCAGATTCATCAAGATCGAATCCCGGAGTCCCCCCTATGGGAGTGTAATCCGGATTCAAGAACCTTTCAAGTCCATTGACCCGAATAGGGGACGAATGGGCCAAATTCATGACTACTTCCTCTGGGACTTCTTGCCATTTATACACCTTATCATCAGTTTAATCTTTTAAGTCCTTTCTATATTTTTTTATTTTCTTATTCCTGGTGTCCTTATCTACTTTTTCCAGAAATGTATGGATTTGTGTGTTTTTTTCTGCAAATTCTGGTGTGTACTTAAAGGGCTCAAGGGCTGTTTTCAATTCACCAATTTTAGTTTCCAACCTGGTCATTTTCACTTTCCTTCTCGAAATGATTAGATTTAAAAGCCGTGCCTCACACGAATTAAAGAAACTATACCAGTCCTTGTTGAGGTCAGTATCAGTTATGCCGTCATTAGGACCTATGTCCCATCTCAGCCTCCTGGGAGTCATTTTCATTTTGTGACAATGCTCCAGGGTAGCTAGATCCCACCAAGCCCGGATTTTCTTATCAAGTGTGTTTTTCGAAGTTTTAAAATTTTGTTCCATATCTTTAGAAGCCAAGTTTTGTGCTGAGAACAAATCCTTGGTATCTCTATCACTAAGAAAAGTGAAAATATCCATTGCTGCAGGTAAATATAATAAAAAATTGCAAATGACTGTAGAATATATAAGGTGACAAAGCCCTAAACCTGCGCAAAGAGACAAAGTAGTGAAGAGAAAAAATATTTTTTGTATCTTATAACATAGACACAGACATGTCTTATAGTAGTGACAAACTGTGAATATGAATAGTGGGGGAGTGATCCCAAATTAGAAGCCGCAATCAACACAAATATGTGAAGAGTGATAAAATGGGTACTTATTCCTAAATAAACGATTGCGCTAAACCAAAACCACTATGTAGAGCAAATCAGCAAACTGTAAGATGAAATCTTGCAAACAATAAATCCAATAGTTAGGTGAGGAAATAATGAGTGATACAGTCACTCAATTTTAAGTGTCCATAAATTAGTCCATGACTGGCAGCAGATATTCAGATGTTGTGTATCAAAGGATTCGCTTATAATATGGCACTAAAACCTCCACAAGGACACCCAAGATGTGCATGCGCGTACCGGAAGCTGTGGACCTCTTATTATAGGGGGTCGGACACGCGAGTAAAATCATAGCGAGTAAGATCATAAACACCAGGCATGGGATAGAGGCACCTTTTCCCCGTAAACACTGCAAGTCCCGATCTATTGACCCAGGATATGGGCTTCCAAACAGTATATCCAGGGAGAAACAAGAAGGGCTCGATGGTGAAGTACGTTAAAACCATACAAGTTTATTCAGAAAAGAATGCACTTACAATTAAGATGAGAAATAGTAGCTCAAATGTAAATCAAGCGGCTCTCCAGGTGTAGGAACACCTTCCGCGTTCCACGAGCGTACCACCGAGAAGCCGGAAGAAGGGATGGCGTAGTCACAAGTCCTAGCGTCCCGACGCGTTTCGTAAGCACGCCGGCTTATGTCATCAGGGGCATGTGACCGTGACTACGTCTACGCCTTATATACAACCAGACCTCGTTTTGGTATCCAATCCGACTCCACCACCATAGTGATCCCTCCCCCCGGATATGGATGAAAAGACGGAAGCCCTTATCTATCATCTTTAAACAATGGAGGTGATATTCAGTAGATCGCCACCCGGAGGGAATTGAATAGAATACAGGAAGTTAGAGAGGAAGAGAGAGAGAGAGAGAGATTTTATAATTATATTTATATAGAGATGGAGAGAGAGGGGAAGAGAGAGATTTTATATATATATATATATATATATATATATATATATATATACACACACTGCAGAGAGAGAGATTTTATAATGATATATATAGGGAGAGGGGGAGAGAGAGAGAAAGGAATTTTATAATGATATATAGAAAAAGAGAGGGAGAGAGAGATTTTATTTATAATGATAGATCTTCTATACATATAAAGTACAAGTGTCTCTGCGTCCAGTCCCTGTATCCGTGGGATTGAGCTACTGCGCATGTGCCCCACGGACAGCCGTTGGGACTTGGAGCGCAGAGACTTCAGGCAGCCGGTGTCATGTCGGATAATGCCTCCCGTCGAAGAATGCATCCAACTTACTGATGTCACTCCAGCTGACTGCTCTGATCAGCTGTGCTGGCGGTGACGACACTGACATGCGCAGTTTGACGGATGCACTATCCGACGGTAGAGAGCGGAGGGGAGAGAATCTATTGTCAGATTCTGCCTCGCTCTCTGTTCTATCTATGGGGATGGATTGGATTACAGAGTATTCATTCTTATATGAGAAATGGCGGGAATATTGTCTGATTAGAGATCACAAACACAGCTCTTATCGGGCCACATTAAAGGGGAGTGTCCCGTTAAGAGCTGCGTTTGTGTTCTCTAATCAGACAATATTCCCGCCATTTCCCATATAAGAATGAATACTCTGTAATCCAATCTGTCCCCATAGATAGAGCAGAGAGCGAGGCAGAATCTGACAATAGATTCTCTCCCCTTCGCTCTCTATCTACCGTCGGATAGTGCATCCTAAAAACTGCGCGACCAGCCATAGCCCGCCCAATAGAATTTTGATTCCTGCTATGACGCTGCGCGCATGCGTAGATCGTCAGGCAGAATCCGATGATTCTTCCCGCAGTCTCCCGTCGAAAAATGCATCTGACGGACTGCGCATGCGCAATAATGACGTCAATCCCAGCTGAGTGGAGCAGTCAGCTGGAGTGACGTCATCAGATGCATTCTTCGACGGGAGGCATTATCCAACGCTACACCGGGCGAAATTGTTGAAGCAGCGGGTGTGCACGGGCATGCGGCGGGTGTGCGCTCGCGTGGAATAAATACAATAAGTTAGAAATCAACTGCATGGTTGTCCACTTTTTATGTACAGGAACAAGTCTGTTTTTACAAATGTTTGACCACATATGTTCTAGCTCCCGTTAATTTATTGGGCTTAATGTCTAGTATGTTATATTTTGCCACACGTTTCGGGTGGCATTTCATGGCCTCCGAAACTGTGATAAGTAGTGAGGAGTGAAATCAACAATTCTTGCTCTTAGAAAGCCTGAAGGAGGTGATTGGTTTTCGGGGTCCTGTAGGCGACTAGACTGCCAAAATGTCTCACACATGGTATCCCCGTACTCAGGAGAAGCAGCAGAATGTATTTTGGGGTGTCATTTCACATATAGCCATGGCATGCTTGAACAATATATCATTTAGTGACAACTTTGTTTAAAAAAAAATGCAAATTTTCCCGATACTTGTGGCAAAATATAAAAAATTCCATGGACTTAACATGCCCCTCAGCAAATAGCTTTGGGTGTCTACTTTCTGAAAATGGGTAATTTGGGTGGGTTTTCTGCTGTCTTGGCATTTTATGGCCTCCGAAACTGTGATAGGTAGTGAGGAGTGAAATCAACTATTTCCGCCCATAGAATGCCTGAAGGCAGTAATTGTTTTTTGAGGTCCTGTACGTGGCTAGACTGCCAAAAATTCTCACATATTTTGTATTACCGTACTCAGGAGAAGCAGCTGAATGTATTTTGGGGTGTCATTTCACATATAGCCATGGCATGTATGAGCAATATATATATAAAAAAAAACATTTTCATTTTCCTGATACTTGTGGCAAAATATAAAACATTCCATGGATTTAATGTGCCTCTCAGCAAATAGCTTAGGGTGTCTACTTTCAGAAAAGGGGTAATTTGGGGGGTGGGGGGGGGGGGTTGTGCTATCTTGGCATTTCAATGACTACTTTATGTAAGATGTTTATTTTTTGTCATTTTTCAAACACCTGTGACAAAAAAATTAAATATTCAATGGGCTCAACATGCCTCTCAGAAAATTCCTTAGGGTGTCTATCTTCCAAAAAGGGGTATTGTACTGCCCTGCCATTTTAGTACTTCAAGACATGAGATAGGCAGTCAGTAAGTAAAAGCTGCGTAAATTCCAGCCTTTACACCATAGTTTGTAGACGCTATAACTTTTACACAAACCAATAAATATACGCTTATTGAGATTTTTTTTTCATCAAAGACATGTAGCTAAATACATTTTGGCCTAAATGTATGACAAAAATATTGGAAAAAAAAAATGTATGACAAAAATGTAGTTTATTGCAAAGAAAAAAAAGAAAATGTAACTTTTTCTTAAAATTTTCGCTCTTTTTGTTTATATCGCAAAAAATAAAAACCGCAGAGCTAATCGAATACCACTAAAAGAAAGCTCTATTTTGGGTACAGCATTGCATGACCATGCAATTATCAGCTAAAGTCACACAGTGCCAAATTGCAAAAAAATGGGCTGGTCATTAAGGGTCAAATCCTTCCGGTCCAGAAGTGGTTAAAGAGGGCCGCCCGCCGTGACGCGGACGCGCATGCAAGGTACCCAGAGGGTCCGCATCGCTAAAGGGGGATGCCCTACGCAAAATGTTGGCATGCTGTCATTAACCACTTCCCGCCCGCCCTATTACAAAATGACGGCGGGAATGTGGTTGAGTTATCCTGACCGGACGTCATATGACGGCGGCAGGATAACACCGCTCTGGGCGCCCCCCGGGGGCGCGCAGAGCGGTGATCGGTGATGCGAGGTGTCAGTCTGACACCCTGCATCTTCCGATCTCGGTAAAGAGCCTCTGACGGAGGCTCTTTACCATGTGATCAGCCGTGTCCAATCACAGCTGGTCACATAGTAAAACAGGAACAGCCGTTGATCGGCTTTCCTTAGTTCGTGCCTGACAGGCACGAGTAAAGGAGCACCGATCGGCGGCTCCCCTGACAGGGGGGGGGTCAGCACTGGTAATCAGATCATTGATTACCAGTGCAGACCCTCGGGGGGGGGGGATGCCACTAGAACCACCAGGGATGCCCACTATGACCCCAGGGATGCCCACTATGACCCCAGGGATGCCCACTATGGCCACCAGGGATGGCAATCAGGGCTCAGAGAGCCCCCCATTGCCCTCCCCATCAGTGATGCCCACCAGTGTCCTCCCTATCAGTGCTGCCCACAAGTGCCCATCATTGCCATCCTTTAGTGTCGCCCACCAGTGCCCATTATTGCCCACCAGTGCCGCCTATCAGTGCCCATTAGTGCCCATCAGTGCCGCCCGTCAGTGGCGATCAGTGCCGCCCATCAGTGCCCACCAGTGCTGCCTATCAGTGCCCATTAGTGCCCGTCAGTGCCACCTATCAGTGCCCGTCAGTGCCGCCTATCAGTGCCCATCAATGCCGCCTATCAGTGCCCAGCAGTGCCGCCTATCAGTGCCCACCAATGCTGCATATCAGTGCTACCTATCAGTGCCACATATCAGTGCCTATCAGTGCCGCCTATCAGTGCCGCCTATCAGTGCCACCCCATCAGTGCCACCCCATCATTGCCTCCTCATCAGTGCCTGTCAGTGCAGTCTCATCAGTGCTCATCAGTGCAGGAAAAAACGTATTTATTTACAAAATTGTATAACATAAACAAAAAAACTTTTATTTTTTTTAAAACTTTTCTGTCTTTTTTTATTTGTTTAGCAAAAAATAAAAATCGCACAGGCGATCAAATACCACCAAAAGAAAGCTCTGTTTGTGGGGGGAAAATGATATAAATTTGGTGTAAGTACAGTGTTGCATGACCGCGCAATTGTCATTCAAAATGCAACAGCGCTAAAAGGGGAAAATTGGCCTGGGCGGGAAGGGAGGGAAGTGCCCTGTATTAAAGTGGTTAAACAAAGGTGACCACCCCCATAGGGCCCCCTCCGCAGGGAAGGCGCCAAGCTGGTTGCATGGCCTAGTAGGCCTAAATTTTGGTGGAGGGCCTGCCGCAGAGATCCCATCCAAGGAAAGCTGGGTGGCCACAGGACTCCTGTAGGGGGCAGCATAACCCAATGGTCAAGAAGATTCTAGAGCTGTGTGAGTCAATGAACAAAAGAGAAATTACTTTACCCCAGTCCTCAGCAGTCCAATCCCTGTACATTTTGCAGAATATCAGTCTCTCTCCGATGTTTTTCCTGGAGAGAAGTGGCTTCTTTGCTGCCTGCTGCCCTTCTTGATACTAGGCCATCCTCCAAAAGTCTTCTCCTCACTGTGCATGTAGATGCACTCACACCTGCCTGCTGCCATCCCAGAGCGAGCTCTGCGCTGGTGGTGCCCTGATCCCACAGCTGAATCAACTGTAGCAGACGGTCCTGGCGCTTGCTGGAGTTTCTTGTGCGCTATAAAGCCTTCTTCACAAATGCAGTGGAAATGTTTTTTTATGGGATTAACCACTTCTGGACTGTAAGGATTTGCCCCTTTAATGACCAAGCCATTTTTTTGCGATTCGGCACTGCGTTACTTTAACGGACAATTGCGCAGCCGTGTGACGCTGTTCCTAAATAAAATTGATGTCCATTTTTTCCCACAAATAGAGCTTTCTTTTGGTGGTATTTGATCACCTGTTGGATTTTTATTTTTTGCGCTAAGAGCGACAATTCTGAAAGAAAAAACAATATTTTTCCCTTTCTGCTATATTACATCCCAAGCCCTCCCCCCGCCCCCCCCCCTCCCAAAAAAAAATTGAAAACCGATTTTTTCATCCTTTTAGGCCAATTTGTATTCTGCTACATATTTTTGGTAAAAAAAATCCCAATAAGCGTATTTTGATTGGTTTGCGCAAAAGTTATCACGTCTACAAACTAGGGTAAAGACTAGAGCCATTTTTATTTATTTTATTTTTTTACTAGTAATGGCGGCAATCTGTGATTTTTAGTGGGACTGCAACATTGCGGCAGACAGATCAGACCCCTAACTAACATTTTTGACACTTTTGGGGGGACCAGTGACATTACTACAGTAATCAGTGCTAAAAATATGCACTGTTACTGTACTAATGACACTGTCAGAGAAGGGGTTAACCCAGGGGTGATCAAAGGGTTAAGTGTGAGCCTAGGGAAGTGTTTTCTAACTGTATGGGGGAGGGACTTGTGAAATAAACACAGAGACCTGTGATCCTATACAGCTGCAAGAAAAAGTATGTGAACCCTTTGGAATGATATGGATTTCTGCACAAATTGGTCATAAAATGTTATCTGATCATCAACTAAGTCACAACAATAGACAATCACAGTCTGCTTAAACTAATAACACACAAATAATGAAATGTTGCCATGTTTTTATTGAACACACCATGTAAACATTCACAGTGAAGGTGGAAAAAGTATGTCAACTCCTAGACTAATGACATCTCCAAGAGCTAATTGGAGTGAGATGTCAGCCAACTGGAGTCCAATCAATGAGATGAGATTGGAGGTGTTGGTTACAGATGCCCTGCCCTATAAAAAACACACACCAGTTCTGGGTTTGCTTTTCATAAAGAAGCATTGCCTGATGTGAATGATGCCTCGCACAAAAGAGCTCTCAGAGAACCTACGATTAGGAATTGTTGAGTTTCATTAAGCTGAAAAGGGTTATAAAAGTATCTCCAAAAGCCTTGCTGTTCATCAGTCCACGGTAAGATAAATTGTCTATGAATGGAGAAAGTTTAGCACTGCTGCTACTCTCCCTAGGAGTGGCCGTCCTGTAAAGATGACTGCAAGAGCACAGCGCAGACTGCTCAATGAGGTGAAGAACAGTGGTGGCCCGCCCAAACAGAAGCAGAAAAAAAAAAAGTCAATTTTTCGCCCACTAGGGGTGCCGGACTTTGTGCTGGGTATGGGGGGGTGGGGTTTTTGACCCCACCCTCGCCCGGCACACTTTAATGATGACCGGGCTGTGACTGGTCCAGAGTCCAGCCTGGACCAATCACAGGAGGACATCGGACCTGGTGACGTGACGCCTGGGGGTGGAGCACTGCCACGGCATCACGTTCACCTTCAGTTCCCGCCTGCCGGCGCCGGAGAAGAGGAGACAGGAGAGCCGCCTCTGTGCATGAGGAAGAAGAAGATGACTGTCCAGTTCGTGTCACCACCGCACCGCATCCGCAGACAGTGTAGTCCCGCCGCCGGCCCGGGCCGACTCAGAGCAGCATGCCGTCCGGGACTAATGAGGTAAGTGTCTGCTTTGAAGGGGGCACGCACACTGATCTCTGCATTGGGGACATCACATGTACACTGGTCACTGCATTGGAGGCACGCAAGCTGATCTCTGCATTGGGGACATGTACACTGGTCACTGCATTGGAAGCACGCATGCTGATCTCTGCATTGGGGACATGTACACTGGTCACTGCATTGGGAACATGTACACTGGTCACTGCATTGGAAGCACGCACGCTGATCTCTGCATTGGGGACATGTACACTGGTCACTGCATTGGAGGCACGCACGCTGATCTCTGCATTGGGGACATGTACACTGGTCACTGCATTGGGGACATGTACGCTGGTCACTGCATTGGAAGCACGCACGCTGATCTTTGCATTGGGGACATGTACACTGGTCACTGCATTGGGGACATGTACACTGGTCACTGCATTGGAAGCACGCACGCTGATCTCTGCATTGGGGACATGCACACTGGTCACTGCATTGGGGACATGTATGCTGGTCACTGCATTGGAAGCATGCACGCTGATCTCTGCATTGGGGACATGTATGCTGGTCACTGCATTGGGGACATGTACGGTGGTCACTGCATTGGAAGCACGCACGCTGATCTCTGCATTATGGGCATGTATGCTGGTCACTGCATTGGGGACATGTACGCTGGTCACTGCATTGGGGGCATGTATGCTGGTCACTGCATTGGGGGCATGTATGCTGGTCACTGCATTGGGGACATGTATGCTGGCCACTGCATTGGGGACATGTACGCTTGTCACTGCAATGGGGGCATGTACGCTTGTCACTGCATTGGGGATATGTACGCTGGTCACTGCATTGGGGACATGTACGCTGGTCACTGCATTGGGGACATGTATGCTGGTCACTGCATTAGGGGAATGGTATGCTGGTCACTGCATTGGGGACATGTATGCTGGTCACTGCATTGGGGACATGTATGCTGGTCACTGCATTGGAAGCATGCACGCTGATCTCTGCATTGGGGACATGTATGCTGGTCACTGCATTGGGGACATGTATGCTGGTCACTGCATTGGGGGCATGTATGCTGGTCACTGCATTGGAAGCTCGCACGCTGATCTCTGCATTGGGGACATGTATGCTGGTCACTGCATTGGGGACATGTATGCTGGTCACTGCATTGGGGACATGTATGCTGGTCACTGCATTGGGGATATGTACGCTGGTCACTGCATTGGGGACATGTACGCTGGTCACTGCATTGGGGACATGTATGCTGGTCACTGCATTGAAAGGGGGCATGTATACTGGTCACTACATTGAAAGGGGGCATATATACTGGTCACTACATTGAAGGGGGCATGTACTGTGGGGTTTGTGCTAGGGGCCTGTACTGCGGGATTAGTGCTAGGGGGTCTGTACTGTGGGATTAGTGCTAGGGGGTCTGTACTGTGGGATTAGTGCTAGTGGGTCTGTACTGTGGGGTTTGTGCTAGGCGGCCTGTACTGTGGGGTTTGTGCTAGGGGGCCTGTACTGTGGGGTTTGTGCTAGGGGGCCTGTACTGTGGGGTTTTGTGCTAGGGGGTCTGTACTGTAAGATTAGTGCTAAGGGGCCTGTACTGTGGGGTTTGTGCTATTGGGCCTGTACTGTGGGGTTTGTGCTAGGGGGCCTGTACTGTGGGGTTTGTTCTAAGGGGCCTGTACTGTGGGGTTTGTGCTAGGGGGCCTGTACTGTGGGGTTTGTGCTAGAAGGTCTGTACTGTGGGGTTTGTGCTAGGGGGTCTGTACTATGGGGTTTGTGCTAGGGGGTCTGTACTGTGGGATTAGTGCTAAGGGGCCTGTACTGTGGGGTTTGTGCTATTGGGCCTGTACTGTGGGGTTTGTGCTAGGGGGCCTGTACTGTGGGGTTTGTGCTAGGAGGTCTGTACTGTGGGGTTTGTGCTAGGGGGTCTGTACTATGGGGTTTGTGCTAGGGGGTCTGTACTGTGGGATTAGTGCTAAGGGGCCTGTACTGTGGGGTTTGTGCTATTGGGCCTGTACTGTGGGGTTTGTGCTATTGGGCCTGTACTGTGGGGTTTGTGCTAGGGGGCCTGTACTGTGGGGTTTGTGCTAGGGGGCCTGTACTGTGGGGTTTGTGCTAGGAGGTCTGTACTGTGGGGTTTGTGCTAGGGGGTCTGTACTATGGGGTTTGTGCTAGGAGGTCTGTACTGTGGGGCCTGTACTGTGGGGTTTGTGCTTGAGGGGTTTGTGCTAGGGGGTCTGTACTGTGGGGTTTGTGCCACTCTCAGTCAGTGTATTCCATAATAGGGTGTCTCTCACAGTATATCCCATAATAGGGCCCCTGCTCACTATTATGGGATATACTAGTACTGATGGACCCCTTAATATGTGATATATTGGAAGAATTTGTTCACGCAAGCAAAATACAGAGTCTATAAGGGCTGGGGCTTCTGAGAAATGGGAGATGTCAAAATGGAAGGGCGGGGTCTTGCGCCCCACAATCTTAAAACTTCACCAGCCGCCACTAGTGAAGAAGAATCCTAGAGTGTCAGCTAAAGACTTACAAATGTCACTGGCAAATGCTAACATCCCTGTTAGCAAATCTACAATACGTAAAACACTAAACAAGAATGGATTTCATGGGAGGATACCACAGAGGAAGCCACTACTGTCCAAACAAAACATTGCTGCACGTTTACAGTTTGCACAAGAGCACCTGGGTGTTCCACAGCAGTACTGGCAAAATATTCTGTGGACAGATGAAACCAAAGTTGAGTTGTTTGGAAGAAACACACAACACTATGTGTGGCGAAAAAGAGGCACAGAACACCAACATCAAAACCTCATCCCAACTGTGAAGTATGGTGGTGGGGGCATCATGGTTTGGGGCTGCTTTTCTGCGCCAGGGCCTGGACGGGTTGCTATCCTTGAAGGAAAAATGAATTCCCTAATTTATCAAGACATTTTGCAGGAGAACTTAAGGCCATCTGTCTACCAGCTGAAGCTCAACAGAAGATGGGTGTTGCAACAGGACAGTGACCCAAAGCATAGAGGTAAATCAACAACAGAATGGCTTAAACAGAAGAAAATACACCTTGTGAAGTGGCCCAGTCAGAGTCCTGACCACAACCCGATTGAGATGCTGTGGCATGACCTCAAGAAAGCAATTCACACCAGACATCCCAAGAATATTGCTGAACTGAAACCGTTCTGTAAAGAGGAATGGTCAAGAATTTCTCCTGACCGTTGTGCACGTCTGATCTGCAAATACAGGAAATGTTTGGTTGAAGTTATTGCTGCCAAAGGAGGTTCAACCAGTTTTTAAATCAAAGGGTTCACATACTTTTTCCACCTGCACTGTGAATGTTTACATGGTGTGTTCAATAAAAACATGGCAACATTTCATTCTTTGTGTGTTATTAGTTTAAGCAGACTGATTGTCTATTGTTGTGACTTAGATGATGATCAGATCACATTTTATGACCAATTTGTGCAGAAATCCATATCATTTCAAAGGGTTCACATACTTTTTCTTGCAGCTGTATAGGAGGATCACAGGTGGTCTGTGATAATTTCAGATATAGCAACTGTCTGCTTTGTTTACAACTAGGGATGCACCGAAATTTCCAATGCACCAAAATTTTCGGCCAAAAATGGGCCTATCCCATTTCGGCCGAAAATGGGTTAAAAATGCCGAAATTAATGGCCGCCGTGAGGAAGGAGGAGGGCGCAGCACAGGTTTGAAAACTCCCGCCTCTGGCCGGCCGCCCGCCTCTCAATGATGTCCCTACTACGACTATGTGTATGAATGAACTGACACACCGGGCGGGCGGGCGAGCGGCCGCTAATAGCTATAACTATGTGAGCGCTTCACTTCCCTGTCATGCGGGTATCTCCGCTGACAGGGAAGTGAAGCGCTCACATAGTTATAGCTATTAGCGGCCGCTCGCTCGCCCTCCCGGTGTGTTAGTTCATTCATGCACAGATCGTAGTAGTAGTAACATCACAGGGAGGCGGGCTGCCGGCCAGAGGCGCGTCTTTTGAAACTGGAAGGACACCGGAGGAGCACTCAGCAAAGTGAGAGTAAGGAGATTGCATCCTTTGGATGGGGAGGGACGCAGAGGCAGGGGGGGGTGTACTGCCGAGGGGGACGCTGAGGCAGTGGGGGGGGGAAGCTGAGGCGAGCTTACCATTGGTATTAGTATTATGCAGCATGAGGGGGTTAATGTATTGCCACTGCTGGTCACTGATGCATTAGTGACCGACCAG
Organism: Pelophylax lessonae; assembly: GCF_965119305.1. Lineage (NCBI taxonomy): Eukaryota > Metazoa > Chordata > Amphibia > Anura > Ranidae > Pelophylax > Pelophylax lessonae. The sequence goes on from NC_138770.1 coordinate 489,622,632, forward strand.
TGGCAGTTAATTAACCCCTTTGTGCTGCATTAGGGCAACCAGTGTTAATTAACACTGATACTGGTTGCACTAATGCAGCACAAAGGGGTTAATTAACTGCCACTGGTCGGTCACTAATGCATCAGTGACCAGCAGTGGCAATACATTAACCCCCTCATGCTGCATAATACAAATACCATTGGTAATTAAATTAACCACTTGCCAACCCGTCACAGTACATATACTGTGACAGGGTGGCAGCGTCGCTGCCTGTTTTTGGTGTATGCCCCTCTTCTATCTATTTTAAAATTTTCATTTTCGGTTTTCGGCCAAGGTCATCCTGCATTTTCGGTTTCGGTTTAGGCCCAGAATTTTCATTTCGGTGCATCCCTATTTACAACAGCAGACCATCCTTCTCTTTCAGCTGGGAGCGATCGTGGGTGCCCGGCGGCAATCGCTGCCGCCGGTCCCGTGGATCTGCATTCCCGCTGCCTAGTGGTAGCGCTCCCATGAACCACCGTATATATGCGGCAGGCGGTCGGCAAGTGGGTAAGCTAATTTCATGGCAAAGAGGGACAATTAATTGCAATTCATCTGATCACTCTTCAAAATATTCTGGAGTATATGCAACTTGCCATCATAAAAACTGAGGCAGCAGACTGTGAAAACTAATATTTGTGTCATTCTCAAAACCTTTGCCCACGACTGTAGTAGTGGAGATAGTGCAGGGATTAAATAAGGAAGGGTTATGGAGGTAACGAGAGCATAAAGCGATCTGTAGTCAAGCAGGCACAGGGCAGTCAACACTGCTTTGGATTTCAGTGCAGCAGAGACACAGTGTTAGACCAAACAGAAATTTTAAAGCATAATGGATTTGTGGCACATTAAGGCAAGCCATAGAAGGAGCAAATTCCCGTCTAGAAAGAAATTTGCTTGATTCCCCCATCAACGCAGACAGTGTTGATGCTGGAATCCCTCCTGCCGAGCAATTGTCTTCTTCCAGGGAGGGGGCGGGGGAAGCCGTCCCCACCAGTAGAACACAGTGATTATTGCTAGTGGCTATAACAGTCGCTTGCAATAATCGCATGTAAAATCAAGGAGGCCAGTGGTACCCGATTTGATTGATCGATATTCAGCCTGTCCATACATGGTTTGAATCTCTGCTGGTTCCTGGTGAACTGGCCAAGATTCCAGCTGTCTTTGGCCAGCTTAACATATACTTTTCTGCGATTGTATGGTTTTAATGGATAGCTACATGGGGAAATATGTACATATTGCAGAGAAGTAAAATATATTTTTTAATCTGACCAGACATACACTTTAAACATTTTTGGGGCTCTTATAACACATGGATGTCCATTTAACACTCTGCTATTAAGGTAATATACTGAAAGAGAATGTACTTACAGTACAGCGAAAGATGATTATCAAAAGCCTGCTTCAAAAGTTTTAGCAGACGTGCTGTCTCCGTGGGAAATGGCTGTCATCAAGGCATTTCATCCTGTCAATTGAGATGCATCTCTTTATCACAATACAAGGTCTGGTTCCAAAAATGTTAATAACGCATAACTCCCATGACTTGTACTACACAATTATAATTCCCTAACAAACTGGAATAGTGTGTTTTCTTTAAGTCAAAATGTAATATGTTATGAGGTTTGGAGAGTGTTTTATAATACTCAAAACCACAGTGTGAACTATGCTTTTAGTAAGGCTTTTGAAACATACATAGAAAATAAGTTAGCACTGGGTCACTTGAATATAAAGTTTACCTGCAAAAAAACGTGCATATACATTTTTCTGACAGCTCATTTCTTCAAAAGCTGCCTCTTTACTGCCATTATCCTTTGCAAATATGCAAATGCTTTTGGTTAGGTAAATAACCTGCACCCCCAGAACTCACTGTGGTTTCACCTATAGGTCTAAATGGCTCTACTGGACTTATGAGACTGTAGGAGGAATCACAGCAAATGGTGGAAGGAAACAGGTATTCGACCCATCCAACTAGTTGAATACTTCTACAAGGCATTGAGAAGCAAAACTGGGCTGATGGAAAGGTAAGTGTATGCAGTCATCTTTTTGTAGGTATTACCCTTTGCTCACCACTTACTTTTCCTATGGCCAATATATGCAAAGGGCTGATGTTGCAGGTTGTTGGCATTGAACCGGGCAATCCCCCACATTTTTCACATCAACGCGTTACGAGCAAAAAATGTTAGTTCTGTGTTTGAGTGGTTATAAAGCCTAAGGCCCCTTTCACACTGGCGATCCGGTCCGCCTGTCAGATTTTTTGGCGGACCTGATCGGATGCTCCATGCATCCCTATGGGGCAGCGGATGTCAGCGGAGACATCTCCGCTGACACCCGCTGCTATCCGATTCCCATCCTGTCCCTTCCCACCCTATTTTCCATCCGTCTGGAGGATCGGATGAGAATGGACAGGCGGTCTGTTCTTATCCAATCTCTACATAGAGGACAGCGGGGATCTGACAGCTCCGTCTCAGCACACAGAGCGGAGACGGAGCTGTCATCTGCCTGCTCAGCGGGGTTCGGCAGATCGATCCCCCGCTGAGCAGAACGGACTTAATCGGGCGGTGCGCCCGTGTGAAAGGGGCCTAAACATTTTTCATCTTAATGCATTCCTTGCATTAAGGTAAAAATGCTTAGTTAGTAGTATCCCCTCTCATCTCCCCTTATACCTACCTGAGTCCTCAATCAATTCAGGGCTGTACCAATCTTCAGCAGCTCTCTCCCCTCACTTCCTGGTCTCAAAGTCTTTACTGAGACAGCAGGAGTCGTTGGCTCCCACTGCTGTCAATCAAAGTCAGTGATGAAAGAAATGGGGCTGGGGCTGAACTCCACTGTCTGTATCTATAGACACAGGCAGTGGGACTTGGGAACAAGCACACACCAGTGCCGCCATAGGAAGCAGCTGCCTATGGGGGCACTCATCAGAGAGAAATAGCAGGGAGCCAGAAATGTCAGCGGGGGCCTCCGGAAGAGGTTTGAAGCCACTCTGTGCAATTGCATTGCACAGAGCAAGTAAGTATAAACCTCTGTTTTTTTTTTTTTGTTTTTAAAGTTTGCATTTACAATCACTTTAAAATCAGAAAGAAAAATTCTACCATCTGGCCCCCCTGTTTTTCTAATAATGGAACAATAATATTAACCAGTTAGAGTTGTAATGTAACAGTATTATTATTGCTTCATTGTAACCTTATCTGGTTCATTCATTGTAGATCAATCATATGATCTGCATATAATGTCAGTTAAAGCAACCTTGCAAGTTAATAAAAGAGTAAACATTAACAAAAAAAAAAGAGTTAAAAAATAACCCCTTAGTAACCTTTATTTTACCCTATTTAACTCCATATTTTTCTTCTCTCCTTAGGTAAGATTTGTTGCCCTTTGGCACCTACTGGTTCTAAAGGCAGAAGGTTTTCTACCTTAATGCATTCTCTGCATGCAGCCCCCCAATCCCCACTTTATACTCACCTGTTACCTGAGCCCAGTCTTGATCCAGCAATGTGCATAAGAGCAGAGGCTCTCTCGGCTCTTTCTATCCTTCTAACTCAAACACAGCAGCAGAAACCATTGGGTCCTGCTGCTGTCAATCGCAACCATTGAAGTGGGGGCAGGGGGGGACCAGACGAGCATGTACGCCCTTGCTATGGGGGCACTCGTGGGGAAAAGAAGCCAGAAGCGCATGGCGGGGTATCAGAAAAGAGGAGGTTCAGGGTAAGTATGACATGTTTGCACGTACAGTCACTGGTAATGATAAATTAAATTTGATTCACCTAGAGTTAGGTGATGCATCAAAATGTTCACTGACAGCGAACAGAGGAGCTTTTTAATACAGATTCAAGGGTGACTTGAACATTTCACGAATTGGGGGAAAACTTTAAACTGTGGGGTTGATTTACTAAAACTGGAGATGGTAAAATCTGGTGCAGCTGTGCATGGTAGCCAATCAGCTTTTTTTCTTTTTTTTTTTTTTTTAGTATATTAGTTTTCAATACAACGAATACAAAACAAATTAAAAAATTCCAGATACTTCAAAATTCACAGTACATATAATCCCCTCCCTTATCCCATTACCCTTTAACCCACCCTCCTCTCATCATTCATCTATTTATTTTCCCCCAAAAGTGTGCCACATCTCTTTCCGCTCTTTTACTCAATCTACCCCCTAATCTATCCATGCTTTTATATATTGGTTAGTCTTTTTGAAGTCTGCCCATTTTCTCCATTTGTTTACGAAACTCTCAGCCTGGTCCTCATCTCTGCTACCTAAGTTTTCCATACTATATATGTATTCAGTTCTGTTAAACCAATCTCTCAAGGTGGGACTTTCTGCCTCTAACCATTTCCTCAGAATTGCTCCCTTTGCACCATTTATCAGGTTTGGAATGATTGTATTTTTATACTGCTTGTATGATTTATCTGTTCTGTGAAACAGACATGTCCATGGATCGTTCATTATGTACACTCCAGTTATTTTTCAGATATACTGTTGTACTTTTTGCCAATAGTCACAAAACTTTGGACAGTCCCACCAGATATGGTACATCGTGCCTCGCAGTTACAACTCCTCCAACACAGTTCCGAACTTTCTGAATAGATTTTATGTGCTTTTACCGGTGTTATATATCTCGATATGCTTTTGTAATTCATTTCAATGGTATTCACATCCTTCGCAAAACAGTATAGGGCTCTTAGTATAACATTCACTTTGTGCTCCCCTAAACATGATCCAATCTCTTCTTCCCAAGTTTCGACAAACTGAGGCTCCCCAGTCCCGCCATTTCTGTTAACATCTTTTATATCTGAGATATACCGTGTATTATTGTTGTTAGTGGGTTACAGAGTTTTTCCACTATGTTCAAATCATTCTCATTTCTGATTGGTTGTGGCAGAGATCTCACAAAGTGTTTTAAGTGCTAATATCTCCACTCGTTTAACAATAGTTTCCCGCCCCTAGTGTTGAGTTTATTGTATGGTCTTATCTTTCCTCCTTGTGTTATATCTTTTAACTGCATATCCACTGCATATCCATTATCTAATTCCCAAATTGTGTCTCATCTCCAGGTGGAAAATATCTTGTGCCATTTAATGATATTAGAAGAGAATAATATTCCAATTTTGCCTGTCTATAAATCATATCCCGTATTTTAAATACCACTCTCGTCAATTCATGTGTATCTGTGTATTTCCCTATACAGTTCTATTCAAAATTATTCAACCCCCACTGAAATTGATTGTTTTGGCCAGTTTGACATTGATTTTGATCATTCAGTTATCCTGCTTACAATTTAATCAAAGAGGCACGTGTAGGTCAAACAAATATAACATAACATTTATAATGAAATAACCACAAATGTATTTTCTGTGCTCACATCATTATCAGTTTTATTCAACCCCCAAGTGACATTCAATCTTAGTTCTTAGTAGAACATCCTTTTACAGTTATAACAGCTTTTAAACGTGAAGCATAGCTTGACACAAGTGTCTTGCAGCGATCTACGGGTATCTTCGCCCATTCGTCATGGGCAAAAGCCTCCAGTTCAGTCACATTCTTAGGCTTGTGCACTGCAACTGCTTTCTTTAAGTCCCACCAGAGGTTCTCAATCGGATTTAAGTCTGGTGACTGTGATGGCCACTCCAAAATGTTCCAGCCTTTAATCTGCAACCATGCTCTAATGGACTTGGAGGTATGCTTGGGATCATTGTCCTGTTGAAAGGTCCAACGTCTCCCAAGCATCAGGTTTGTGACGGACTGCATCACATTGTCATCCAATATCTCCTGGTACTGAAGAGAATTCATACCTTGCACACGCTGAAGCTTCCCTGTACCTGCAGAAGCAAAACAGCCCCAAAGCATGATTGACCCCCCCGCCATGCTTCACAGTAGGCAAGGTGTTCTTTTCTTCATAGGCCTTGTTCTTCCTCCTCCAAACATAGCGTTGATCCATGGGCCCAAACAGTTCTAATTTTGTTTCATCAGTCCACAGAACACTATCCCAAAACTTCTGTGGTTTGTCCACATGACTTTTGGCATACTGCAGTTGACTCTTCTTATTCTTTGGAGACAGCAAGGGGGTGCGCCTGGGAGTTCTGGTATGGAGGCCTTCATTACGCAGTGTGCGCCATATTTTCTGAGCAGAAACTTCAGTACCCACATCTGACAAATCTTTTCTCAGTTCCTCAGCAGTCACACAGGGACTTTTCTCCACTCTACGCTTCAGGTAGCGCACAGCAGTCGAAGTCAGCATCTTCTTTCTGCCACGACCAGGTAGCGTTTCAACAGTGCCCTTTGCCTTGAATTTCTTTTGAAAGTCTCTTGGTATGTTTAACATCTTTGCAATCTTCCTTTAGCCATTGCCCTTCCTGTGAAGAGTAATCACCTCTTCTCTTGTCTTCCTGGACCATTCTCTTGACTTCACCATGTTTGTAACCACACCAGTAAATGTCTAGAAGGAGCTGAGTATCACAGTCATTTTAAAGCTGCCTAATTGGTGGTTATTGGGCTTTATTGCTGCTCCCTGATATCCACAGGTGTTTTCAATACCTGATTGAAAACACTTCAATGAACCTCTGTTCTTCAGAGTGGTAGTCTTTAAGGGGTTGAATAATTGTGTCAATGAAGAATTCACAAAAGAAACATTTACTACTGTATTACAAAACCAATTGATGTCATTTTAGTTGCATATAGTTCTTTAAGAAGTCCTTGTAGGATTTAATTCTGAATACAATTACAAATGTACACTAAATTCCCTAAAACCCTTTACAGCATTGGGGGGGGGGGGGGGGGGGGTTGAATAATTTTGAATACAACTGCATTTTGGTGTTTTTTTTTTTAATTGTGTTCTACTTAGTGTAGAACACAATTTATTTTTGTCCACTCTAGCATACGTGAAATTATAACTGCTGTGTAATGTCTTTTAATATTTGGTGCAGCTAATCCACCCCGTGGTTTGTCTCTACTAAGAACCGCATATTGTATTCTTTCTAGGCTTTTTTCCCTGCCATATACATTTCAGAAACATCTTCTTTATTGTTCTAAAATAAACCGATGGAATAGCAATTGGTAGCATTTGAAATTTATATATGATTTTAGCGAATACTATCATTTTAATTGCACTTTTTCTCCCCAACCACGACAGTAGGCGGCTCAATATTTTTTAATATCTGCTTTTATCTCGTTTAGCATGAGTATATCATTTTCTGGGTAAAGATTTTTTTATAGATGCAATTAAATTTCTTCCTAGATATTTTAGTTTTAACTGTAAATGGGAATTCCCTCTGTAACACCATTCCATCTTTATTATTTAATTCGATATTCAAGATTTCTGAATTTTATTGGATTGATTTAAACATTTGATAAATCCCCATATTTCTTTAGTTCCTTCATCATGTTTGGAAGGGTTATTCTAGGATTAGTAATGAAGAACAAAACATCGTCGGCGTATGCTGCCATTTTATGTTCCTGTTGTCCGACCTTACTCATCCTATATCTACATTATTCCTTATTGTCACTAATAATGGTTCTAGCAACAAGACAAATGACAATGGCGAAAGAGGACACCCCTGTCTCATCCCATTACACATTTTAAATTGAGGTGATATATTACCATTAACCTTTACTGAAGCCATTGGGTTCCTGTATAATGTCCTAATCCAATGAATCATTCTCAGACCGATACCCACGAATAACAATGGCGAAAGAGGACACCCCTGTCTCATCCCATTACACATTTTAAATTGAGGTGATATATTACCATTAACCTTTACTGAAGCCATTGGGTTCCTGTATAATACCCTAATCCAATGAATCATTCTCAGATCGATTCCTAAATCCTCTATTGTTCCTAGCGTAAACTCCCATTCCACTCTGTCAAATGCTTTCTCTGCATCTATTGATAACAAGAGGGTTGGGGTATCAAATCCTCTGACTTTATGTAGTAACAACACTGTTCTAATTCCATTACCCCTCCCCTCTCTACCTGCAATAAATCCTGTCTGATCTGGATTGATCCAATCCACCATTAGATCTTTTAGTCTAGTTGCTAATACTTTTGCATGTAGTTTTGTATCTACATTTAATAGTGCTATTGGTCTATAATTGGAACATAGGGTTGCGTCTTTTCCTTCTTTGGGTATTACCGTAATGTGTGCCTGTAATGATTCCGGTCACATGCCCCCCCCCCATTCTCCTATCCCATTCATATAAGTGCAAAGTTTTGGCAATAGTATTTCCCTAAATCTTCTATAATACTTGGTGGTAAATCCATCCGGACATGGGCTTTTCCCAGTCGGTGAACTTTTTAGTGCCTCTGTTATTTTCTTTTGTTTAATTGGTGTCTCTAGTGCTAGTAATTTATCTACTGGTAATTTTGGCTGTTCTGCTTATTTTATATTTTCCTGTATCCTTTGTTTTCGACTTTGTTTTGCTTCATATGAATGCTTTTGCCGTACATTATATAAGACCTCATAATCAGTTTGGAAAGCTTTAGTTATATCTGTTATTGAATATACCATATCCCCCCTGTGATCTTTTATTTTTTCTATGTAATTTTTGGACTTTTTATTTTTTAGCATTCTTGCTAGGTATTTCCCTGGTGTATTTCCCTATTTATATCTTTCCTTGGTGACTCTATTAAATTTACATCTAGTCTCTTCTTCCAATAGTTCCTTAAATTCTCTTTTCAATACCAACGCCTGTTGTATTCCACCATCTAAACTAATTTTGTGTATCTGTTCCATCTCATGTATCTTCTTTATTAATCTCTTTATGTTATTAGTTCTTTCCTTTTTTTTTCCTGGAGCCTATTGAGATAAATGTTCCTCTGATATATGATTTATGAGCCTCCCATATGGTAGCATTTGAGAAATCTGGGGTTTCATTATCTAAAAAATATTGTTCCAGTTCTTTCTCTATACCTTTACCTGTTTCTACGTCCAATATTAGATCTTCATTAATCCTCCAAATGTTTATTCTTCTCTGAGATCCTGTTTTTTTTTCCATTATCACTGGGGCATGGTCAGATATAGTCATAGTTCCTATTGATGTACTAATGACAGCTTCTATTGATCTATGTTCTATCATAATATAATCTAACCTCGAGTATATAGAGTGCACCGCAGAGTGGAATGTAAAATCTCTCTCCCCTGGATGTTGGACCCTCCAGGCATCCACCAATTGACAGTAAAAGAGCTTATTCTTTACCAACCTAAGTTGTTGTCCTCCCATAGCCAGTGCACTCGACGTACAATCCAGTAGAGGATTCATACAAAAATTGAAGTCGCCTGCTAGGAATACGCTGCCCTTTTTGAAAAAAGTAAACTTATCTAATATCTTCTTTAAGTATCCGCTCAGATTTTCTTTTGGGCAATACACGTTTGCAAAAGTACAGTCCATTCTTTACAACCGACCCTTCAAGAATATATTTTGACTCTCTGGGTCAACCAATCTTTCTTCCAGAGAAAACCTCACATCCTTCGAGAAACCAATTGCCACCCCCTTTACTCTCGTAGTTGGTGTATCCCCATAATACCAGACCGGGAAATATTTAGAGTATATTTTGACATTTGTATCTTGTTCAATATGTGCTTCTTGCAAAAAATACTATATTGGCAAAGTTTCGTCCAAGCTCCTCTAATACCTTATGTCTTTTCGTTGGTGTGTTAAATCTCCTAACATTATATGTCAATAGTTTTAGGGATTCCATGTCATCTCGGCTTCTCCTGTGGCCTTCTGAAGTTTTTTATCTCTCCATCTCCCACCCTGCCTAGGACAGATGCCAGAACAGAGGTATCCTTCAATAATACTTAACGAGGGCTTATTCATAAATTTGGAAGGGGACGACGACATCAACAAACATTAACATAAAGTCAGCACAACATTGTTCCCTTTTTTTTACCCCCCCCCCCGTCCATCCCCTCTCTCCCCAATTCCCACACCCCTCCCTCCCCTCCCCACCTCTGCACCGGGTGTTTGTTGGTTTGACCCTCTCATGGTCTTGGAGTTAATGATAAAATTCCACTGAGGCCCACTTTCCCCCACTACTCCTTCCCTCTGGGTGCTTCTCTATCAATCCGGGGACCCTACTAATAAATATAAAGCTTTGTTAATCACCTTGGTTAAAAAGGGAAAAGGAGCTGCTTTAGGAGCTTTCTCCATTAAGGAGTCTGAGAGATTGATTCCGGATTTTCCTGTGGTACCAATTTTTCACCATCTTCCCAAGATACATAAGGGAACCGATCCTGTACTTGGAAGACCTATAGTCTCCGGCATCAGTTCACTTAATGAACGTCTAGGGGAATGGTTAGATGGCTAACTCCAACATTTGGTACAGGCTCTTCCGAGTTATCTAAAGGATTCCAATCATCTTTTGGGTCTCATGGAAACATTTCAATGGTCTAATGAATACAGCGGGATTACATGTGATGTATCCAGCCTGTATTCATCTATTCCACACGAATTGGCTTTAGAGGCGATAAGATATGCTCTAGAAGTTCATACAGATGTGTCTCCTATTCTTCAATGTTTTATTATAGAGGTTCTTGATTATCTTCTTAAACACAGTTATTTTTCTTTTGATGGGATTTTTTACCTCCAAAGATGCGGGGCAGCGATGGGAGCTAAGTTCTCCCCCTCTCTTGCCAACCTATATATGGGTTGGTGGGAGACGTCCTGCATCTTTGGAGGTACAAATGCCTTCAGAGAACGAATATTTTTGTACCTTCGCTATAAAGATAATTTGCTCTTCATTTGTCATGTAACAGTTGATTTTGATATATTTATACAGTATTAAAATTACAATGATTTGAAATTGAGCTTTACAAGTTTAAAAAGTTTTGGAGAGATACAATTTTTAGACATTACTCTGAATAATGAAGGAAACAATGTCACTACCACTCTATACAGGAAACCCCAGGCTGGCAACAGCCTGTTACATGCAAGATCAAGTCATCCTATGCACACCATTAAGGGGATCTCAGTGGGACAGTTTCTCAGATTACACAGAATCTGCAGTGACACACTAACATTTAAGAGAGAATCTCTCTCCCTCTATCAACGCTTCCTATAGAGAGGCTATCCTAAATGGATGCTTGATAGAGCATACCATTGAGCTCTAAAGAAAAATCAGACAGATCTTTTACATTCCAATGTCTCTCTAATCAACAAAAAACTGACTATCAGCCCACAGATGTTATCAATAATAGAAAAATAAATAAGAAAAGGAAATTTGGGAACGAACATCGACCATCCCTCACTTTATCATTCCCCTATAGTTTGGAATTTAAAAAAATTAAATCTATTATTAAGAAACATCTTTCGATCTTACACACAGATGACATTTGTGGAGAATTTTGGATCATGGTGTAAACATAGTGGCCAAAAGAGCAACCACATTGGGTAACACATTATCCCCTAGCCTCTTTTCTTCTAATGCTTATTCCAAATCTCAAACAAACAGGCAACTACAAATATGGGATGCGAGACTGTTTAACTTGCCCCCATGTTCTTTTATGGAGTCATTTTACATCCTCAACATACGGCAGGGTGTTCAATATAAATACATTTTTCAATTGCAACACACAATATTTAATATATCTTATCACCTGCAGGGCAAGTTCCACCCAATATTTTGGTAGAACGACAAGGAAATTAAAAGACAGATTTAGAGAACATTTAAGTGACATTAGATGTCTTAAATCTACCAACGTGGCCCATCACTTTAAGAATTTACACAATCTTTGGTTATGGTACAAGTTATAGAAAAAATTATAAACCCCACTGGAGGGGGTGACATATTCCAGACCCTTTGCAAAAGCGAAGTGTTCTGGATTTACAAGCTCCAGACACGTTTGCCTCAAGGGCTGAATTTTGAGTGGGACGTAACACATTTTTACACCTAGATTGTTATTTAGTTTCTACATATTGATATAAAATGATTCAACTATTGGACTGGATATCCCAAGTACTATTCTATTTCATAAAAAAATCTTTTTGGATACTTTATTATACTTTGGCAATTCTTGTGAATTTGCGCTTTTTTGTCATTTATATTTTTTGGTTATTTATATATATCTTATTATATTTTGTACAATTTTATGTACATATTTTTTATATCTTTATATGTTTTAGAATTTTGCTGGGATTCTTGATTATCCATTGATCCAGCATTGGATCAGTATCCCTTAATACTGTTCCTCCTTGCTCTTTTGGTCATTTACATTTTCTACAATTACCTTTCTCCTCTTTGACAGTTTTAGTCTAAAAGCATTCATTGTATATATGCTCTGACTAAATGTTGTGTTTTTTTAGTCTTAAATCCATGTCCGACCCATAGTTTATAGTTTTTTTTCTTTGGATTTAATAACAGATAAAATATTTCTAGCCAATTAGATTTACATTAATTTTTCATATTGTATTTTATATAATTATTACATCTGTGTCCTTTTTGCTATATACAACACTAAATAGATTTATATAAATTTTCAGGACACATTTGCCTATGATTCATCTGTTTTTTTATTCCATCCATACATTGATCGATTGGATCATAGGGCTTTATCATTCGCGATACTCTGATATAATATAAGGACACATTTTATGTCCATGATATTGTTATACCCATTGGCGCTTCATCCGTTTGTGTTGTTCAGTTTTCTCTTGATTTTTTCGATCTAGTTTTCAGTGATGCAATGGACATACATTTGGATAGTTATGACACTTTTTATCGAATGAATACAAAATTGACATGTACCTTTATAGCATCATTGAACTATGTGAATCAACTTGTATATTTATATTTTTCTTTCACAATTGTATTCATATTTTTATATTTATTCATCACTTTTTACACATAATTATATATTATCACACTATTTACATACATTTATTATCATGTTGATTAATTTTCAATTTATTATTTTTATTTTTGCTCTTTTTTTTTTGCCCCTGCATTTTGAATGGTCAGAACCAGTTAACATAATATTTGCTATGCTGGATTATGATTCCATGTACTATACACATAAAATAATCGGTTATTCTCCTCTCAATTTTTGCATTTTCTTTTTATTTTTTATTTTGCACCCCTTTTTTTCACATATATTATTTTTTATGCCTATATATGTTTATATATTTATCATGGTGCATTTATAAGAATAGATTTTTTGGATTATACTTTTTTATATCACATACAGTAGCATACATCTGTTTTATATATATACATATATATTAAAAGAGAATAGTGCACACATGCAAAAGAAATGACTATCAAATATGGAGACAATCCATAAATAAAAATGGGGATTTGGTCCCACCATATGGCCATATCTTGCTCAAGCCCACCACTACGTCAAAGTACCCCATTGTCAGTGGGTCCTACACTATCCATAAAAAAGGGGTGACTCCAGCCTCTCTAACCCTTGGAGACAACACTCCTTGCTGGGAGAGATGTGCTAATGCACAACAAGGGACTCCTCCTGTATCTACTTGATAGGGTTAGAGAGGCTGGATTCACCCCTTTTTTATGGATAGTGTAGGACCCACTGACAATGGGGTACTTTGACGTAGTGGTGGGCGTGAGCACGATATGGCCATATGGTGGGACCAAATCCCCATTTTTATTTATGGATTGTCTCCATATTTGATAGTCATTTCTTTTGCATGTGTGCGCTATTCTCTTTTAATATACATGTCCCTTGGTTCATAGCTGCACCCGCTTTAGATATACATGTTCAGGGTTTACTCCCCCAATTTTTTGCTTGTTTATTATGTATTCGGTCTGACCAGACTTCTGGGGTTGAGCACCCCACCCCCCACACACACCTGTACTCTATCAGTGTCCACTATCAAGTAGATACAGGAGGAGTCCCTTGTAGTGCATTAGCACATCTCTCCCAGCAAGGAGTGTTGTCTCCAAGGGTTAGAGAGGCTGGATTCACCCCTTTTTTATGGATAGTGTAGGACCCACTGACAATAGGGTACTTTGACGTAGTGGTGGGCTTGAGCACGATATGGCCATATGGTGGGACCAAATCCCCATTTTTATTTATGGATTGTCTCCATATTTGATAGTCATTTCTTTTGCATGTGTGCGCTATTCTCTTTTAATATACATGTCGCTTGGTTCATAGCTGCACCCACTTTAGATATACATGTTCAGGGTTTGCTCCCCCAATTTTTTGCTTGTTTATTATGTATTCGGTCTGACAATACTTCTGACGTCGAGCACCCCACCCCCCACACACACCTTTACTCTATCAGTGTCCACTATCAAGTAGATACAGGAGGAGTCCCTTGTAGTGCATTAGCACATCTCTCCCAACAAGGAGTGTTGTCTCCAAGGGTTAGAGAGGCTGGATTCATCCCTTTTTTATGGATAGTGTAGGACCCACTGACAATGGGGTACTTTGATGTAGTGGTGGGCTTGAGCACGATATGGCCATATGGTGGGACCAAATCCCCATTTTTATTTATGGATTGTCTCCATATTTGATAGTCATTTCTTTTGCATGTGTGCGCTATTCTCTTTTAATATACATGTCGCTTGGTTCATAGCTGCACCCGCTTTAGATATACATGTTCAGGGTTTGCTCCCCCAATTTTTTGCTTGTTTAATATATATACATATGTATGTACATATATTCTTTATATATATTTTTCATATGCTTTCATATAATTTTATCTGTATGTTTCTGTATCCTGTTCCAATGGTTTCCTTTGTTACATGTTAATTGTTTGGAGGTTTTTGTCTGTGGATTTAGACCACACACAGGTGATGGGAGTTGCTTCCTTTAATGGATGCTTTAATTACTGTATCTTGAATGGTTTTCAGCTGCTAATTTCCCTTTATCTGTGGTCTATTCACGGTCAAAATCTGTGTGGTTATGAGTACGCGACCCTTTGTGTCGTGAAACGCGTCAACCTTTCACCTGTCCCATGTCTTACCAGTCTTATTTTTGATACCTGTGATGAAGAATAAAATTACTCTTTTTTGATTTCAACTATCAGAGTGCGGTCACCTTTTTTCTATGTTTGACTCTATCAATCCGCACATGAGTCCTGTTTCACCTCCTGGAGTATATGATCTATACCTCGCTAGAGTATCATCCCATGTTTACTGGCATTTTTCCTTCCCTCTCCCTTCCCGTCTGTCCAAACCCCTCCATAGCCCCCCCACCAGAAACCAGCTATTCTTTGTCACGATTTGATAACTTCTTAATTCAAATTTAAGTTTATTTTCTTGGAAACAAATTGCCACTGAACCTCTTCTTGTGTTGTTTCTTCTATTTCTGGACTGTCTTAAGTCCAACCTGGCATTTTTGGAGCTGGGATTTCTAGTGTCTCCTCTGGGAATCTCAGTCTTGCCTTTCAGCCATCTCTTCTTTCTATTAGATAGACTGGGAATCCCCAATGGTATCGTATTCCATGCTTTTGCATTGAGTCCACCAATGGCTTTAATAACCTCATTCTTCTTAGCGTGTCATGGGATAAGTCTGTAAAGATCTAAAAGTTAACACTTTCATAAGTTATGGGTGGCTTTTTTCCTTCAGACTTTCCCAGATCTGGGCTTATTCTGATAGCTCTGGAAATCCTATAATTATATCTCTGCGGGGGTCTGCTGGTATGCCAGTTGGTTTCCTGATTCAATGAACTCTCTCAATCTTTACATGCTCCTTTTCCTCTCTATTTAACAGAGGGTTAAAGATTTTTCTCAACCTCAGACTGACCCACATCTGATGTTATACTTGTTCTGTGAGATATAGCATATGTATATACATATGTATATATAGATGTACTCCATATTATAGTTATTTGTTGTGCTTTTTATATCTTTTGATACTAATAAATAAACATAATTTTTAATGTGAGTTGAAATGTTTCTCTATGCCAGACACTACTGAAATCCCTCTTTATTCATCCCTGATCTCCTAAGGAGTAAGAGGGCGAATGCTTTTCCCATAAAGATTTTTCTCATTTTGTCTGTTAGGTCCATATATTGTGTCAATTCTGGTAAACCCCTGATTCTCAAATTCTTCCTCCTTCTCTCGTTTTCTTGATCCCCCATTTTGTAGGCAAGGCTTCTATGTTCCTTTTTTTTAGATATTTCAGATCTCTTCTCAGGTCTTTTATTGTTTGAACATAGTTGTCTTGTTTTTTTTTTTCCAGGTCTTCCACTCTCATTAGTAAATGACCTAAATCCTTATGGATTATTGTCAACTCTGTCTTTAGAGATTTTTCCAATGCTGTGAGCATATCTGCCATTTCACTCTTTGTGGGCAATTGGTCCCCAGCTGTCTGATCTGGGTTGTAGTCCAGTTCCGTAACCACTTCTTGTTGTTCATCTGATTTCAGTTGCACTGTACAATCCAAGGCTCAATGACGACCTACTTTGCCCACTTTTTTCTTTCACTTCAATTTTTTTTTTTACGTGTTCCTTGCAATTTCTCTTGGGTCTGTTTGCCTGTTCTTCTAACATTTTTTTTTATTGTTCCTGAGCTTGTGCTTATTTTGGGCGACTTTGCTGCTACTCCTTCTTTTACTACTTTACCTCTCATACGGTGATATTTTTTTTCCAGCTCCCAGAAAGACTCAAAATCCTTACACAGGTCTTCTATTCTATTAGAGTCAATTTGCTCTAGCAATCACAAACACTCTCAGAGAATCATTTTATGTTGATCAGAGGGAAGGGAAAAACACAGTTTTGTAACTTGATATCAGGATGATTTACAGGAGACAGGAGATGAGGAAATAATTGGATTGGTCTCTTGTTATATCCGATATGGAACTGCCAGTCTTGTTTTATATCAACAGGCTTACTGCTCTCTCAGCCTCCCGCACATCCCTGGGGCTTCTCTCTCTGTCAAAGAAAGCACACTGTACCTTCCCCGGTCCCACTGGCCATACGCCAGCAGTGTGCACCTCCTCCTCACAACTCCTCGCTGCCACAAGCGATCCATACTGGATCCACCGTGTGCCAAACGCCGGAGGGATGGAGGCTGGGGTGAGTCACGCCAGCTAAGAGTGGATGGATCAGCTCCCCTTCTCTTCTCCTGCTGAGCGTCACAATGCCGCTTACTGCTGCCTTCAGACCTCCCCTTGCTCCCAATGCAGAATTTTAGCGCAATCTCAGTGGGCGGGCAGGGGAGACAGACATCAAGGGCTCAGAGCTCTGCTAGATCATGGTGAGATGGTGCTGCTGCTCCTCCATCTTGCATGCCTCATAGGCTCCTCCCCCATGTATGTATAGTAGCTACACATCTGGCCAATCAGCTTCTAATTTCAGCTTCTTCAATTAAAGAGGTTGTAAAAAAAAAAAATGTAAAAAATAAAAACCTGAAAGACAAATGCATAATGAGCTAGTATGCGAATACTTATCTTAGAACGAAGCCCCCGCAGCGGCGCTGACTTGGCCGACATGTTAACCCGTTTTTCTTCGGAGTTCATGTCCTCCGGCCATCTGATTGGCCAGACCTGCGATGACGTCACTCCTGCGCATGCGCACGGGAGCCGCTGTTCATGGCACAGGGCTCTGAAGGAACAGCCCGGGCGGCTGTTCCTTCAGAGTGCATGCGCCAGTGATTCAACTGGCTGCATGCAAAGTAAATATCTCTTAAACGGTGCATGTTTAGTAGATATTTACAGTACCTATAAGTAAGCCTTATCATAGTCCTACTGTGACAGTACTCACCGTCGCTGAGAAATAAAGACAGACACTATATGTGGAGCCCTTGGAGTAATGTTACTTTGGATTCAAGTCCATGTCTCCCCAGGAAACACAGACTTTGGAACACTGGGCCCAGTGGCTATGTTGGAGGCCTGGATGGCACGTCGTCAAAAAGGACTGCTCCACACAATCAAACTCATGGCACATGCTAATGTCATCAGCTCAACCACATATCTTTCACACATTGGTAATTGTGCTAATTTTACTCACCTATTTCTGTCTGGTGGTTAATTTGATTAACTCTTGGAGGATCCTTTATGATGGGATTAACCTTATGTCAGCTGTACCTCATTATCTAACCATTGTGTGATGTTTTGGGTAAATATTTGGGTAATTGTTCATTTAGGCCCCTTTCACACTTGTGCTAATTCAAAGTCGCGCAATTTTACTGCGATTTTGCCGCGACTTTTTGCTGCGAGTTTGACTGGGCTTATAATGTTTTTTACTCAAAACGCATCAAAATCATGCCAAAAGTAGTGCCGGGACTACTTTGAAGTCGGGGTGCGACTTCAAGTCACACAGATATGAATGGGGCTCATTGGAAATCATGGAGAATGACTTGTCATGCGATTTTGCAGTCCCAAATTGCATGACAAGTCGCACAAGTGTGAAAGGGGCCTAAGTGACTGACATACTTCTCAAGTGTATAAAACCCCTGTATTCTTGTCCAGTAAAGAGTTCACCACAGCATTCAGTCTTGACTAATGTCTGTGGGGGAAAGCTATACCTGCTTTGGATTATCGCTATTGGGAAAGTCTACTTGTTATTGCTACCGAGACCAGAGTTCTAACAGCATAACTCGCTATTAGGGGCAAAAGGACAGCTCTGGTGGCAAGTGGCCGTCACGCTTACCTATCCAAAAGGATCGGTTCGAGTTGTCTCAGATGTAAACTATATTATTGTTTTTCTTGAGCACTGCTGTAAATAACTGTATTGTTTGTTTTTTTATTTCTATGTGTATGCCCCTGTTCCCTTTGTGATACACTAGACCCTTGGGACATTGGTGGAATATTTCACCAACCAAATATAAATCACCATAACATTAGTTGAATGATCTAGGTGCTTTCCCCTAAATCCCTATAGGTGTTCCTGTCTTCTTCCCTTTCATTTTTTTCTCTCCTTTCCCCCTTTACATCTTTTACTTTCTATTTCCTTTTCTTTTTCTTCCTTCTCCACAATGTGGCGATCGCTGGCCACAAGTGTGGTTACCCCCGACGCAGGTAGGGGGCGCTCTTTCCTAAGACGTCCCCTACATTGGGAAACTCACCCTCCTATAGAGTGGTGACGCACTTCCCCTACAGCGTCGGTTGCCGTGGTAGCGCGGCGCTCTCTCCCTTCCACTTCCTGTTTAGGATGTGGGCGGGTGCCGCGCTCCTTCGGCAAATGATCGGGATTGGTCCTTTCCCACAGAGGTCAGAGGGCCTCGCCTCACTGCGCAGCCGCCGGCGTCATTCGGGACAATTTATAGCGGGCGGATGGATGTACGTATTCGCAGAGGATGTCCACGTCGAGGTGAACAAGACGAAGGTAAGTACATCGTCAACGCTGCTCCTTTTTTTGCTCTATGTATCCGGGAACCACTACACTATGAGGGGTTTCCTTACTAGATACTTTGCACTATGCATGCCTCATATGCATTGGATGACGATGCATTTGCCCTTGCACTTGGATGCTTCTCACCTTAGTCACTACTTCACTTCATATTGCATGCCCCCTTTTTGACAATCTCTTACCCTCATTTGGCTGTCATCTCCCTGGACATGACTTGACTTTCACTTACAGCAGTGTAATTACTCTTTTGCCTGTTCTGTAATTTTTGATACTTGTGTACATGTGTTATGGATGTGTATCAGCAATACTGATCGGTTCCAATACTTCCCAGACTTTTACTTCCATCTCAACATCATTGGAATGGTTTGTCATGTCATGCCCAGTTGGTCCACAGGTTGGACACTGTTTATTTGTCACTTCCCACTGTTCTCCACTATCTCTTGGATCCCAGTTGATCTTCACATTTCCCTTTTCATTTCTACCATCACTGTATCACATCACCCATTTTTTCATGATATGCATGGTATCTCTTTTATTTCAATACTCACTCTTGGTCTCTTTATCCTCGTCATTTAATTTCGCCGTCTCCCCCCCCCCTATTTTCTCCCATCCCCCTCCCCTGTCCAATACATCTATTTATATTTTCCCTCTCCAGGACAATATCCACGTCAGACAAATGCCCTACTCTCATACCTTACTTACCTTCTGCCATGAACATAAACGTACTTTGTAGAGGTATGTGAGAAGAATCCTCCTCTTTGTTCAATGACCTCATTTGCTTCACACTAGATGTGACCATTACTCTGCTCATTTTCCCTTACCCTATTACTATTTCAGTGACATTGTGGGACTCTTGAGTGACTCACTATTCTTGAGGAATTTGGACCAGTGACGGATCATTGTGGTGCCCTCGATCTGGTCGGCTTCCGCCAACATTGTTCTATTTTCTCGTTACTCTTCCTATGAACTATGTTCTCCTAGCCATTGACATCCTCTCTTCGGTTGACACCGATTTTAATCGACAGTCCAGTTGCCCCTACTAAGACGACCCTCTTGGGTAGGTATTAACCTTTGAAGCCTAAAATTACTACTGCATCCTTTATATACCGCATACTATGAATTGTTGGAATTGTGATGTTGTACGGTTTATGAATTTTACAACACTAATATGTAATTTATGCCCATAAATAGGTTGACATTGTGTACTGAACTTTGGGTGATCCCTGATGAAGGGTTTGTAACCCGTAACGCGTAGGGTCTTTTCCGGTTAATCCTACCAATGACACCCAAGGGTCTCCTGTATGGATACTGATCTGTCAACACTTGCAAGTTTTTAATTGTTGTGTCTACCTTGCTTTATACATACATGTTTGTGTAATTTTTTGTTATGTGTTACCTAATAAATTGATTTTTATATGCATACTGTTTGTATTCTTGTTCAGTGTGTGTGTGGCATATAAAATCCCATACCATTGGGGGATTTTCCTTTTTCACGCTTACCTATAGGTACAAGTTACACAGGAAGCTTTACTTCCTCTTTAAGCTTTGACAAAAAAAAAACAAACCAAACTGAATGCTGATTTTATTTCTATGCAAAGCTGCACCAGATTTTGCACACAGCTTAGTAAATCAACCCCAGTACATGATCCTACAGAAGCAGCATGGTTTTCAGAGACCACTTCAGCGTCAGGGTAGTTTGGGATGCATCCTTTGACAGTAAAATATTTTTTTATCTTTTACCATGAGTTGTATTTACAGACAGCAGCATTACCCCAATCCTATTTTATTTGAATCATAGAAGCACTTCAGCCCTTTTTTAAATTTTAGAGTTATTCATTTTTTGGGCAAAGTGATATAAGGAAAAGGGTACAAGGTGCCAGGAGGCAGCTTAGTACCACAATTAAACCTTACATAGATGGAAGCAGCAGGTGCAAGAACAAGGGGAAAAGTACTTGGTATTTTCCTTGTAAATCAGGTCCTAAATGAATTTGTTTATTTATCAATGGTCTGGCTACTGTGGCTTAACCACTTGCCGACCGCTCACATTGAGCCTACTGTGGCAAAGTGGCTCTCCTGGGTCCAGCGACGTAGACCTACATCGCTGGATCCCGCCCCCTCTCGGCGGCGCGCGCGCGAGTCCATAGACACACACAGTATTGGCACAACATGGCCTTGCCACTCCTCCTGCTCTCTCCTCACAGCATTTGACTGACAGCAGCAGGATCCTATGGCCAGGAAGCGAGAGCAGCTCTACTTCTGGCAGGACAGTGCTGGATCAAGAAAGGAGCTAGATAAGTGTAAGGATTGGTGGAGTGAGCAAGTAGTCGAGGGGGTTTACCTAAATGCATAAGGTTTAGATTTGCCACTTCTTTAAGTTTTTGGTGAATCCTGTGGTTATTGAAATTCACAGTACCTGCAAATTTATGGCTGCTTTCATCTGGGCAATTTTTTTCTTTTTTTTCTACCATAGTGCACTAAATCCTCACTTGAACCATGGTCAGCAGGCTTAAAAGAGCCAATAAGGGAGTTTGTGGATAAGCTATCTCCCTTGTTATTGTAGCACTACCCCCTTGGGGGTTGCTGGTGTAGTGATGTGATAATTTCTTTGCCCATCTTTCAAGTGTGTATTCCTGTTATGCAGTGTTTGTTTTGCCCTTTGTCAATATGGCTGCTGTGCTTTCTTTCTCTCTCTGCAAGAAGGATGAGGTCATCAAAAAGGGCAGAGCAAGGATTGCTGGGTAAGACTGGAAAATGAGAGACATGAGGAGACACAGACAATTCCTGCTGAGAGAACAGACTAAGTGCTGTAACTTCCCCTAACTGAGACACACAGAGACACTGCTAATGATTGCATGTTCCTATGAGGAAAATATCTTATGTTGTATGGTTCACTGAATGTTATTTCTTCAATACATGGACATTTAAATACTATGCTGTGTGGATTACTGTCTATATGGATATGTTTTCTCAATTGGGATTTCACTTGCTAATCACAAGCCCTGATTGAGTGGAGGCACTGGCGCTTACTATAAATCCTGTCCTGATCACACAGATTATATAGACTCTGCTCCAAAATACTACACAGGTGGCATCATCATACCCCTGTAGCCGCCAAGAGCTATCAAAATAGCGCTACATTTGGAGGCACTGCTGAGATACAAATTTTGGATCAGGACATTAAGGAACGACCATGTCATTGTTATCTACAGAAGCTGTGAGGCAGTGGGCCCTGGAAGAGGGACTGCCACCTAAAATGGCATTTGCTATTTCATATGTACCATATCCATGTGAGCGTCCACAAACTGCAGGAGGCGCTAAAAGCAAATGAAACCTTGCGGTATGCCACTCCTGTGGATAAAAGAGAGGAAGATGAGAGTTATGAACTGTATACCCATTATCTCTGTCTCAGTGAGGGGGATTTAAATCCAGTTAAAGGGCCCTTTTGTATATATCCGAAAGGGGCTGAAGAAAATGGTTGTGCTGTAGTATTTCCAGTAAGTTCACCTCCAGTAAGGCAGAAGTTACCAGCCCTGCCTGATAAGTGTGAACCATTGAATACAACAGCTTTATCAGGAGAAACTGTAATGTTGTAGGTATAAAACAAAGAAAAGGGCGCACCAGCCTAGCGCATTATCCTCAGCGAGTTTATTTAAAATATCAAGATAAAAATCGGCTACTCACAAACATACGTAGAAAACAAGCATATCAGTTCCATAAAGCCGCCTCATTATAGAAGTCCAATATCTCATAGAAGCAGAGAGCTGACACGTTTCGAGGCCGTGCCTCTTCCTCAGAGCCTGGAGGCCATGACCAAATCTATGGCTTAAATACAGTGTGGTAAACCAGGCCTCCCCATGACCCTTAGGGATGTGGGAGGAGATATCGCCCAAGTGGGCGTGGCTGCACAGCTAGTTGCCAAAAGCATAACAGATGTTGATTAGCGAAACCTGTCTTTTACATATGTGATTTTATGCTGGCTTACTAAGCAATATTATCAGCTTATTGTCTTTTATTAATTCCACTATTTTAGTCTATTATATTGGATTCCCTATACAGCAATATTATCTTTGACTCTGGTCCATCTCATACTGGTGTGCTTCCCATACAACTCCCATCTTGACAGATTTTCATTTGAGTCCGAAAGGATTGAGTAGGGACTACAGTATATTGTCATTTGATTACACATCCCGGCTTAAAATGCTTGATTTTAAATTAATATAATTTTTTTTGGCTTATTCAGGGCGGAGCATCCACCCTTCCTTCCTTCTCTCATTGTGACTGTGTGTGCGCCGTGGAGATGGGACGTGGTGCGCACTGGGACGGTGAGGCGGCTTTATGGAACTGATATGCTTGTTTTCTACGTATGTTTATGAGTAGACAATTTTTATCTTGATATTTTAAATAAACTCGCTGAGGATAATGCGCTAGGCTGGTGCGCCCTTTTCTTTGTTTTATACCTACAGTGTCTGGTTGACCGCCCTGGTCGTAAGGGGCAGCAAAGCCTAGCCATATTGGATGCCAAGTTTAAGTACGAGTTCCGGGATTGAGGCAGCCTGAGGACCGGGTTCTGAGCGCAGGAGTGAGGTGCTGAATAGCACTTATTTTCTTTTCTGAAACTGTAATGTTGACTGCTGCGGCTGTTAAGCAGGAAGCAGATATTGAGCATCTGCTGCTAAAAGTCACTAAAGTCATTGCCCAGAATTTACATGCTGATTCTTATCGCAAATTAAAGGCTTTTTCAGGAGTGGTCCCTGTCCCTGTTGGTGAAGAAAGCTTTGAGGTGTGGAGAGATTTTGCACAGCAAGTGATAGAGGAATGGACCTGCTCAGAAGAAAAGAAAAAACAGTGCATCATGGAAAGTTTAAGACCACCAGCATCCATTATCATCAGAGCTTACAAGGACACTCATGTGAGTACCAGTGCTCAAGAATATATTGATATTTTGACAGATGCTTATGGACTGCACCATGACCCTGGTCAGATGCTTGCTGATTTTAAACAGACAAAAAGCATAAAGAGGGAGAGGATGTTTCTGTCTTTGTGAGGAGGCTAGAAGTACTACTGGGGAGATTGCTCACTGACAAGGTCATCTCTCCTACAGATGTTGACAGATTAAGGACTGCTCAAATAATAAAGGGGCTACTGCCACATCACCCAATATCACCAGTTCTAAGAGTTGTTTTGAGAGAGAGGAACTTTACTTTCACTGAAACTATGACTGAAGTAAAGAGACAGGAGTCTGATATTCTTTTTAGTACCCCTTCCAAGAGCAAAGTTAAACAGAATTCTGGGGTGGAGCCCACAAATGAGACTGTTGCTAAGAACAAAGAAGTGGGTAGACTCCCACAGCCTAGAGCTCTATCTGCTGATAAAACCTCCAGTGATAAGCCTCTCTTCCGAATTAAATGTTTCCGCTGTGGACAAGCAGGCCACACAGTTCGTCAGTGTCCACTGCTTGCTGACAGTTCTGAAATTCACAGTGAAGCTGGACATATAAAATCAAGGGGGGAATCCTGCGCTTAGTAAGGAATAAATAGAGTATAGTAAAATGACATAAACAGGATAGCAGCTAGAACACTGGATTCATAGTAATCCCATTCATAATATGTGTCAAGTAGTGCAGCGCTATGAACAGCAAAATTAATTGTGCTTAAAAAGTTAATAAACAATGCAGTATGGTGAGTTGATATGCAATTAATAACAATGCAATATAATAAATCAATATGCATTAAGTCATAAGTCCATTCAGCATATGGAGATGGTAGAGAGTCCACTTAAGAATGAAGATCCCAAGATGTCGAAAGCAATGGAAAACAGGCACCCGTGCGGATAGACAAGGTGGCAGCTTACCGCAATGTGTGGGCCTCCAAATTAATGGACGGGCCACTAAGAGCATAAGATTATAACTCCTGTGGGATGGACTCTATCCTCTGCACAAACGGACCAAGCTTGGCTAAATTGCATCAACCCCTCACTCGCTCATAGATCCAGAAACGACTCCGATGTGTATGGCAATATGTGAAGGATAGAAGCATTCATAGCGTAATCCCGTATGATAGTAAAATCAGCTTTATTAAAGGTTCTACTTACATGACAGTAGATAAGCATAAGCGAATAAATGTAAAAAGCGGCGTCCCGCTATGGTAAGCACGAAGCCGGCGTCCTGGGGGCGTGACAAGCGCGATGTCCGGAACCTCCCGACCGGTTTCGTCAGAATGACGTCGTCAGGGGCGTGGTTACCGGACTTCGCGGTCACGCCTTACATATACCCCATACAAAGATCACATCCGGAATATCGTCCAATCACGGACGAGAAAGGGCGGAAGTGACGCATCCGATATCTGGCCATTGAGGGCGGAAATGTATTGAATCACAACAGCTGTCGAGGAGGACATAGAGTTTGGGGCAGAATAACCTATTGGCCATCCTCGATTATGTTAATCCTATAAAAAAAGCTTTAGCCACTTAAGCAATGATGCAAAAAGTGAACTAGGTAAACGTATATAGAAAAAACGGGACTAAGTAAGTGTAGTAATTACCAATATTGCAAAACGCCATCTAGTGGCCAAACGGTATATTGTCATGGAAAAAACGAAGTTATTTAACATAATAGAAAAAAGAAAAAAACAAAGGCCAAAAGGCGGATTGCAGCACTTTTCCCTTTTAACACATAACCCGAAGGTATGTCCTGACAATGATCTCTAGCGGGTCAGCAAGAAGGCCATGAAATTTAAAATGGAATACCACATAATAATAAAAACAAAAATAAAAAGTTCATAATCATACATAAATAATGATAAGTAGGATAGAGCATAATTATACTTTTCCCGTCTCGGCAACATTAACTGTTGTTGATGAAACAGTTAATGTCCCATTCAACGTTAAGACCATAGGGGACATAGGTTTTCAAAATATAAATCCATCGCGTCTCAGCGCGGGATAATTCCCTTTTTGCGTTCGCCCCTCGCCAATTTGGAGTGAATTTGTCAAAGGCCACAAATAGCGTGTTACGAAGATCTTTGTGTCGACAGTGGTCAAAATGTTTCGACACACTGTGGCCAGGAAACGCTTTGCGTATATTGGCCACGTGTTCTCCCATACGTATTTGCATATTTCGCAGGGTTCGTCCGATATATTGTTTCCCACATTTCCATTGAAGTAGATAAACTACGTTCTGTGTTGAACAAGTAATGAAGGATTTAATCGGATATTCTCTCCCAGTGACATGGGACCTGATTTTTTAAATTTTCCTACCCTTAAACACATTTAGAGCACAGATATTGTATCTCTTGCAGGGATAGAACCCTTTTAACTCTGGGAGGAACATGGGCCGCTCTGGTTTTTCTATGACGTTGTGGGCCACCTGGTGTCGTAGTGATGGAGCACCTCTAAAGATGACATTAGGTCGGTCTGGAAGGGCCGGACCTAGTACGTTCTTGATAACAGACCAGTGTTTCTGCATAATTCTCTTGACCTCATAATGCTGTGTACTAAAGGAGGTAACAAAGCAATTTTTGAAAGGTTGATTATCATTGGTTCTGGTGCGTGGGGCTAGTAAATCCGACCTATTCATGTCCGCCACCTCCCTGATGGTCTTATCCAGGGAGTCGGCATGGTAGCCTTTGTCCAAAAATTTACTTTTAAGTTGTGAAGCCTGTGTAAGGAAATTGTCCAAATGAGTACAATTCCGTCGTAGCCTCATGAATTGTCCTTTTGGGACAGCTTGTAACCATGATTTATGGTGACAGCTGTCAACTGGGATGAAGCTATTACGGTCGGTTTGTTTAAAGAAGGTGGAAGTGACCAACCTATCCTCCTCGAGCACCAGGTTCAAATCCAGAAAATTAATGCTGGCCGTGCTACTGGTGCAATCAAGTTTGATATCTCTATTGTTCTCATTTAGTGTGGACATGAACAGGTCAAGGGAACATTGATCACCGGCCCATAGGAGGAGGATGTCGTCTATGTACCTACGCCATAGCACCAGCTGGGGCGGCCGGTCCCTATAGACGACATCCTCCTCCCACCTGGCCATAAATAAATTAGCCAGGCTGGGGGCAAATTTTGCCCCCATAGCCACACCACGACACTGTAAAAAATAAGTATTGTTGAACCAAAAAAAATTGTGAGTCATTGCAAAGTTCAAAATCTCCAAAATGAACTCAATCTGTACTCTATCTAAACCACTGAGAGTGTTCAAATAATGATGTACTGCCTCATAACCCAATTGGTGCTGTATGATCGTGTACAGGGACATGACATCCGCTGTAGCCAGGATCATGCCTTCCTTCCATGTAATGTCCTTAATGATATTAAGAACATGGGTTGTATCCTTAATGTAGGAGGGCATCTGCATCACCAATGGTTGGAGAAAGGAATCCACATATCTTCCGATACGGGAACATAGGGAGTCTATCCCACTGATGATGGGGCGGCTGGGGGGTTTAATGGGATTCTTGTGTACTTTTGGAAGGAAGTACATAACCGGCAAGCGAGGAGCCAGGGGAACCAGAAATAGTTTTTCCTTCTCCTTTAAGATACCTTTATCAAAGGCCTGCTCAACTAGAGCCTGAAGCTCTTTTTTGTATTTTATTGCTGGATTCCTTTTAAGAATCTGGTAGGTGTCCCTGGCACTTAAAATATTGTTCATCTCAAGGACATAGTCATCCTTGTCGAGCATGACAATTCCACCGCCTTTGTCGGCCGGACGGATGACTATGTCCTTGTGTTCGCACAGTGTCTGCAACCCAATTTGCAAAGAGTTGTTAGTTGGTGGCTTCTTTATTTTAATACTTTCTAGGTCACCCAGTACAAGTTCCTTAAAAACTTGTACAGAAGAGGAGACCTTTCTGGGTGGATTGAAAAGGGAGGCGTTGGCCAAGGTAGTATGAGTATATTTGCTACTATTATTAGATGTTGTTCTGGGGTTAGACAGTATATATCTTTGTATATTCAATTTCCTGATATATTTATGGACATCGATGAAGGTGTCAAACTTATTGATTGTCCTAGGAGGTGCAAATTTTAACCCGCGATTTAACACGCATTGTTTCTCTTTTGTGAAAGAGGCTTTAGAAAAGTTGTATATGCCCCCATCGTTTAAAGTCGCCTTCTTTTTTGCCCTCGCCTTCCGCCCCCCTCTGGTCCCTCTCTTTGTTCGGTGTCCCTTTGGGTGTTTTGGTTGCCCCTGGGAAAATCCCTCTGGGTGTTTTGATTGCCCCTGGGAAAATCCCCTTGATATGTATTCATGTCGACCAGTAGGGGTGGGCGATAATTGCGTGGTGAATCGAATTGTTCATACTCCGAAACAAAACGATCACCAAAACGATCACCATTATCATTCCACTCCCTTGGGTCATTCCTTGGATGTCGAGTGATGACCCTATTGTCATTAGGGGAATCCCATCCACTGTTTTCCAAAGGAGTAAACCGATTGAAAGTGGGCACATTGCCTCCCGGTCTTGGTGTATAAGGGGCATTTTGATGGTTATACTGCGGTGGACCCCGTCTGTTGAAAGGCGGTTTTTGTTGATTGAAAAACGGAGGTCTATTAACATTTCTGGTGTTATTATAGTTATTAAACCCTCTATTGAGTGGAACACCTATGGGAAGTTTGTTAGGGTTTTGACCCCTCCCACCACCAGTGGGCCTATTGATAGCCCCTCCAGCGGTGACCTGACTGTTAGATGTAGAGGTGGTAGCTGTCACAGTATCCATGGGTTCACCCTGGATATTATTACTTGTGCTGGCATTACCAACAGCCCTACTAATTTGCCATTTAAACACCGTGTCATTTTTATAGTCGCCCACATCACGGTTAAACTTCCGTTTTTTCTTGTTTTTTTGATCAGTGGTTTCCTTCTCCAGATGTCTCACAAGGAGCTCAGACTGTTTTTTATAGTCATCCTCCTTAAACTCCTCCAGTGATTTTTTCAAATCACTGATTTCACTATGAATTTTGGATAGCTTACTCCTTTTTCTACCAATGAGGAATTGTAAAAACTGAATCCCAGCCTCATTGAAGTATTTAAACCAGCCATCCAGATCTGGTTCATCACTCTGGGGATTAACCTCCCACCTGAGACTCCTGGGTACCATCTTATCTGCGATATATCATTCTAAGAACGCTATATCCCAGTTAGTGTGCACTTCGGTAGTCATCAGGTTCTTAAGTCTCGTAAATCGGCTTCCAATGTCATCTGTAGAGACAGGGGTGCCGGTAAATACATCCTCCATATCAAGAACTTGCTGAGTTCTGAACTCAAAAATGTCCATGATAAAATAATGACAAAAAACAAAATAGCAGCAGGATAAAAACTATAGCAAACAGATAAAATCAAGGGGGGAACCCTGCGCTTAGTAATGAATAAATAGAGTATAGTAAAATGACATAAACAGGATAGCAGCTAGAACACTGGATTCATAGTAATCCCATTCATAATATGTGTCAAGCAGTGCAGCGCTATGAACAGCAAAATTAATTGTGCTCAGAGATGTATAGTAATGAAGTAGAACTACTTAAGTACTGTACTTAAGTACCGAATTGCGGTATCTGTACTTTCCTAGAGTAGAATTTTTTTCTCCTACTTCTACTCTTACTTCACTACATTTTTTCGATGATTTCGATACTTCTACTCAAGTATTTTTTTTTTGTGCTGCATAGTTACTCGTTACTTGTAAAAAAATTACCACTGCCAGAACAGTAGATGGCAGGTTGCATAAAGCTCAAAAAAATGTGTATAATGTCATTTGTAAATCAGCGCATACGAAAATAAAGGCTGTGTATAATAAAAGCTGCTATACCAAATCTTTCCAATAAAAAGAAAATATGAAACAAACAAATAAATGGTGCTACAGCGCTTAAAGTGCATCAAGAAACTACTAACAAACACAACTTGGCTGTGCGAATAAAGTGCCTGTGCAATCGATATAATATCATCGTTGCCCCCAGTGCCCTGCCCACACTCCACACAGTATCAAAAATAAAGTGACATGAATGTGCTAAATGCAGTGAAACTAATTATTCCCACAATGTAACAGTAAATTCAATTCATATAAAATATGATCACAATAAAATAAGTTATGAAATAAGTTAGGTCAGGTGCGTGCAACAAGTTGAAGTGTGTAAACCTATTTATAACGAAAAGTCCATAAATTAATTCCAGTGTGCAAATCTAAAGTGTGACTTCACTTGTCAGATGCTTCCACCTCCTTCAGTGCTCGAGTGACCAACCAACACACTTAATGGTGGTGGCACTGGTGGATAGCGTCTGGGTGGCACTGACTGCACTGGTTCAAAAAGCCATATATATTTAATTATTTCAATTCTCAATCTCATAGGTCCTCTCCTCATAAGATATTAATAACTTAAGATTAGGTGATGAACTTCTTGGCGGCCCTGGCAGGAAGACGGGACACCCGCCACTTCTGGAGCCGAGCCGCTGTGATTCCCCAACATGTGACAAAGTGACAGCCAGGAGATCTAGTGGCTAGTAGTGCTCAACAATACCGCTTTTATATATAAAAATGAAATAAAATATACTGACTCACAATTTAGTAGTAGTAGTAGTAGGTAGCGTGTAGCAGTAGGCAGCACAACTCAATTCAATCAATCCCACAGCCTCGCTCGCGCCGCGGCCCGCGGAATCACTGTCATGATCATCAAGTTAAGACCGCACTGGAGGAGCCGTGCTGCCGTCTTCCCACTTGAGGTCTCCGCCTCTAAACGTGTTGTGTGTCACTCAGACTCCACCCCTTAGGGCCCTTACTGAGAGGAGTTGTGAAGCGGGCGGCGGGACGCGGGAGCAGGACTCGGAGCATTTTCTTCGTTATCTCATCTTCTTCTATGAGGTGAGTGAGGTGGACCGTGGAGAGGGCCTAATCCTTGCCATGGCAAATGTGCCATTTGAGAATCAAATAATCAATATAAAATATTAATATATTATATACACAAGGGTCATGGGTGGCTTTTTTGAACCAAGAAGAGTGAGACTGACGGCTATGATGATTATCCGACCATCCATGGTCCATGGACCATAAGTGTTGTGTTGTGGTGGTGCCTGTGCTTCCAGCGGCCTGCCTCTGCCTGTGCGGCTGTGCCTGCACTGCAGTGGCCACTGGCAGTGGCACTTGACTTGAGCAAAGCAAATGAGCACTACTAGTGTGAAGGACAGGTGGTGGAATCATGTTCTGACAAATTCTTATAATGAAAATAATATAGACAGCTTTTTGAACCAGTGCAGTGCCAGTGCTACTAAGGTGAGAGGCAGAGAGAGAGGCTATCCAGTCCACCACTTTACTTGAGCAGATCACAGAAGAAAGGTGGAAGCATCTGACAGCAAGTGAGAGCACTTCTTAGATTGCACACTGGAATTCAGTTATGGACTTTTCGTTATAAAGTTTAGTTTACACACTTAAACTTGCACCTAACTTATTCACAATCACAACTTATTTTATTGTGGTATTGTCATATATATTTTATATGAATTAAATTTACATTGTGGGAATAATTTGCACTGCATTTAGCACAGACATGTCACTTTATTTTTGATACTGTGGGGGATGATTTTGAATACAAGAAGAATATATATAATTGCAGGCACTTTATTAGCATTTTTAGCACAGCCACTTTGTTAGTAGTTTTTGATGCATTTTTCACTTTAAGCGTTGTAGGTTTGATGAAGCTGGCCTGGCACATCATCATCAATTGAGCAAATCAAATCAAACCACGATTAAGAAGACTGCGCATGCTCCTGTTCTGCCTTTTGATCAGCTGAAAAGATGGACGAACCAAAAACACCACCTTCCACCCCTGGCCCTTCAACTTCAAGTGATCTGCCTGGCTGTGAGAGTGAGGAAGCTCAGGAAGGAGACCACCCCTGGCTTTAAAAGGGGAAGGGAGGGACATACTTTATCTGTTTTTTGTTTACAAAAAGTTACAGCCTAAGGAATTGTGATTGTCCTTTAGGTTAATCATTTGAATAAATCATTTGAAATAATAAAAAACAATATGATGTTCAAACTTTTGACTTCTTTCTTTAATAACTACATAACACAGTACTTGTACTTCTACTTTCAGTACTTGAGTAGAATTTTTTTTTCAAAACTACTGGTACTTTTTACTTTTAGTACTTAAGTAGCAAATTTTTTGAAAAAACTACTTGCAATACTTAAGTAAAAAAAATGTTGAATACTTTAGTACTTCTACTTAAGTAACTTTTTCTGCGAGCACTTCCACTTCTACTCAAGTCACTTTTTGATCGAGCACTTGTACTTTTACTCAAGTAGAAATTTCGAGTACTTTATACAAGTCTGATTGTGCTTAAAAAGTTAATAAACAATGCAGTATGGTAAGTTAATATGCAATTAATAACAATGCAATATAATAAATCAATATGCATTAAGTCATAAGTCCATTCAGCATATGGAGATGGTAGAGAGTCCACTTAAGAATGAAGATCCCAAGATGTGGAAAGCAATGGAAAACAGGCACCCGTGCGGATAGACAAGATGGCAGCTTACCGCAATGCGTGGGCCTCCAAATTAATGGATGGGCCACTAAGAGCATAAGATTATAACTCCTGTGGGATAGACTCTCTCCTCTGCACGAACGGACCAAGCTTGGCTAAATTGCATCAACCGCTCACTCGCTCATAGATCCAGAAACGACTCCGATGTGTATGGCAATATGTGAAGGATAGAAGCATTCATAGTGTAATCCCGTATGATAGTAAAATCAGCTTTATTAAAGGTTCTACTTACATGACAGTAGATAAGCATAAGCGAATAAATGTAAAAAGCGGCGTCCCGCTATGGTAAGCACGAAGCCGGCGTCCTGGGGGCGTGACAAGCGCGATGTCCGGAACCTCCCGACCGGTTTCGTCAGAATGACGTCCTCAGGGGCGTGGACATCGCTGTCACGCCTTACATATACCCCATACAAAGATCACATCCGGAATATCGTCCAATCACGGACGAGAAAGGGCGGAAGTGACGCATCCGATATCTGGCCATTGAGGGCGGAAATGTATTGAATCACAACAGCTGTCGAGGAGGACATAGAGTTCGGGGCAGAATAACCTATTGGCCATCCTCGATTACGTTAATCCTATAAAAAAGCTTTAGCCACTATACGCTATGAATGCTTCTATCCTTCACATATTGCCATACACATCGGAGTCGTTTCTGGATCTATGAGCGAGTGAGGGGTTGATGCAATTTAGCCAAGCTTGGTCCGTTCGTGCAGAGGAGAGAGTCCATCCCACAGGAGTTATAATCTTATGCTCTTAGTGGCCCATCCATTAATTTGGAGGCCCACGCATTGCGGTAAGCTGCCACCTTGTCTATCCGCACGGGTGCCTGTTTTCCATTGCTTTCCACATCTTGGGATCTTCATTCTTAAGTGGACTCTCTACCATCTCCATATGCTGAATGGACTTATGACTTAATGCATATTGATTTATTATATTGCATTGTTATTAATTGCATATTAACTCACCATACTGCATTGTTTATTAACTTTTTAAGCACAATTAATTTTGCTGTTCATAGCGCTGCACTACTTGACACATAAGCTGGACATATGTACCCAAGAAAACAGGGAAGATCAAGAAAACAAATGTTTACCAAGCTACCTGGGGTAGGCCGCAGATGTACTTTCAATTTGTTTGTTAATGATATACCCACTACTGCTCTGTTTGATACTGGTTATCAGCTGACGATCATATACAGGCCCTTCTATCAGCAACACTTAAACCACCTCCCTTTGCAACTGGTGGACCCTTTGCCTGTTTATGGTGTGGGAGAAAATCCTGTTTTTATGGATGGTTGCCTAGAAGTTAAGCTTCGCATTCCTGGCGTGATAGCTGAGGAGGATCCCCCACTTAAAGTTATTGCTTATGTGAGCCCTCCACCTGGGGGTAATGAGTATGCTCCTATGATTGTGGGTTCCAATGTTGAAGCTGTTGAGGCTGCTTTCATACGGTGTCTTCAGCCCCAACGGTGAACTCCCCTACCTTCACTGCCTGTTGCTCCAGAACTTCAAAATATCTGCCAAACTTTTTCTCCTGATCTTCCTGGACGGTGTGTGGGAAATCCATGGCATCCCATAGAGCTTCCAGCACGGGGAGTGAGAGTGTTGCGGGTTTATGTGGAAAATTCACCAAGTGCAAATGGTAGTTTCTTTTTGCTAGAGACTGATACAAAAGAGGCTGCAAAGAATGGCTGGGAGATAGTACCAGAAAGGAAAGACTATCGTGTAAAATGTCCAAGAACGGACGTTGTTACTGTCCGAAACATTACCACACACCCAGTTATAATACCAGCCTGGAAAGAGGTAGCCTATTGTTACCCAGTAGAAACCATTAGCTCCTACACTGCCAAAGTCAAGGAGAAAGAAACCAAATTAGACTTTCACTTGAATGATGCTGATAGTCCTGCAGAGCACCAACAAGCACTAGGAGAGCAGCTATTGGAATACAATGATGTTTTCTCTACCGATGACATGGATGTTGGGTGTGCAAAAAGTATTCAGCACAGTATTCGCCTAACAGATAGCACCCCATTTAGAGAAAGATCCAGGCGCATTCCTCTTAACCACTTTACCACCGGAGGATTTTTCTGTCTTACGTCCAGGCCACTTTGTGCGATTCGGCACTGTGCGAATTTAACTGACAATTGCGCGGTCATGCAACGCTGTACCCAAACTAAATGTACGTCCTTTTTTTTCACAAACAGAGCTTTCTTTTGGTGGTATTTGATCACCTGTGTGATTTTTACTTTTTGCGCTATAAACAAAAAAAGAGCGACAATTTTGAAAAAATAACATAGTTACATAGTTAGTGATGTTGAAAAAAGACATCAGTCCATCCAGTTCAACCTATGATGTGTGTGTGTGTTTGCTTTTAACCGTACATAGTATTACCCCTATGTTGTGGTCTCTAAGGTGCCCATCTAATAGTTTTTTGAAACTATCAATGCTCCCTGCTGATACGACTGCTTGTGGAAGAGAATTCCACATCCTTACCACTCTTACAGTGAAGAACCCCTTATGCACTTTAAGGTTAAACCGCTTTTCCTCTAGTTTTAGTGAGTGGCCACGTGTCTTATTGTATCTCCTTTCTCTGAATAGTTTGTTCCTTATGCTAGGGTCGCCAGTACAGTATTTGTACATTGATATCATATCCCCCCTCAATCGTCTCTTCTCCAGAGAGAATAAGTTCAGTGCTTGTAGTCTTTCCTCATAGCTGATGTCCTCCATTCCCCTAATTATTTTTGTTGCCCTTCTCTGGACTTTCTCCAGTTCCAGCACATCCTTCCTGAGGACCGGTGCCCAGAACTGGACAGCATACTCCAGATGTGGCCGGACCAGAGTCTTGTAGAGTGGGAGAATAATCTCTTTATTTCTGGAGTGAATTCCCTTTTTTATACATCCCAGTATTCTGTTGGCTTTGCTTGCAGCGGCTTGGCATTGCATGCCACTGCCAAGCCTGTTGTCTACCAGTACCCCCAAGTCCTTTTCCATCCTAGACTCACCCAGAGGTTCCCCCCCCCCCCCCCTAGTGAGTAGCTTGCTTTTTGGTTTCTGGCCCCCAAGTGCATTACTTTACATTTTTCAACAATATTTTTCACATTTTTTTATATGAAATCCCCCCCCCCCCCCCCAAAAATTTTTTTTATCATTTTAGGCCAATTTGTTTTCTGCTACATATTTTTGGTAAAAAGAATCGAAATAAGCGTATTTTGATTGGTTTGCGCAAAAGTTATTGCGTTTACTAACTAAGGGAAAGATTTCTGTCATTTTTGGTGTTTTTTTTTTTAACGAGTAATGGCAGCGATCTGCGATTTTTTTTGCGGGACTGCGACATTGCGGCGGACAGATCGGACCCTTGACTGACATTTTTGACACTTTTGGGGGTACCAGTGACATTACTACAGTAATCAGTGCTATACATATGCACTGTTACTGTAAAAATGACACTGGCAGGGAAGGGGTTAATTTTTATTGGTGATCAAGGGGTTAATGTATGCCTGGTGCTTACTGACGTGTATGGGGGGAGGTGACTGAGTGACACAGGGACTCCCCTGGCCCGACTCCCGCTGTGACTGAATACAGCGGGAGCGAGCCTCCGGCGGCACGCGCGTGCCGCCGAGAGAGGGGAATGTCTGGCGATGTAGGTCTACGTCGTCAGACGTTATCGAGCCACTTTGCCGCAGTAGCAGCTCAGTGAGCAGCGGTAAAGTGGTTAAAGATCTGGATGATGTTCGAGAGTGCTTGCACAAAATGAAAGATGAAAACATCATTGCTGAGTCTAAAAGCCCGTATGCATCCCCAATGGTGGTAGTCAGAAAGAAAAATGGTGGAGTGCGAATATGTGTTGACTACAGGACTCTAAATCAGCGAACAGTCTCAGATCAATACACGGTACCTCACATTGAGGAAGCTCTTGATGCCCTGCAAGGCAGTAAATGGTTCACAGTAATGGACTTAAGATCTGGTTATTACCAGGTCCCAATGAGTGAGGAAGATCAAGAAAAGTCGGCTTTTATTTGCCCCCGGAGGTTTTTCCAGTTTGTTCGCATGCCTCAGGGCATTAGTGGTGCACCTGCAACCTTTCAATGTCTAATGGATCGGACCCTGGGAGACCTTTGTCCCACTCAATGTATCGTCTACCTTGATGACATAATTGTCTTTGGCTCCACTCTGGAGGAACAGGACCAGAGACTGTTTACAGTGCTAGATCGTTTGAGGAAGGAAGGTCTAAAAACTTTAACTGGACAAATGTAAGTTTGCTCGTTCTTCAGTAAACTTTGTGGGTCACATCGTATCTGCAGAAGGGGTAGCAACTGATCCTGCTAAGGTGGAGGGTGTGGTAACCTGGCCCCATCCCACAAATCTGACAGAACTGAGTTCCTTCTTGGGATTTTGTGGCTATTATCGTCGATTCATTAGAGGCTATTCCAAGACTGCTTGGCCTCTTAATGACTTGCTCAAAGAAACCCCTGGCATGGACACAAACCGCAAAACTCATTTCAGTGAGAGATGGACTTCTGCTTGTGAGGAAGCTTTTCTACAGCTTAAGAAAAGTCCTACAGAAGCACCAGTGTTGGCTTATGCAGACCCACAAAAGCAATACATTCTGCATGTGGATGCCAGCTATGATGGATTGGGAGGAGTCTTACATCAAGAGTACCCAGGAGGACTAAGGCCTGTTGCTTACATCAGTCGCAGTCTAAGCCCAGCAGAACATAATTATCCTGTTCATAAACTGGAATTTCTTGCCCTGAAGTGGGTTATTGTTGAAAAACTGCATGACTTCTTGTATGGAACTCAGTTTGAGGTGAGAACCGACAACAACCCCCTCACTTATGTTTTGACTACAGCTAAGCTAGATGCCACTGGTCATAGGTGGCTTGCTGCCTTTGTGGAACCCAACTGCTGTTGCTTCCTGTGGCCACTAGAGGCAGAGGAGAGCACCACGAGGAGAGGAGAGGGGGAACAGCTGAGGGAGACTCGGACAGAAGCCAGTGACTGAAGGGGGACTGCCGACGCAACGTGACAGACACCAGGCAGTGGGAAAAGTACTGGAGGCGTGTGGGGACTGACTGACCGGACAGGAGACAGCAGAAACGTGAGTGTGCTGAATCAGCTGTTTGGCTGAGGGAAGGGGAGGGGGATCACACAGACAGACACAGACAGTGTGTAGAGAGACTGACAGGGGGAGGCTGCAGGATCTTCCATCAGACGAGGTCAGACCAGGGCAGACAAGCAATAGATTTGACAGTACCTAGTACCTTGATACCTGCATGTACCTTGGTACTGGGAGTAGTACCTTAGCAACCAGGAAAAATACCTTAGACTGACTTGCTGGGGGAGGGGCTGAGAGGAGAGACCGGAAGCCGGAAGCTGTGTGTGTGGGCAGCGTGTGCAGCGCTGTGAGTGTGTGTGTGTGAAGGAGCTGCAGGGGAGACGTGCTGGAGACCTCCTGAGGGGAAGCCTGTGACACCTGAGACCACCGAACGGCAGCGGAGGACGGTCAGGGGGGCTGAAGGACTAGGAGTTAGCTGGTGACCCGGAACAGCAGCACGGAAGTAGGTGACCGATCAGCTGTTTGGCAGCTGGTGGGGGGGAACCAGAGGGACTAGCTAGGGACTGTAGGCGACTGACTGTGCTCTGGGACTGCAACTGACTGCGACTAGCTGTGCTCTGCGACTGACTGATCTGCGACTGACTGCTCTGCGACACGACTGCTCTGCGACTGAATGCTGGGCGACTGACCGGGCTGTGCGACTGTGAGTGTTGTGTGACTGTGCTCTACTACAGCGACTGACCGGGCTGTGCGACTGAGTGTTGTGCAACTGACCGGGCTGTGCGACTGTGAGTGTTGTGCGACTGTGATTGTTGTGCAACTGTGAGTGTTGTGCGACTGACCGGGCTGTGCGACTGTGAGTGTTGTGTGACTGTGAGTGTGGTGCGACTGTGAGTGTGGTGCGACTGTGAGTGAGGTGCGACCGCGAGTGTGGTGTGACCGTAAGTGTCAAGTGAGTGTAGCGGAGTGCCAGAGGGTGAGAAGGTAGAGTTAGGAAGCCAGGGAACAGCCACACATGATAGACTTAAATTACTGAATCCCCATTAGATTAGATTAGTAGGTACAATGCCCGGCGGGTGTGGAGATGAGACTCGGTGTACATCTTGTGATATGTATGCATTCCTCGACAATGCGATCGAGGGCGAATAGAAATACGCAAATGTAAGCACGTTGCTTCCCTGGAAGCTCAGGTCCTGAATCTAGGGAAGCAGCTGGCAACACTGAGCCGAATGTCCATACCGAAGGAGAGCCGGGATCGTACCCATCAGGCGCAGGCAGGGGCCTGCACAGAGGTGGGCAGACATCAGAGCAGAGTAGAGGGGTGACAGTTAGGAGGGGTAGAAGGGGACAAGGCAAGGAGGCCGGTCCTTGGCTGGAGCACCCCAATAGATACGCCCCGTTGCATGATGTTGGGGAAACCAGTCAGGGACCAGCATTGCTGGAGCAGAGCGACGCCCCTAGCTGCCAGGGGAAGAACTCCTCCAGTGAGGCTGGGAGAAAGGGAAAGGAAACACAGGTGCTGGTGGTGGGGGACTCAATCATTAGAAGAACAGACAGTGCAATCTGTCACAAAGACCATAATCGCTGAACAGTCTGTTGTTTACCGGGCGCTCGGGTTCGGCACATCGCGGATCGGGTGGACAGATTATTGGGTGGGGCAGGGGAAGACCCAGCTGTCATGGTACACGTGGGTACCAATGACATAGGCAGAGGAAGATGGAGAGTCCTAAACTATTTCAGGGACTTAGGCGCTAAGTTGAGGAGTAGGACCTCCAAGGTAGTATTTTCAGAAATACTACCTGTACCTCGAGCCACACCAGAGAGGCAGCAGGAGATTAGGGAAGTGAACAAGTGACTGAGGAGCTGGTGTAGTAAGGAGGGTTTTGGGTTCCTGGAGAACTGGGCCGACTTCTCAGTCGGCCACCGGCTCTATAGTAGGGACGGATTGCACCTAAATGGGGAGGGTGCAGCCGTACTGGATGAGAAGATGGCCGAAAAATTAGAGGGGCTTTTAAACTAGGTGATGGGGGGGAGGGTACAGATGTAGAATTAGCCAGTGGAAAGCAAGATTCAGAGGGCACAAATGGGGACATTAGCGGTAGGGTGTTCGGAGCTCCTAAACCCAGGGTGGGTATGGGGAAAAATCACAAGAGCAGCCTAAAAACATCAAATGAGGATATATGTAAATGGACAAAATTACGAGGTTTGTATACCAATGCCAGAAGCCTGGCCAACAAGATGGGAGAGCTGGAGCTGCTGATGTTTTAGGAGGACTTAGATTTTGTGGGAATAACTGA
Source organism: Pelophylax lessonae (assembly GCF_965119305.1). Taxonomy (NCBI): domain Eukaryota; kingdom Metazoa; phylum Chordata; class Amphibia; order Anura; family Ranidae; genus Pelophylax; species Pelophylax lessonae. Next base: position 489,662,787 of record NC_138770.1, read on the forward strand.
GACTTGGTTCGACAGCTCTCATGACTGGATGGCGACCATTCAGGGGTATTCCCTTTATCACAGAGATAGAGAAGGTAAAAAAGGGGGAGGGGTATGTCTGTATATTAAGAACAGTGAACAGGTAAATATGAGGGATGATATTAATAATGGAGCTATGGACGAGGTAGAATCCCTATGGGTAGAACTTCAAAGGGAAGGCACTGTGGGGAAGGTAATATTGGGCGTATGCTATAGGCCCCCCAACCAGAGGGAGGAGGCGGACCTCCTTTTACAGATAGGATTGGCAGCAAGGATGGGAAATGTCATTATAATGGGGGACTTTAATTATCCTGATATAGACTGGGCAGAAGGAACCCCGCATTCAGCCAAGGCTCGGCAGTTCCTAAATGTTTTGCATGACAATTTCATGGGTCAGATGGTGAATGCACCGACAAGAAACAATGCGGTACTTGACCTACTGATTACCAACAATACAGACCTGCTCACGGATATAGAAATACTGGGCAACTTAGGAAACAGTGATCATAGGTAAATTAGTTTCAGTATTAATTACAGTAATAGGAAACACAAGGGTAATATAAGGACACTGAATTTCAAAAGAGCCAATTTCCCAAAACTGCGCTCTCTGCTAGAAAATATCAAATGGGATAGAACCCTGGGAACAAAGAACACGGAGGAAAAATGGGAGTGCTTCAAGAGCATACTAAACAAAGGGATTGACCAGTGCATTCCAAAGGGAAATACATTTAAAAGAGCAAAACTAAACCCTGGGTGGCTAAACTCCAACATAAAAATGCATAATAATGCTAAAGAAAAGGCCTTCAAAAAATACAAAACTGAGGGGTCATTGGCAGCATTCAAGCATTACAAAGAGTGTAATAAGAAATGTAAAGATGAATTCAAGGCGGCTAAAATAGAACATGAGAGACATATAGCGGAAGAGAGTAAAAAGAACCCCAAAAATTTCTTTAAGTATATAAACAGTAAGAAAACGAGGCCAGAACACATTGGCCCCATAAAAGACGACAAGGGAGATTTGGCCCTAGAGGACAGGGAAAAGGTGGTAGTGTTAAATAATTTCTTCTCTTCAGTCTTCACAAAAGAATTGGGGGGCTAACCCAGCTTGTAAGGCCAAACTAAACAACACACCTCAGGAAGTACCGCCTTGGCTAACAGAAGATAGACTTAGAACTAAACTAGAGAAACTTAACATAAATAAATCACCGGGACCGGATGGGTTGCACCCGAGGGTTCTTAAAAAGCTCAGCCAGGTGATTGCCAGACCATTATTCTTGATCTTTAAGGATAGTTTACAGACAGGTATGGTGCCAGCTGATTGGAAAAAAGCCAACGTGGTGCCAATATTTAAAAAAGGGCCGAGATATATCCCGGGTAACTATAGGCCGTTCAGCCTAACATCAGTAGTCTGCAAATGTGAAAAAGATAAGACATACCCTGAGACTCACTATTGCCACATCCCTAAATAATGTCAGTGAAAAGAAGAGAGGAGGGGAGTGAGAAAATCCCACAAATGGGATTTCTCAACCTCTCGAGTAGGTTGGGACTTTATAGGCTATAAGTGGGTGCTGATCTTGATGGGAACAAAATGCAACAGTCGTTTTTTATATAAAAGATTAAATCATTTATTACATATATACGTACAAAAAGTGTTCAATAAAACATGATAAGTACATGCATATAAGTCATAAGACAAAATTGGTTAACCACTGGATCCCCAAATGCCTCTACTGGCTAGGGCAACTATTCTGAGGTATATACCAGATCATGATAAATCATGATATAAGATCATACACATATGGGGTTCTCCTGTGGTATTTGCGGATGATACTAAACTAAGCATGCCAACATCTTCTATGCAGGATGTGGAAACCTTACAAGCGGACCTGAACAAAATAATGGGGTGGGCAACTACATGGCAGATGAGGTTTAATGTTGAAAAATGTAAAGTAATGCACTTGGGTTCCAGAAACCAGAAAGCAAGCTACTCACTAGGGGGGGAACCTCTGGGTGAGTCTAGGATGGAAAAGGACCTGGGGGTACTGGTAGACAACAGGCTTGGCAGTGGCATGCAATGCCAAGCCGCCGCAAGCAAAGCCAACAGAATACTGGGATGTATAAAAAAGGGGATTCAATCCAGAAATAGATTATTCTCCCTCTCTACAAGACTCTGGTCTGGCCACATCTGGAGTATACTGTCCAGTTCTGGGCACCGGTCCTCAGGAAGGATGTGCTGGAACTGGAAAGAGTCCAGAGAAGGGCAACAAAAATAATTAAGGGAATGGAGGACATCAGCTATGAGGAAAGACTACAAGCACTGAACTTATTCTCTCTGGAGAAGAGACGATTAAGGGGGGATATGATATCAATGTACAAATACTGTACTGGCAACCCTAGCATAAGGAACAAACTATTCAGAGAAAGGGAATACAATAAGACACGTGGCCACTCACTAAAACTGGAGGAAAGGCGGTTTAACCTTAAAGTACGTAGGAGGTTCTTCACTGTCAGAGCAGTAAGGATGTGGAATTCTCTTCCGCAAACAGTCGTATCAGCAGGGAGCATCGATAGTTTCAAAAAACTATTAGATGGGCACCTTAAGGACCACAACATACAGGGGTATACAATGTACGGTTAACAGCAAACACACACACACATTATAGGTTGAACTGGATGGACTGGTGTCTGTTTTCAACCTCACTAACTATGTAACTATGTAATTCACTCTCAAGTACAAGCCGGGTCCCAAGAATATTGGGGCTGATGCTCTTTCTAGGCGCCCTGGATTACCCATGAACTTGGAAGAAAGTGATTGGTAGGAAGTACCTGGGCCTATTGTGCTACAGCTGCTGTACAAGGAGAGAAAATTGTTTTCTCTGACCTACGAGCTATTGACTCCCTGGGAGCTGGTGAAGAGTGTATTCCAAACATGTATTGCTGCCCCACTGCTTTAAGGGGGGCCAGAAAACATCCAGCTGCAAAAGAAAGATATAATCCTTCTATAAAAAAGAGATCCAATTATCAGACATGTCAGAGAGTCTGTTTTCTGCAAAGATCCTAACTACATGAGAAAATACCTACCTGAGCAGAGTACCTACTATCTTAAGGAATGGGATAAGTTCAAAATAATTGATGGACTTTTATACAGGGTACATTTGTTTCATGATCATCCTGGAAGGAGACAGCTAGTGCTCCCTCAAGTCTATAGAAACTATGTTTTGATCAACATGGGCATCTAGGAGTCGAAAAAAACCTATGGATTAATCCAAGACCGATTCTTTTGGCCACGAAAAAGTTCTGGTCCCATGGATTTAGTGTGCATGGACTTTTTGTGTATTGACAATGACAGCAGTGGTGTGGGAAATATTTTGATTGTGACTGATCACTATACTCGCTATGCTTAAGCCTATCCCACCAAAGATCAGAAAGCAGTAACTGTAGCCAAAGTGCTGTGGGAGAAGTTTTTTGTTGGAAAAAACTGGATTGCCAAACCGACTTCACTCTGACCAGGGGCGGGACTTTGAAAGTCGCCTAATTAAAGAGCTGTTAACATTGCTTAACATCAACAAGAGCCGCAACACCCCTTATCATCCAGAGGGTGATGCCCTCCCTGAACGTTTCAATCGTACCTTGTTGAACATGTTGGGTACCCTCCCTAATGGTGCTAAACAGACCTTGAGCCGACATGTTGGAGCTATGGTACATGCCTACAATTGCACCAGACATGAATCCGCTGGCTTTTCTCCTTATTTTCTCATGTTTGGGAGAGAAGCCCGTCTCCCTATTGACATTCAGTTGGGCGTGTCTACTGATGGAGTGGAACAGAGGAATCACTATCAGTATGTGGCACGACTTAAACAGAGTTTGAAAGAGACCTATCAGATGGCTGAGGAAAATGCTGCGAAATTAAATGCTGCCAATAAAAGGCGTTTTGATTCCAAAGTTCGTTACAAATTACATAGTTACATAGTTAGTGAGGTTGAAAAAAGACATCAGTCCATCCAGTTCAACCTATGATGTGTGTGTGTGTCCGCTTTTAACCGTACATTGTATACCCCTGTATGTTGTGGTCTTTAAGGTGTCCATCTAATAGTTTTTTGAAACTATCAATGCTCCCTGCTGATACGACTGCTTGTGGAAGAGAATTCCACATCCTTACCGCTCTTACAGTGAAGAACCCCTTACGCACTTTAAGGTTAAACCGCCTTTCCTCTAGTTTTAGTGAGTGGCCACGTGTCTTATTGTATCTCCTTTCTCTGATTAGTTTGTTCCTTATGCTAGGGTCACCAGTACAGTATTTGTACATTGATATCATATCCTCCCTCAATCGTCTCTTCTCCAGAGAGAATAAGTGTCCTCCATTCCCCTAATTATTTTTGTTGCCCTTCTCTGGACTTTCTCCAGTTCCAGCACATCCTTCCTGAGGACCGGTGCCCAGAACTAGACAGCATACTCCAGATGTGGCCGGACCAGAGTCTTGTAGAGTGGGAGAATAATCTCTTTATTTCTGGAGTGAATCCCCTTTTTTATACATCCCAGTATTCTGTTGGCTTTGCTTGCAGCGGCTTGGCATTGCATGCCACTGCCAAGCTTGTTGTCTACCAGTACCCCCAAGTCCTTTTCCATCCTAGACTCACCCAGAGGTTCCCCCCCTAGTGAGTAGCTTGCTTTCTGGTTTCTGGCCCCCAAGTGCATTACTTTACATTATTCAACATTAAATCTCATCTGCCATGTAGTTGCCCACCCCGTTATTATGTTCAGGTCCACTTGTAAGGTTTCCACATCCTGCATAGAAGATATTGGCATGCTTAGTTTAGTATCGTCCGCAAATACTGAGATTGTACTAGATATCCCCTCCTCTAGATCATTTATGAATAAATTAAACAGGATTGGTCCCAGCCAACTTACAACCTGGGGATAAAGTGCTTCTCCGCAATTTGGGACCCCCAGCCAAATATAAGTTAGCTGATCGCTGGAGAAATTAGTTGTTTGAAGTTGTAGAAAAACTGCCTAGGATTCCAGTATACAGGATTCGAGGACATGAGGGTCGGATCAAAGCCTGGCATAGGAATCATTTGCTTCCGGTTCCGGTTGCTACTGTTGATGAGGAGCCACAATCTGACATTGCTACAGATTCTAATGATGTGCCTTGTGCCAACTGTGGAGACCAGAGTGATGACAGTGACTGGTTTACACCTCCACCAGAGTCTCCTGTACAGGTTCCTTCACCTAGTACTGATGGGGGCCTCCCTCAGAGGGGAGGTTTAAACCCAGCTACTCCTGCTTTTGAACCAACAGCCCAAAATGTTGTGCCCACAGTTCCAGGCATGGTTGGATCACCAAGTTTCCCCACTAATGCTGTCCCAGAGTTCTCTGGATTTATGCCTGAGGGGTTGAGGAGAGGAGATCGTGTTCGAAGCAATACTGTATTTTGGCCTAGGCCGACAAGGCCCAGGCCTAGGGCGGCACTTTGCAGGGGGGCAGCAAAAAAGCCGCCCCTCCCTCCACCTGAGACTCTTTTGGTCACTGGTTGCTAGAGCCACCTCTCCCACCTCTCTCTCACCCCCCCTCCTCTCTCACTCCCCCCTCTCTCTCTCTCCCCCTCTTTCTCTCTCTCTCACCCCCTCTCTTTCTCTCTCTCTCCCCCATTTTTCTCTCTCTCTCACCCCCTCTCTTTCTCTGTCTCTCACCCCCTCTTTTTCTCTCTCTCTCTCTCTCACCCCCCCTCTCTCACCCCCCCTCTCTCACCCCCCCTCTCTCATCACCCCTCTCTCTCATCCCCCCCACTCTCTCATCCCCCCACTCTCTCATCCCCCCTCTCTCTCTCTCATCATCTCTCTCTCCCTTTCACCCCCCCTCTCTCCTTCTCTCTCTCTCTCCTTCTCTCATCCCTCCTCTCTCTCACCCCCCTTCTCTCTCTCTCTCTCTCTCCCTTCCCCACCCACCCCCTCTTTCTCACCCCCCCCTCTCTCTCTCCCTCACCCACCCCCCCCTCTCTCTCCCACCCCTCTTACCCCCCTCTTGTGAGATTTCAGGGGTTCATGCTGGCACTTGGAGTCCTTCAATTTTGGAGGGAGTCACATCTGTTAAAAAGGAAGGAGTGGGGCAAATTTACATAGGAGGGGGCGCCCAATTTTAGTCTTGCCTAGGGCAGCACAAAACCAAAATACACCACTGGTTCGACGTCCTCCACCAGTGTTTACTTATGACACTTTGGGAAGATCCTGCTATGCTGTACAGAACTATGTACAACCTCATGTTCTGACGGACATGATTGCAGCTCATTCTAGACTGGTTAGCATGATGCCTATTTGTTACTAACCATACTTTATTTGCAGCTAAGATCTGTAATAGATTGCTTCTGGAGAAGTGGTCTGCAGAAGGCGACAACGATGTTAAATTTTGTTGTTATTTTATGTGTATATGCTTGCCGGGTCGGAAGGATTTTCAGCAGGAGGAGAATGTACTGATGTGATAATTTTTTTGCCCATCTTTCAAGTGTGTATTCCTGTTATGCAGTGTTTGTTTTGCCCTTTGTCAATATGGCTGCTGTGCTTTCTTTCTCTCTCTCTCTCTCTCTCTGCAAGAAGGATGAGGTCATCAAAAAGGGCAGAGCAAGGATTGCTGGGTAAGACTGGAAAATGAGAGACATGAGGAGACACAGACAATTCCTGCTGAGAGAACAGACTGTAAGTGCTGTAACATCCCCTGAGACACACAGAGACACTGCTAATGATTTCACGTTCCTATGAGGAAAATATCTTATGTTGTATGGTTCACTGAATGTTATTTCTTCAATACATGGACATTTAAACACTCTGCTGTGTGGATTACTGTCTATATGGATATGTTTTCTCAATTGGGATTTTACTTGCTAATCACAAGCCCTGATTGAGTGGAGGCACTGGCACTTACTATAAATCCTGTCCTGATCACACAGATTATATAGACTCTGCTCCTAAATACTACACAGGTGGCATCATCATACCCCTGTAGCTGCCAAGAGTGATCAAAATAGCGCTACACTGGTTAATAGGTGTTCTTCAGCACTACTGTGACCCTGTAAACCATCCAGCCCACCTGACACTCTAGGTTCAGACATTGTGTATACACCTTTAAGAATCACACTGACACAGTACAAATGCGTTTTGACTTTTACTTTTAGTGAATAAGCAAGTGAAATTATGTCAGTCAGCTAAACCCCGTATAAACTATCCAGGTTCAGGAAGACTGACACCGAAACCACAGATAAACAGAATGGTATTATATCAGGGAACACTATTCAACACAATACTCTATACTCGGCAAGTATATAGATATTCTCAACTATAAGGGAAAATGCTCATTGTCAGTGAGTGTAACTTTATGGATTGTTTCATTTGGCATTACCTCTAGATACCCAATGTTTTTGTTATGTGTCCTAAGGAAATGGCGGGAGACACTACGTTTATCACATCTCTTCTGTATGAACCTTCGGTGCTCACCTACATGCTTGCACAGTGTGCGCATAGTGAGCCCAACATAAAGCAAGCCACAAGGGCATCGCAAGACATAGAGGACAAACTCAGTGGAACGTGTGATGAACTGTCTAATTTTAAAAGTATTACCCTTATTGTCACTAATGGCAGCTAGTGCATGTGGAATGAACTGACACGTCAGGCACTCTCTCTTTTTGCACTGAAAGATGCCAGTCCTATTATCGAAATAGGACCTAATATCAATGGGGGGCCTTCTATTCTGGGTATAAAGCTTACTCGGGGGCAAAATATCATTCGTGCCCTTTTAAAGTCACCTGTGGAACAGGGAGCAAAACAGGGGCCAACCTCTGATCCAACTGAAGAATATTGAAATGCTTTTTTATTATATGAGATATGGCTCTGTGTTGATCGTTAAAACCAGTAGTAAATCTAATCGTATTCACATAATTACTAGCCTTATCATCTCTATTAACTACTGGGATCGAATCTATATGCATACGAAAAGCATCTTTTATGAGGGATTGGGGGGAGGCCTTATCTTCGAATCTCTGTATCATTTGAGAACCCTGTCAGGTAATCTTCTTTTTTAGAGCAATTCCAATGGAGTCTATGAAATTGTCCGCTAGGAATATTGCGCTTCCAGGCCGGATGGTGGCAACTTGAGAAATGAAGATAAAAGTTACCACTGGTTGGATTGATGTGATTCCTACTAGTAATCATACCACCATCACAAGACAATACTAGATCTAAGAATACAATGTCGCTGGGATCCAACACATGAGTGAAAGAAAGACCCAGCTAGTTAGCATTACAATGCGCTACAAAGGTGGTGAAGGCCTCCGGGCCCCCACTCCAGATGAGAAGGACATCATCAATGTAGCGACCATAGAATACAATATACCGTTCAATTGTTGGCCCAAATAAATCTCTCCTTCCAGTAACCCATTGTAAGATTGGCATATACCGGGGCAAAATTGCCCCCCCATGGCAGTACCCTTCACCTGCAGGAAGAACTGGTCTAGGAAAGAAAAATAGTTATGACGTAAGCAAAATTCAGTGCCTTCAACTATCAAAATGGATTGCTCTGAATTAATGTCACCCAATTTAATGAGAAAGTGTTGAAGGGCAGCCAACCCCACTTTATGGGGAATAGATGTGTACAGTAAAGAAACATCCAAAGAGGCCCACTGACTGGGCATGGATTTTTGGGGTGTTTTTACATTTATATCACATCTTTTTCCAGTCAACACGGGTATTTATTAATACCCACTCTTCAGATCCAGCACACTGAACCACTTGGCTCCAGACAGGCATTGCAACGCATCTTCAATCTGAGGGGTTGTATACTGGTCAGGGATGGTTCGCCGGTTCAGAGTCCGGTAGTCAATGGCCCCATTTTTCTTCCTTACCACCACAAAGGGGAGGCATAGGGGCTTCTAGACTCTCTGATGACCCCAAACTTTCTCAGTTCAGCTAATTGCTCCAGGAATCCGCCGAGATCTCTCTCAAATGGGCTTATCTTCACTCAACCAAATTCGGTGTTGAGCACTCTTAGCACAGCCCACGTCAAAGTCATTATTTGAGAAGATCTCATCCCATCTGGCCAGCTGGTCCTTTATCCACTCCCCCCACTTGAAAGGTACAGCAGGGGCGTCAGACTCTAGAATCTTTGGCCTTCCCCTTCATCCTTCTGAACCAGGTCCTTCAACGTCACTGGGGTAGCAACGCTCACTCGCCCCAACAACATCCGAGGCCTCAGGCTGACAGGTTGCCCTGTGACATTGCGAACACTGACTGGGACTCTTCCCCCTGTTCTTAACAGCATCTTGGTGGGTACTATCTCCGGAACCAGTTCTAGTCCCGTATCTTCTCCCAGAGGATCTCCTTTCAACATCACAAAGGGATCCGGTTGGTCCAAGGACAACTTGACAGTAGCCTTCATACACGTTCTTTCTCCAGGCTGCAACACTGGCTCCCGAGTATCCAGTCACCACAGTTTTCCCACCCCTTCAGCTGGGGCCTTCTGTTCCTGAACCAGCTGTTGATGGCTTTCCTTAACTGTGGGTGCACTTCAACAGCTGAACCACTGATGACTAATGGAGTAAGCAACCTTCGCACCAGGTCAGTATTAGTCCCTATCAGCAAGGAGTTCTGTTTTGCTCCAGGAGGTCAAGGACAGACCACTGCCAGCATATCAAAAGTCTGTTTTTCCGGCCAAGGAAGGGTCAAAAGCTATCTTGATGGGTATGTATCCATCGTATGGGAACTTCTGGGTGCCAAGGCCCCAAATCTCCAACTCTTCCAACTTGCACAAAGGAATGTGTTTCAAGTGTTTGTCATAGAAATCTCTGTACAGCAAGGTCACTTGAGCCCCGGTGTCAAGTAAAGCTTTGGTATAGATCCACTCTACTTGCAACGAGACTATGGGGGAAGGCCCCACCAATCTCTTTGGCACACTTCTAGCTTGAGTATCCACCATCTGAGTTGCAAACAGTCTCCTCCGCACTGTTGGAACTGTTTCTTCTGTGAATCTTGGCAGGCTTTTTACTGGTGATCCCATATTTGACTGCAATGATGGGGTCATCTCCACTCGCTTCCCTGGGGTACTCCTGCCAGGGAATTCAACTGTCCGTACCTTGACTAATCTCATTAATGGTGACCAGATGTAACGTTCATGCGTTTTTGTTAGTGGATGGATTTACAGCTGCAGAATTATTACACTCAGTAGCCTTGTAGAGATTCTGTTGAACAAACATATCCAACTCTCAGGACTTCATCACAGTGCACAGCCTGTTATGCAATATACATATACTCAATCAGATGTTTAATGGAGGGATAGAATATATGAGAATGTATAGATGAGAGACAGGCTATTGTATGGTGAGCACTAAGAGTAGTATTAGGAGAGTTGCAGGTGATGGTAAAGCAGATAGGTTCTGATGTCAAGTATAGTGCAGATGGTAAGATGACACAGATGGAGTATACTTAGACAGAGTAACCTAGTGCAAGGATAGTTGAAGGTAGTCCCAAGAGCTAACAGTCTATGCAGATGATAGGGAATAGATAGATACAGATAGTCCTGGTAATTGCAGTAGATGACAGTAGGAGATTGGTTAGTAAGGAATCCCCTGTGGGGTACTTATCACTTAGATAGGTTAGTAGTAACAGTGTCCTTTAGAGAGAGGTGATCCCGTAGCGAGATACGGATCAGCAGCGAGGTTCCAGCTTCAGTTCAGCAAAGGGAAATGTCAGCAGCTCCGACTTCACAGGAGAAGGTGCGGTGAACATGTGGTTTGAACGAGCAATGAGTGAGAGAAAGCCGGCGATTGAAATAGCCGCTCATAGCGGCGCTCAGCAATGATGTCATCCGGTCTTAAAGGTGTATGCGTCTCTTGGATAACAAGATGGGACACAATTTAGTAAGAGAGAAATATGGAACAAGGGTACCAGAGGTACCAGAACATTACACCAGATCCTCTTTTTCTTTCTTGGAGGAGAAGATGCATTGGCCCACTGTGTCTTTCCCCCAAACCTGGGTGACCCTTTCTCTTCACAAGGCATAGGAGGGGACTGAATAGACGGCCCTGCCCTCTGCTGTCTTTTTGAGGTTTTACAAATGCTGGAGCTCTGTTTAGTTTTGGGACGCTCAATTGACTTCTTCACTGAGGTCCTCTGAATTTTTATGACTTCTTTGGGAAAAAGATCTTCTATAAGGCTTTTAGCACCTCTTCCAATATTTCGGGGCTTTCCCCCCTCTTGGGACATTTAGCCCTGAAATGCCCAACTTCTCCACATTTAATACAGCCTCTAGCTCTGAAAGAAAGGGTTCCTGATCCCCTATAGCTGTTTCTTGGTTCTTGAATTTTCCCTTGAGCTTACATTACTTGAATCAACGCCTGACACATTTGAGCTTGGACCTGCGCTACTTGAATCATCAGATCTGGTGAGTTTGAGTTGTCATCTGACTTCTTACTGTCTGAACTTTCACGTCAACCTAGGTCCAAGTCTGCTTTACTCTCCTCACCTGAGAGACTAGGCTCCATATGGCCAGAAGAAGCTTTCCCTTTTTTCCCTTCTCCCACTAGCAGCTCTCTGGCCCCTTGGCTCTTCTCTTTCAGCAACACTTCTTCTTCCCTCACTGCCCTCACTAATTCTGGGTAAGTAGGGGTGGCTCAAGCTACTTTCAACAGCAACTTCAGTACAATGGGATGGTTTGGACGGGCCCCTTGTAGCACTCTATCCAGTCATGCTAGATCGGCATCCTTGGGGTCTATGCCCCTCTTCAAGATGATCTGATGTAACATCTTGTCCACTCGAGAGATATAGTCGGACAATCTCCCCCCTCTTTGCTGATGAGTAAATGTGGTTGAATTTGTATAGCAGGTCTGGAGTTTTCTCCACTCTTTCAGCATACAAGGCATCAATATAGTCCATGGCTACACAATTTTTCTTTCTCATGTTCTTGATCACTTCAGCTGCTTGGCCCCTCAGGCTCTTGCTAAGCTGCTGCTTCTTCACAGCCTCTAGCACACTACACTCTTCTACTGCCTGGGTGGCTTTACTCATCCAGCTTTCAAAGTCCTCTTCTCCAATTGGAGTCGGTAGCTGGCCTGAAAAGAACCGACGCCTTCTACAGCCTTGTCTCGCACTACTGGAACCATTCTTCACCAGACTCTCGACTAATCGTCTCATGTCGGTGTAGAATGAGGCAGTAGGTACACCAGCCCCATTAGAATCAGAACTCACTGGTCCAGCATTAGCTTGTAAAGGCAGTGGCCCTTCTTCCGATGCTACCTCTTTCTCCAACCACGAGAACACTCAAGCCCTGACCCCCTCTGTCAGGGACCCTCTTTCTCCTGGAAGCGCACAGGTACATCTTCTTGCCACTCCAGTAATACTTGTATGGAGTCCAGATCATAGTCTACCCTCACATCCAATATGTAGGCCCTCTGATCTGGTACTAAGGCCCTCACCCACTGCCTGTTCTCCTTCTCTGTACATTCACTTCCTGAGACCTCCAGAACAGTGCTTCGCTCCAGCCGAGCTCCTTTGGCCCTTTCCCAGGCATTTGCAGCAACCAAGTTCATCGCCTTTCCTGTCATTGGCTCTTGGCAGGGCTGACTAGGGCCTGCAGCAGTGGAGAACATCCCGGATGAGCCCCCAAATGTAGCACTTCCCCCTTGGGGGTTGCTGGTTAATGGGTGTACTTAAGCACTACTGTGACCCTGCAAACCATCCAGCCCACCTGACACTCTAGGTTCAGACATTGTGTATACACCTTTAAGAATCACATTGACACAGTACAAATGAGTTTTGACTTTTACTCAGTGAATAAGCAAGTGAAATTATGTCAGTCAGCTAAACCCTGTATAAACTGTCCGGGTTCAGGAAGACTGACACAGAAACCACAGATAAACAGAATGGTATTATATCAGGGAACAATATTCAACACAATACTCTATACTCGGCAAGCATATAGATAGTCTCGACTATAATAAAGCAGTACTCAAGTTTAAGGAAGAACTCTAAGCTAATCTATGAAGGACAGGGGTCAATGCGCTACCAATGGAATATGAGTGAAAGAAGATATGTGGATGTTAGTGTGTAACAGATGGAACACCAAAATCAGCAGCCAATTTAGTAGTGTCACCACATACTCAGTAAAATAATGGGAAAGGGGAAAATCAGCGCTTGATTTCTCTATAGGTGGACCAGGATGGATGGTGATAATACTGATCTCTCAATACAAAGTGTGAAATAATAGGTGGAATCTCAAATGTGATGAAAAGGAGTAATGAAATAAATGTAATAAATATTATGTGTAGAAAATCCGTATAGAATATCCCCCAAAAAAATGAATAAAAATAAAGAATCAGCTGATGTACATAAATATTGACATAATTACATATGAATAAACGATGATCTTAGCAAATGAAAAAATGGCAACAAATGAGTGACAAACTAAGTGGATGACCAGGGTGTAGATTCTATGATGTATAAATATATAAAAAAATATATATAAATAGAATTCACGCAAGCATAATAACATATGCAATAAAGGTGCTAAAATGCGTGATAAAAAAAACGTATATAATGCACTGAAAAAAAAACTTATATAATGCACTGAAATAAATGTCCATGTGCAAAACACAATGTGTGTCAAGCAATGTGCTTCAATGGGAACAGGAGTGACTCTCGTGACTCTTCCTCAGTAATCCAGTGACTCTTGTGATTCTCCCATAAAATCAGTGAAGGCAATGTGTTGCCGATGTGAGCTAGTCCTTAACTAAGTGCAATGGCCGCTCACCTCCATTAACACTCAAACGAGCGTTTTGGTGATATAAATCAGTGGTCCTCAACCCTGGCCTACAGGGCCCACTAACAGGCCAGATTTTAGGTATTACCTTGGGGAGATGCAGACTAGAGTACTGCAATCACTGAGCAGCAAATGATATCACCTGGGATGTATTTCAGTTATCTTGAAAATCTGGCCTGTTAGTGGGCCCTGTAGGCCAGGGTTGAGGACCACTGATATAAATCAACTTTTGAAAAGTTCGGTTCGACCAGAACACCCGAACATTCCCGAAAGTTCGGGTCCGGATTCCAGAACCCCATTGAAATCAATGGGACCCGAACTTCGGTAATCAAAAAACACCATTTTGAAGCCCTAAAACACAATAAATGCCCCTAAAAAGTGCCTAGGGTTCTGGGTCATGCCCCAGGGACTATTAATCACACAAAAAAAGTTCTTAAAAATTGTAGTTTTTGATAGAGAGCCAATTATTGAAAAAATTATTGAAAAAAAAAAAAAGATTTCTTTGGATTTAGTGTCTGGTGGGTCTAAAAAGTGTACATGTGAAGTTTCAGCTCTGTAGCATGTCCAGAACCAGAAACAAAAGATATTTTTTCTCAGGATTTTTATTAGCGCAGGGATGTGGCTCCGCTCCTATCACACCTATATGTGTGTATGTGTATATGTGTATATATACACATATGTGTGTGTGTATATATACCCCTATATAGAAGTTCAGATGTTATGCCTGCCTCCAAAGACGCCCAAAAATGCCCAATAAAACGCCTGCAACAACACACCTGGGCGTTTTTGTTGCAGGCGTTTATTGGGCATTTTTAGGGCGTCTTTGGAGGCAGGCATAACATCTGAACTTCTGTATAGGGGTGTATATATACACACACACATATACAGTGCCTTGCGAAAGTATTCGGCCCCCTTGAACTTTTCGACCTTTTGCCACATTTCAGGCTTCAAACATAAAGATGCAAAACTGTATTTTTTTTGTGAAGAATCAACAAGTGGGACACAATCATGAAGTGGAACAAAATTTATTGGATATTTCAAACTTTTTTAACACATAAAAAATTGAAAAATTGGGTGTGCAAAATTATTCAGCCCCCTTAAGTTAATACTTTGTAGCGCCACCTTTTGCTGCGATTACAGCTGTAAGTCACTTGGGGTATGTCTCTATCAGTTTTGCACATCGAGAGACTGAAATGTTTGCCCATTCTTCCTTGAAAACAGCTCGAGCTCAGTGAGGTTGGATGGAGAGCGTTTGTGAATAGCAGTTTTTAGTTCTTTCCACAGATTCTCAATTGGATTCAGGTCTGGACTTTGACTTGGCCATTCTAACACCTGGATATGTTTATTTGTGAACCATTCCATTGTAGATTTTGCTTTATGTTTTGGATCATTGTCTTGTTGGAAGACAAATCTCCGTCCCAGTCTCAGGTCTTTTGCAGACTCCATCAGGTTTTCTTCCAGAATGGTCCTGTATTTGGCTCCATCCATCTTCCCATCAATTTTAACCATCTTCCCTGTCCCTGCTGAAGAAAAGCAGGCCCAAACCATGATGCTGCCACCACCATGTTTGACAGTGGGGATGGTGTGTTCAGGGTGATGAGCTGTGTTGCTTTTACGCCAAACATAACGTTTTTCATTGTTGCCAAAAAGTTCGATTTTGGTTTCATCTGACCAGAGCACCTTCTTCCACATGTTTGGTGTGTCTCCCAGGTGGCTTGTGGCAAACTTTAAACGACACTTTTTATGGATATCTTTAAGAAATGGCTTTCTTCTTGCCACTCTTCCAAAAAGGCCAGATTTGTGCAGTATACGACTGATTATTGTTCTATGGACAGAGTCTCCCACCTCAGCTGTAGATCTCTGCACTTTATCCAGAGTGATCATGGGCCTCTTGGCTGTATCTCTGATCAGTCTTCTCTATGTATGAGCTGAAAGTTTAGAGGGACGGACAGGTCTTCGTAGATTTGCAGTGGTCTGATACTCCTTCCATTTCAATATTATCGCTTGCACAGTGCTCCTTGGGATGTTTAAAGCTTGGGAAATCTTTTTGTATCCAAATCCGGCTTTAAACTTCTCCACAACAGTATCTCGGACCTGCCTGGTGTGTTCCTTGTTCTTCATGATGCTCTCTGCGCGTAAACGGACCTCGGAGACTATCACAGTGCAGGTGCATTTATACGGAGACTTGATTACACACAGGTGGATTCTATTTATCATCATTAGTCATTTAGGTCAACATTGGATCATTCAGAGATCCTCACTGAACTTCTGGAGAGAGTTTGCTGCACTGAAAGTAAAGGGGCTGAATAATTTTGCACGCCCTGCACGCCCAATTTTTCAGTTTTTTATTTGTTAACAAAGTTTGAAATATCCAATAAATTTTGTTCCACTTCATGATTGTGTCCCACTTGTTGTTGATTCTTCACAAAAAATTACAGTTTTATATCTTTATGTTTAAAGCCTGAAACGTAGCAAAAGGTCAAAAAGTTCAAGGGGGCCGAATACTTTCGCAAGGCACTGTATGTATATATACACATACACACATATAGGTGTGAAAGTAGCGGAACCCCATCCATGCGCTAATGAAATTATTTGCAGGGATGTGGCTCCGCTCCTATCACACCTATATGTGTGTATGTGTATATATACATATATGTGTGTGTGTATATATACCCCTATACAGAAGTTCAGATGTTATGCCTGCCTCCAAAGACGCCCAAAAAATGCCCAATAAACGCCTGCAACAACACACCTGGGCGTTTTTGTTGCAGGTGTTTATTGTGCATTTTTTGGGCGTCTTTGGAGGCAAGCATAACATCAGTACTTCTGTATAGGGGTATATATACACACACACATATATGTATATATACACATACACACATATAGGTGTGATAGGAGCGGAGCCACATCCCTGCAAATAATTTCATTAGCGCATGGATGGGGTTCCGCTACTTTCACACCTATATGTGTGTATGTGTATATATACTGTGACAGGTCAAGACTCTGTCCCGGTGAAATCGGTAACTTAAAGGACATAGAGTGTGTGTAAGATTCTGGTACCTCCGGTACCCTTAATCACCACTTTCTCTGTAATGCGTCCCACCTTTCTCTTCAGGTGGTACGCATATACCTTTAAGAACGATGATGTCACTGCTGAGCGCCGCAGAGTGGCTATTTCAACCGCCGGCGGTCTCACTCACATTGTTCGTTCAACCTGCCTTGTTATCCACATGCTTTCAAGCCTGTCTCTCGATCGGAACCTCCAGCTATTCCCTTTACCTGGAGCAGACCGGAACCTCGCTACTGATCCCTGTATCTCGCTACCGGATCATTCCTTATCTACTAGACCTCTCTAAACTACTAACATTACAAGTGATAAGTACCCCACAGGGGAACCCTCCATAACCTTATTGCACTATCTACCTATGCACATTAAGGACTGTTACTACCTATCCATACTATCCTATCATCTGCACTGTTACATAGATTGCTAGCTCTTGAGCCTACTACCATCTATCATCTGCACTGCTGCATAGATTGCTAGCTCTCCTGTCTACTAATATCTATCCTTGCACTGGGTTAGTCTATCCTGTATTTGTCATCTGCTGTCCTCACCACCTGTTAGCATACTCGATACTAACCTATCTGCATTCCTAAACACCATCTTGAACTCTCCTATACAAACCTATCAAGTGATTACCATCCTTGTCACTGTTCACACCTGTCCCTTCAGCACATCACCTTCATACTATCATATACATCCTATCACTCCAGGAACATCTCATTGAGTGTGTATATACTTTAACGACTACTGAACGAGCTAGAAGAACATCCAGAAATCTCTGCATGTACTGCGCATCCTCGGATCATTTGATAAGCACCTGTCCCCTTGTCCGCAAAAAAGAGGGTGAGTGCTCACATGTCTTGCTGGGAGGATTAACGACTTCCTTTTCTAACCCCTATCTTTTTGTTCATTTAATATTACAGTGGGACCAAACTAGGATCACCACCAAGGCTATGGTCGACACTGGATCTTGTGGAAACTATATTGATACACGCTTTGTTACCTTAAATAAAATACCTATTATTTCAAAATCTAAGCCTGTTTCTGTTAGTTTCATTAATGGTATTCCACTGTCTTCTGGTCCAATCACCAACCAGACACAGGCACTCCTTGCCACTACCAACGAATCACATGTGGAGACCATCACCTTTGACATACTATCCTCACCCCATTTTCCTATTATTTTGGGACTTCCCTGGTTACACACACACCAACCAATCATAGATTGGAAAAAACGGACTTTGGTTTTCCCTTCTCACTATTGTGAGAATACCTGTAACCTCCCATCTTATGGGAAGATTCTGTCTGTGGTGTCAGATGAAATTGCACCACTATGCTATCAGGATCTGTCCGAAGTGTTCCTTGAGAAAAATGCTCAAGTGTTGCCTCCCCATAGGGATTACGATTGCACTATCGATCTACTCCCTAACAGCAAATTGCCTTTCGGTCATGTTTATCCCCTTTCACAGGATGAACTTTCTCATCTCAAGGAATACTTGGATGAGAATTTGACAAAAGGGTTCATTAGACCCTCTACTTCTTC
Organism: Pelophylax lessonae; assembly: GCF_965119305.1. Taxonomy (NCBI): domain Eukaryota; kingdom Metazoa; phylum Chordata; class Amphibia; order Anura; family Ranidae; genus Pelophylax; species Pelophylax lessonae. The sequence goes on from NC_138770.1 coordinate 489,681,206, forward strand.
CACTGCTGCAGGACTTTTCTTTGTCCGCAATAAGGATTCCAATCTCAGGCCTATTATCGATTATAGGGAATTAAACACGATTACGATAAAGGATCGCTATCCTTTGCCGCTCATCCCTGAACTTATTGAACAGGTGCGTGGGGCTACTTATTTCACCAAATTAGACCTGAAAGGGGCATACAACCTAATCCGAATCCGTGACGGGGATGAGTGGAAAACAGCATTCAGAACCAGATACGGACTATTCGAATACCTTGTGATGCCATTCGGGCTATGTAATGTTCCCGCAGCTTTCCAAAGATTCATAAACGACATCTTTAGAGACTTATGCCCCATACACACGTGCAGATTATCTGCAGACTTTTGTCTGCAGACTTACCTTTTCTTTGTAGTGCAAGGGCCTGCCGGATTGCATACAAATTGAAAGTGTTTAGGTTTGACCTCATATTATATGGTTTTGGTAAGTCTGCAGACAAAATTCTGCAGATAATCTGCACGTGTGTATGGGGCATTACTTGATGTCTGTGTTGTAGTATACCTAGACGATATACTTATTTATTCTCGATCTATGCCTGAACACATAAAACATGTAAGACTTGTGTTGTCCAGACTGCTCTCACACAGACTATATGTGAAATTAAAAAAATGTCTATTTCATAAAGAAGAAATATTATTTCTAGGATACTTCATATCCAAAACTGGAATTAAGATGGATATGAGTAAGATATCCTGTATTCTAGACTGGCCTATACCAACAACTCGTAAGGCCCTACAGCGATTCCTTGGATTCTTGAACTTCTATAGGAAGTTCATCAAGAACTTTTCCGCTATTGTGAGACCTCTCACACAATTGACAAGTATAAAAAAAACATTCAAATGGTCAGAAGAAGCAAATCAAGCTTTCTGCCTTTTAAAATCAAGCTTTACTTCTGCTCCCATACTACGCCATCCAGACCCATCCCTCCAATATATTCTAGAGGTAGATGCATCAAATATGGCAGTAGGAGCAGTTCTCTCCCAACGACCAACAAACACTTCATCACTCCACCCAGTTGCTTTCTTTTCAAAATCACTAAGCAGCCCAGAGGTGAATTACCCAGTGGGTGAAAAGGAGTTGCTTGCCATAAAACTGGCACTGGAGAATTAGCGACATCTGCTCGAAGGTACCCAGTTACCAATACTCATATATACAGATCATAAAAATCTTCAATACCTCCAGACTAACAAGACTCTCTCCCACAGGCAGGTACGATGGTCATTATTCTTTTTAAGATTTAATTTCCTAGTGACCTACACGCCTGCAGAAAAAAATAAAAAAGCGGATGCGCTATCACGATTAACCGAAGATAACTGCTCCGGAATCCCCTCCATTCCCATAATACCCTATGAACGCATTATTGGTGTTGTCCGTTCCTTGAAGGAAGAGATTTTGCACAGTATAAGAATGGATTCACCTCCACCACAACTAAGTACTGATGCAGAAGGCTTCCTCTATTACAATGACAAACTCTACATACCCCCTACTATGCGCACCAAGATCTTGGAGTTATCGCATGATGTGCCCATGGCAGGACATATGGGTATAATGAAAACCTTTAATTTGCTCACCAGGCAGTTTTGGTGGCCTGATATGAAGACGTCTGTACAAAAATTTGTTTCTTCATGTGACATCTGTGCAAGGTCCAAAATTGACACTACAAAACCATCTGGACTACTTTGTAGTCTACCAATACCCCAGGTTCCATGGGAAGTTGTGTCCTTAGATTTCATAGTAGAACTACCACCCTCTAAAGGATTTAATACCATCCTAGTGTCAGTGGACCACTTGACAAAGATGGCACATTTCATTGCTATCCGTAGACTACCTTCATCTAAACAAACAGCAGAACTACTGATGAAACGTGTTTAAGTTGCATGGAATTCCAAAAACTCTTTTGTCCGACCGTGGTTCACAATTCATCTCTAAATTTTGGCAAGCACTTTGTCAAATTTTACGCATTGAGCGAAAGCTCACTTCTCCCTACCATCCTCAGACCAACGGACAGACTGAAAGAGTCAACCAGTGCATTGAGCAATATCTACGTTGCTACACATCATACTTGCAGGATGATTGGGTGGATCTCCTTCCTCTAGCAGAATTTGCTTACAACAACGCAACCCACAGTACTACGAAGCAAAGTCCGTTCTACTTGAACTATGGGTTTCATCCCACTCTTCTTCCACCACGCAACCTGCCATCGAGTAACCCAGTAGCCTCGGATTACCTTACCCAAATAAAAGACTCTTTGGGTTTACTCAATACCACTATATCACACGCTCACAGTCAACAAAAAAAGTACTACGACCTTCGTAGAAGACCTTCTCCTCAGTATGCTATTGGGGACCTTGTTTGGCTATCGACAAAGAACTTAAGATTAAAAATCCCTAGCAAGAAGCTTGGACCTTTATTTTTGGGACCCTTCCCAATTAAAAATCGGAAAAGCTGCAGTACAGCTCACCCTACCAGCAGATCTCAAGATCCATCCCATCTTCCATGTGTCGCTACTGAAGCCCCATGTTCCTAACCAAGGAATAAGGCCTACCATCTTGCCTCCACCTCCAATACAAGTTGAAGGCGGAGAAGAGTATGAGATCAAGGAAATTTTGGATTCTCGCATCCATAGAGGAAGACTCCAGTATCTCATAAGATGGAAGAACTATGGACCCCAAGACGACACCTGGCTAGATACCTCTGATATTCATGCGCCTAGACTTATACGGAACTTTCACTCGAAACACCCAGAGAAACCTGTCCTATAGGCCTTCCGGAGCCGGCCTTAAGGGGGGGTACTGTAAGATTCTGGTACCTCCGGTACCCTTAATCACCACTTTCTCTGTAATGCGTCCCACCTTTCTCTTCAGGTGGTACGCATATACCTTTAAGAACGATGATGTCACTGCTGAGCGCCGCAGAGCGGCTATTTCAACCGCCGGCGGTCTCACTCACATTGTTCGTTCAACCTGCCTTGTTATCCACATGCTTTCAAGCCTGTCTCTCGATCGGAACCTCCAGCTATTCCCTTTACCTGGAGCAGACCGGAACCTCGCTACTGATCCCTGTATCTCGCTACCGGATCATTCCTTATCTACTGGACCTCTCTAAACTACTAACATTACAAGTGATAAGTACCCCGCAGGGGAACCCTCCATAACCTTATTGCACTATCTACCTATGCACATTAAGGACTGTTACTACCTATCCATACTATCCTATTATCTGCACTGTTACATAGATTGCTAGCTCTTGAGCCTACTACCATCTATCATCTGCACTGCTGCATAGATTGCTAGCTCTCCTGTCTACTACTATCTATCCTTGCACTGGGTTAGTCTATCCTGTATTTGTCATCTGCTGTCCTCACCACCTGTTAGCATACTCAATACTAACCTATCTGCATTCCTAAATACCATCTTGAACTCTCCTATACAAACCTATCAAGTGATTACCATCCTTGTCACTGTTCACACCTGTCCCTTCAGCACATCACCTTCATACTATCATATACATCCTATCACTCCAGGAACATCTCATTGAGTGTGTATATATCTGTATGTTGAAGCTGACAGGCCCACGGTGATGAGTCCTGGAGAGTTGGATCTGGTATTCAACACATCTCTACATGACTACTGAGTGGAGATTTTGCAGCTGCAAATCCAGCCTATACTAAAAACGCAGGAGCGTTACAGTGTGCACATTGGCTCTGTGCAGGACTACAGCGCATAGACGTGCAGTGGAGAAAACTGCTTTTGCAGCTTTCTCCAGGTTTTGGTACACCTGGAAGGGGCTCTGTAGTTTGAAGATTTCATAGTGTCCATGTTTTGTTGATTACAAGCAGGGTGTGTGCTCAGGTGCACACAGCCCTTATAATGAAGGTTTAGGAAAACCTTAGGGCTCCCAGTTGGAGACTGTTTTCAGCCAACAGACAGGAGGTCTGTCCGTGGGGAGTCAGGAGGACTCCAATACTCTCGGAGTCAGTGGCTGCATGTGGCAGCCAGAGCACGTGTGTGTGTGCGTGTCTGAAGAGACCGGAGACGGCCTGAGGACCAAGGCCACAGCAAAGCTGACAGTTTCAGATAGTCCATGGTCTGAGGACCAGTGAAAAGAGCAGAGGTACTGCTATTGGGAAAACGGCATGAGAGTGTGAGAGCCAGGTGGGCTGGTATTTTCAGTTTTTGTATTGACTGGAGAAGAACCCCTGCGTGGGAAAACCTATGTTACAGACTGTTTATGTTTGCCTTTTAATAAAAATGGGCTGCCATGCCCTTAAACTATAGTCCTGACTACAGTGAATCGCTGGAGAAACGCATCTGCCACTGAGCTATGTTATATACTGGGGGGTTTATTCACTACTGATCGGCCTCTGGACCCCCTAGTCACTCCAATCACATTCCTAGCATCCTCCTGCCCCCTCAATTGGTTTTTACTGATGTTTCTGGTCCAATCACGGGCTTTTAAAGCCCAGTTCCGGTCCCATTGCATTTTGGTCGGTTCTGGTTGCCGAATTCCGAACTTTTTCCGCAAAAAGTTCGGAATTCGGCTGAATTTCGAACAGTCAATGTTCGGGTCGAACCGATGATCGACCCGAAAAGTTCGATCATCCCTACTATCAATGGTATGGTGCTGGGGATGGTGGTGGATCAAGTATTCCTCCTGCGACCCTCGCTCATCCAGGGATAATAATTAGAGGGATCACATAGTGTAGTAAAATGTGGCATTTATTGGATAAAATAGTCATAAAAACTCACAGTAAAGTAAACAACAGCAAACGAACCGCCGATGCTGTATATTTTCTGATACTTCCGGTCTCGGTCATAGACTGGAAGTGACGTCAACCGGCTCCTCCCGACGCGTTGCGTCACTACACACGTGACTTTCTCAAGGGTTAATCTATACCGTCAATATTCTGATTGAAGATATGGCAGTATATCTAGAGCATGTCCCCTTTAAGAGCTGCTGTGCACCAATGTCCCTCCCTCTAGGCCTTGCTATTTTCTTCACCGGCAGTTGGAGCTCATACATATTTCCCATTGTGGTTTAAGATAACAAGCAGATCCAGATGTTAAATTGTAATCCTAAGGGAATTGGTGTCTGCTGCAATGTCTGTGTTCAGTGGAAAGATATGGTGTAATACTTGTGGTCTGGGCCAGTGCAGGCACCCTCTCTCTGACTCGGATGGCCGTCTGTGCCCTATGGCACAGGAGATGTGATCTCCCATGCTCTGGCGTCTGGAAGCTGGCTGTGCTCTTCCTCCTCAGGATGTCCAACCGACCTCCACTTCCTCTATCTCAGCGGCACTGCGAAAGCATCCACAGTACAGCAACGGGCATCCGCTCCGCTGAGGCTGAGTTCTTGAATCGGGTCAGGCCTCGAGCAATAGGCCGCAGGCTGCTGTCAGACTCATACTCAGCAGGCTGATGTGCACGCGATGGGTTCCAGGAGCAAGAGTTTTTAGGCTGTAGAGCCGATAGTTTTAAAACTTCTCCTATGATGCTCCGCTCCCATTTGCTTCCTGGGAAGATGGTTTCCTCAGCAATCCAGGAAATGATCAGCTCTCTGCCAAAAAATACAGCTCCCACAATGCCAATCTTTCACTTCCTGCCAGATGACGATCCCATCTGAAACCAGCATTAAAGGGGCACAGGAACAATTCCAACAACAAAGATAAGTCTGTATATTTATAACGGTAGTCCGATCCCAGCTACACTATAAAAGGTGGGGTTCAGAGCATCCATAGTGCCGGTGTATTGAATCTGTAGTATGGAAAAGATAGGGATAAACAAACAAATTGCATAGTTAAATAATAGGATCTCTTAGGAAGTGGTTTTTACCTCTAATTCATTTGGACTGTTGCCCCCTTTATTGCTTTTTATTTTATCATTATTGGGGGCTTTGTCTTTATTTGTAATTTCTGGTTGATTTGAGGGCAGCATTCACCTGTCCTGATAATAGCAAAGGTTTTTTTGTGTTTTTTTTTTATTTTTTCTTCAAGGCTTTTCTTACAATAAGAAAATTGGGCTTTTCTTTCAGAAGGTGGTATTGTTGGGTTTTCATATAATTTCAGGGTTTGTTTTTGTTTTTTTCGATAGAACCTTTTTTAACCACTTGACCCCCGGAAAGTTTTACCCCCCTTAATGACCAGAGCATTTTTTGCTATTCAGCACTGTGCTAAAAATTAAATGTTTTACTTTTTGGGGTTTTTTTGCCTTTTTTTTAAACTTAACTTTTTACAGGCATAACATTTCCAGACTTTAAATTTAGGGTCTCTCAAAATGTGATAGACAGTTTCCTGACTAAATAACATCTTTAGAGACCCTACTTGTGCAGTTTTGTGTGTGTGAGCTACCCTCCTCTGTGCCGTACTGTACACTAGACTAAAAATCCTCTGGTAGTGACTGAAGCAGTCCTTTAAGCAGAGGCCAGGTTGGACAAGACAGGTGGGACAAAAAAACTGGTGTCACGTCTTATTCGGCTTCTCCCACCGACACATCTTTTTTGGGGTGACTTTTCTATTGGGGTACCTAGGAGGACATTTGGAAAATACATCTCATGTAGCTGGCTAACTGCATTTGAATTTGTGCTTTGGGCCACAGCACCTTTTGGATACAAAAGGGCTGTAATGATTGCTTCCTGAAATTTTAGGAAGGATCCAGTTCTTCCAGTAGCTTTGTAAATAAAAGCAATATATAGAGCCAAATAAAAATAGACATTTTTTGTACCAGTGTCTAGCTCTGCAGGTAGAAAAGGAAAAAGAGTTGGGACTTTGAATGAGGAGGACAACTAGCAATGGGTACAATGAAACCTGGAAACATAGGGTTCATTAAACAACAATAGAAATAATAAAAAACAGATGTTTATTATATAGTATCAACACAGGTATACATATTAACGAATACATCAAATGGGCAAAATCGTGTCACATGGACATCAAACATAATAACGAAAGCAGGTTATAGGCAGGTTCTGGTAATTGTAGATAATCGTTAAACAATAGACAGCAATTATAATACAGGTCAGAAAATAAATAAGTATACAGTTTGCATCCTAAGTAGCCCAACGCGTATCGTGGGTTGCAACCCACTTCTTCAGGGGCAGGAGCAATCAAATAAATCTATAAAAAAAAGTATAACAATGGTAAAATGGTAAAATAATTAGATAGTTGATAGAAATTGGTCTAAAATTGAAAATCTATTGGGAAAATTGGTTAGAGAGGGGGAAAAAAAGGAAGGGGAATATAGAAACACCCCTTCTCAAAAATACCTTGAAAGGCCAGCTCAGAACGTAAGAAATAGTACTTGGGGCAGAAGGCTGTCTGAATGCGTCCATATCGGGAACTGAAGGAGTGCAAATGGTAGCACAAGCATGTTGGAAAGACCGAGTAGATCTCAAATGTGGAGAGAGGGTGGTATAGTTGGCAGTACATAAGATTCTAAAAATAATGACAAACAATATTGTAGTAGAGTATAATTATATATGTATACATGCCGTAAGGACATATTGTAATATAAATGGCTGTTCATAAAGTACCCAGAGACCAAGAAGAACCATAACCACAATGTGCTAATGTGGTATAGCTTTACCATTGTTATACTTTTTATAGATATATTTGATTGCTCCTGCCCTTGAAGAAGTGGGTTGCATCCCACGATACGCGTTGGGCTACTTAGGATGTAAACTGTATAATTATTTATATACTGACCTGTATTATAATTGCTGTCTATTGTTTAACAATTATCTACAATTACCAGAACCTGCCTGTAACCAGCTTTCGTTATTATGTTTGATGTCCATGCAGTGTTGCCAACCCCCCCGGAGTGAAATTTACTGGCAGAACGCCAAAATTTACGGACGTCACCAATTTTTTACTGGCACTGCAAAAATGTACATAAAATAGCCGTTTTCAGTGTTAAACCGTGCAAATATGAATAATTAAACTATAAACATGTAGATAGTGCTATTAGCAATGTGTTTAAGTTAAACAAAAGTCAGTGCCCACTTACATTATTGTATTCTCTCCCCCTTACATCAGTGACCCCCCCATCAGTCTGGTCTGGCGGCGCTGTCACTGACCTCCCCTCGGGTGCACTGTGCAGGGCTCAGTCAGACGGCTCTGGTCTCCACTCTCCGCAGGCCAGGGCCCCACACATCTGCATTGAAAGGGGGCACGCTGTGGTCAGTCTGCATTGAAAGGGGGCATGTTGTGGTCAGTCTGCATTGAAAGGGGACACGCTGTGGTCAGTCTGCATTGAAAGGGGACACGCTGTGGTCAGTCTGCATTGAAAGGGGGCACGCAGTGGTCAGTCTGCATTGAAAGGGGGCACGCAGTGGTCAGTCTGCATTGAAAGGGAGCACGCTGTGGTCAGTCTGCATTGAAAGGGGGCACGCTGTGGTCAGTCTGCATTGAAAGGGAGCACGCTGTGGTCAGTCTGCATTGAAAGGGAGCACGCTGTGGTCAGTCTGCATTGAAAGGGGGCACGCTGTGGTCAGTCTGGCATGAAAAGGGGGCACGCTGTGGTCAGTCTGGCATTAAAAGGGGGCACGCTGTGGTCAGTCTGGCATTGAAAGGGGGCACGCTGTGGTCAGTCTGGCATTGAAAGGGGGCACGCTGTGGTCAGTCTGGCATTGAAAGGGGGCACGCTGTGGTCACTCTGGCATTGAAAGGGGGCACGCTGTGGTCAGTCTGGCATTGAAAGGGAGCACGCTGTGGTCTCTCTGCATTGAAAGAGAGCACGCTGTGGTCTCTCTGCATTGAAAGGGAGCAGGCTGTGGTCTCTCTGCATTGAAAGGGAGCACGCTGTGGTCAGTCTGGCATTGAAAGGGAGCACGCTGTGGTCAGAGACTGCAGACATGGTACAGGGGGGGTGGTCAGAGACTGCGGACATGGTACAGGGGGAGTGGTCAGAGACTGTGTACACAATACAGGAGATGGTCAGAGCCTGCATGGACATGGAAGTGCCCTCCTCACACACACCCCCTCACAGCAGTTTCTTCCTCTTTCCCCCTTCATATTAGCTCCCCACATCAGTGTCCTGCTCCTAAGTCCCTTTCACCTCTCCATAGCCATATCAGTGACATTACTGCAGAGTGAAGCTGTGACACTGCCTGTGGAGAGGTGAAGGGGGCACAGGAGCAGGACACTGATGTCCTCTGCCCCCTGACTCCAGTCTGCGCTGCCTGCTAGCTGAGTGTTGGAGGCTCGGAGCCCCACTCACCAGTCCTCTGCTCTTCTCTTCGTGTGCTCTGCGGCTGCCTCTGCTGTCAGTCTGCTGCTCTGTCTACTCCACCGACCACCACCATCCGTCCACTGTGTCCAGCATCTTCGACTTCTAGTACGGGCCGGCGGGAAAACTTAAATGATGGCGGCAGGCGGGCCGTGGCACTCCAGTGCGAGTCTGCGTCTCTGCGAGAGGAGAGAACACTCGCCTCGGGGTCGGATCTCCTGAAGTGCGTGCCGCGCATGCGCAGTTCTGATCTTGCCGCCGCCGTCATAGATTTACGGGCACTTTTCTCCTGCTACGGGCATTTACGGGCAGGATAAAAGTGCCCTGTTTTTACGGGCTACCCGTAAATCTACGGGCGGTTGGCAACACTGTGTCCATGTGACACAATTTTGCCCATTTGATGTATTCCTTAATATGTATACCTGTGTGGATACTTTATAATAAACATCTGTTTTTTTTATTATTTCTATTGTTTCATGATCCTTATGTTTCCAGGTTTCAGTGTACCCATTGCTAATTGTCCTCCTCATTCAAAATTCCAACTCTTTTTCCTTTTCTATTGAACCAGGGATGGAAGCACATGGATTACCCATGAACTTCATATAAAGTCCCAAAAACCCCTTTTCCTAAGCTCTGCAGGTAGCTAAATACAGCTTTATCATTTGGTTGTTGAAATCTATGCGTCCCATATAAAGATTATAGTTGTGGACACAAAGTGGCTTTTCAACGACACCAGATGCCATGTTAATCGTGTCTGGGTGAATGGAAGAAGGGATGAATACATCCCATTTGTCCTTCCACAGTTCTTATTTGTGCAAGCAGGCTTTCTCACCCTTTCTAAGTGGGGTGTTAAACTAGCTGTTGGATGAAGCCCCTGCAACTAGGTTGCATGGTGCCACAGCAGCCAATTTCTTTAATGAACAAATGTCTAAAAAGTGTCACGCTTGCAAAAAAGTTGTCCACGTACTAATGGTACCCCTTATGGAACAAGGGTGTCAACAAGTCCACACTATCTTGCCACTGCTACCTATGTAGTTTGGGCAATGGGGGGGCTCCAGCTGGCTGTCTTTTCTCTTGTAAATTCTAAAATGATACTTATAGCCTGTGGCCCTTTCACAGAGCTTATACAGTTTGACCCCATATCTGGCATGCTTGCTGGAGAGATATTGCTTAATTGCAATTTGGCCAGTAAAATGTACAAGGAACCCATCTATGCAGATATTTTGTTGGGGTGTACACCCCAACATTTGTTGGGGTGTACACCCACACATTTTTGAGAAAGGTAATTAACGAGGGGTTGAATTTTGTGGAGCCAATCAGGGTCACCCCCAAGGTTGACAGAGTCGTATTGTCATTGAAATGCATAAAACACATTATTGTCTGGGTATATGACCGCAATTCATTATTTTTTGTAATGCCATTGTTAACGGTTAGGCCCAAAAACATTTAAAGTTCAGAAACTGTGATAGTTTTCCACTCGAATGCTCTGGCCAGGTCTGACTTTGGGTTGATGGCAATGTATTGTATGGCATAAACACTAGTTTGATCCACAATCAAATTGTAGAGGTCTTCGGTGAAAAACAGCTAAAAAAAATGAAGGGGCATTGTTAGGTTTACGGTCTACACTTTAACCCCAGGCTAAGCTGTGAATGGGGGAATAACAGGTGCTGCTAAATGGAGGGGCAGCCAATTGGAGTTTTGCAAGCACCTTTTGAAGGCTACTTTGGGCACTGGGGCCTGTGTGCAAATTCTTGGTGGCTGCAGTTGCTTTAATGAACTAGCGCTAGCCATCTGACCAGCCTTTACTGCACTTCTGGTGCTCGCCACTTCACCATGAGATACTGCAGTGCTAGTGTCTAAAAGGTCAGGATGTACCAGGCCACAGGTGCTTGCCAGATCACCAAAAGGTAGTGTAGTGCTAGTACTTCTGCCCTGCTGCATATGAGCATAATTATGCATTTCCTATTCTCTATCTTCTGAGCTAGCTGTCAAGTTCCCGCAGATTTATACAGGTTCATATTCTTAGCCTGACTTGCTAAAACTGTGTTCTGTGGATAATGTATCTGCGATAAGAAGGGTTAAAATCTAAGTGCCAAGCCACTGCTAAGAGGTCCAGATACAACTTTATTCTATATATACCTGTTACTACCTGAGTATCTGTGAGTACCTGAGTATCTGTGAGTACCTGAGTATCTCTGAGTACCTGTTACTACCTGAGTATCTGTGAGTACCTGTTACTACCTGAGTATCTGTGAGTACCTGTTACTACCTGAGTATCTGTGAGTACCTGAGTATCTGTGAGTATCTGTGAGTACCTGAGTATCTGTGAGTACCTGAGTATCTGTGAGTACCTGTTACTACCCTACTACCTGAGTATCTGGGAGTACCTGTTACTACCTGAGTATCTGGGAGTACCTGCCACTACCTAAGTGTTGTGCGTCTGACCGGGCTGTGCGACTCAGTGTTGTGCGTCTGACCGGGCTGTGCGACTCAGTGTTGTGCGTCTGACCGGGCTGTGCGACTGAGTGTTGTGCGTCTGACCGGGCTGTGCGACTGAGTGTTGTGCGTCTGACCGGGCTGTGCGACTCAGTGTTGTGCGTCTGGCCGGGCTGTGCGACCCAGTGTTGTGCGTCTGACCGGGCTGTGCGACTCAGTGTTGTGCGTTTGACCGGGCTGTGCGACTCAGTGTTGTGCGACTGACCAGGCTGTGCGACTCAGTGTTGTGCGTCTGACCGGGCTGTGTGACTGAGTGTTGTGCGTCTGACCGGGCTGTGCGACTGAGTGTTGTGCGTCTGACCGGGCTGTGCAACTGAGTGTTGTGCGTCTGACCGGGCTGTGCGACTTAGTGTTGTGCTTCTGACCGGGCTGTGCGACTTAGTGTTGTGCGTCTGACCGGGCTGTGCGACTTAGTGTTGTACATCTGACCGTGCTGTGCGACTTAGTGTTGTGCGTCTGACCGGGCTGTGCGACTCAGCGTTGTGCGTCTGACCGGGCTGTGAGATTGTGAGTGTTGTGTGACTGACCGGGTCAAGTGAGTGGAGCGGAATACCAGAGGGTGAGAAGGTAGCGTTAGGAAGCTAGGAAATAGCCACATAGGATAGACTTAAATCGCTGAATCCCCATTAGATTAGATAGTAGGTACAATGCCCGGCGGGTGTGGAGATGCGATTCGGTGTACATCTTGTAATATGTATGCGTTCCTCAGACATGTGATCGAGGGCGAATACAAATGCGCAAAATGTAAGCACGTTGCTTCCCTGGAAGCTCAGGTCCTGAATCTAGGGAAGCAGCTGGCAACACTGAGACGAATGTCCATACCGGAGGAGAGCCAGGATCGTACCAGTCAGGTGCAGACAGGGGCCTGCACAGAGGTGGGCGGAGAATTGGAGGTGCAGGCATCAGAGCAGAGTAGAGGGGTGACAGTTAGGAGGGGTAGAAGGGGACAAGGCAAGGAGGCTGATCCTGGGCTGGAGCACCCCAATAGATACGCCCCGTTGTGTGATGTTGGGGAAACCAGTCAGAGACCAGCATTGCTGGAGCAGAGCGACGCCCCTAGCTGCCAGGGGAAGAACTCCTCCAGTGAGGCTGGGAGAAAGGGAAAGGAAAAGGAAAGACAGGTGCTGGTGGTAGGGGACTCAATTATTAGAAGGACAGATAGTGTAATCTGTGACAAAGACCGTGTGCGCCGAACAGTCTGTTGTTTGCCGGGCGCTCGGGTTCGGCACATCGCGGATCGGGTGAACAGATTATTGGGTGGGGCTGGGGAAGACCCAGCTGTCATGGTACACGTGGGTACCAATGACATAGGCAGAGGAAGATGGAGAGTCCTAAATGATTTCAGGGACTTAGGCGCTAAGTTGAGGACTAGGACCTCCAAGGTAGTATTTTCCGAAATACTACCTGTACCTCGAGCCACACCAGAGAGGCAGCGGGAGATTAGGGAAGTTAACGAGTGGCTGAGGAGCTGGTGTAGTAAGGGGGGTTTCGGGTTCCTGGAGAACTGGGCCGACTTCTCAGTCGGTCACCGGCTCTTTGGTAGGGACGGATTGCACCTAAATGGGGTGGGTGCAGCCGTACTGGGTGCGAGGATGGCCAAAAAGTTAGAGGGGCTTTTAAACTAGGGAATGGGGGGGAGGGTACAGATGTAGAATTAGCCAGTGGAAAGCAAGTTTCAGAGGGCAGAAATGGGGGCATTAGCGGTAGGGTGTTCGGAGCTCCTATACCCAGGGTGGGTACGGGGAAAAATCAAGAGAGCAGCCTAAAAACATCAAATGAGGATAAATGTAACCGATCAAAATTACGAGGCTTGTATACCAATGCCAGAAGCCTGGCCAACAAGATGGGAGAGCTGGAGCTGCTGATGTTTGAGGAGGACTTAGATTTTGTGGGGATAACTGAGACTTGGTTTGACAGCTCTCATGACTGGATGGCGACCATTCAGGGGTATTCCCTTTATCGCAGAGATAGAGAGGGTAAAAAAGGGGAGGGGTATGTTTGTATATTAAGAACAGTATACAGGTAAATATGAGGGATGATATTAATAATGGAGCTATGGACGAGGCAGAATCCCTATGGGTAGAGCTTCAAAGGAAAGGCACGGTGGGGAAGGTAATATTGGGCGTATGCTATAGGCCCCCCAACCAGAGGGAGGAGGGTGAGGCAGACCTCATGTTACAGATAGGATTGGCAGCAAGGATGGGAAATGTCATTATAATGGGGGACTTTAATTATCCTGATATAGACTGGGCAGAAGGAACCCCGCATTCAGCCAAGGCTCGGCAGTTCCTAAATGTTTTGCAGGACAATTTCATGGGTCAGATGGTGAATGCACCGACAAGAAACAATGCGGTACTTGACCTACTGATTACCAACAATACAGACCTGCTCACAGATATAGAAATACGGGACAACTTAGGGAACAGTGACCATAGGTCAATTGGTTTCAGTATTAATTACAGTAATAGGAAACACAAGGGTAATATAAGGACACTGAATTTCAAAAGAGCCAATTTCCCTAAACTGCGCTCGCTGCTAGAAAATATCAAATGGGATAGAACCCTGGGAACAAAGAACACAGAGGAAAAATGGGAGTGCTTCAAGAGCATACTTAACAAGGGGGTGGGCCAGTGCATTCCACAGGGAAATAAATTTAAAAGAGCAAAACTAAACCCTGGGTGGCTAAACTCCAACATAAAAATGTATATTAGAGCTAAAGAAAAGGCCTTCAAAAAATACAAGACTGAGGGGTCATTGGCAGCATTTAAGCACTACAAAGAGTGTAATAAGAAATGTAAAGACGAAATCAGGGCAGCTAAAATAGAACACGAGAGACATATAGCGGAGGAGAGTAAAAAGAACCCCAAGAAGTTCTTTAAGTATATAAACAGTAGGAAAGCGAGGCCAGAGCACATTGGCCCCATAAAAGATGATAAAGGAAAAATGGCCACAGAGGACAGAGAAAAGGCGGAAGTGTTAAATAATTTATTTTCTTCAGTCTTCACAAAGGAATCGGGGGGCTTCACGAACCCCGCTTGTAAGGCCGAACTAAATAATACACCTCAGGAAGTGCCGACATGGCTAACAGAGGATAGACTTAGAGCTAAACTAGAGAAACTTAACATAAATAAATCCCCGGGATCGGATGGCTTGCACCCAAGGGTTCTTAATGAGCTCAGCCAGGTGATTGCCAGACCATTATTCTTGATCTTTAAGGATAGTTTACAGACGGGTATGGTGCCAGCTGATTGGAAAAAAGCCAACGTGGTACCAATATTTAAAAAGGGGCCGAGATATATCCCGGGTAACTATAGGCCGGTCAGCCTAACATCAGTAGTCTGCAAAATTTTGGAGGGGATGATAAGGGACCACATACAAGACTTTAGTAATGAAAACGGTATTATAAGTAGTAATCAGCATGGATTCATGAAAAATCGTTTGTGCCAAACCAATCTATTAACCTTCTACGATGAAGTGAGCTGCCACTTGGATAAAGGAAAGCCTGTGGATGTGGTGTATCTGGACTTTGCAAAGGCCTTTGACACCGTTCCCCACAAACGCTTACTGTACAAACTAAGGAAGGTAGGTATGGACCATAAGGTGAGTACCTGGATAGAGAACTGGCTCCAGGGGAGAGTACAGAGGGTGGTGATTAATGGGGAGTACTCGGATTGGGCGGGTGTTGAAAGTGGGGTCCCCCAGGGTTCTGTCCTGGGACCAATCCTGTTTAATTTATTCATAAATGATCTAGAGGAGGGGATATCTAGTACAATCTCAGTATTTGCAGATGATACTAAATTAGGCATGCCAATATCTTCTATGCAGGATGTGGAAATCTTGCAAGCAGACCTGAACAAAATAACGGGGTGGGCAACAACATGGCAGATGAGATTTAATGTAGAAAAATGTAAAGTAATGCACTTGGGGGCCAGAAACCAGAAAGCAAGCTACTCACTAGGGGGGGAACCTCTGGGTGAGTCTAGGATGGAAAGGGACCTGGGGGTACTGGTAGACAACAGGCTTGGCAGTGGCATGCAATGCCAAGCCGCCGCAAGCAAAGCCAACAGAATACTGGGTTGTATAAAAAAGGGGATTCACTCCAGAAATAGAGATTATTCTCCCACTCTACAAGACTCTGGTCCGGCCACATCTGGAGTATGCTGTCCAGTTCTGGGCACCGGTCCTCAGGAAGGATGTGCTGGAACTGGAGAAAGTCCAGAGAAGGGCAACAAAAATAATTAGGGGAATGGAGGACATCAGCTATGAGGAAAGACTACAAGCACTGAACCTATTCTCTCTGGAGAAGAGACGATTGAGGGGGGATATGATATCAATGTACAAATACTGTACTGGTGACCCTAGCATAAGGAACAAACTATTCAGAGAAAGGAGATACAATAGGACACGTGGCCACTCACTAAAACTTGAGGAAAGGCAGTTGAACCTTAAAGTGCGTAAGGGGTTCTTCACTGTAAGAGCGGTAAGGATGTGGAATTCTCTTCCACAAGCAGTCGTATCAGCGGGGAGCATTGATAGTTTCAAAAAACTATTGGATGGACACCTTAAAGACCACAACATACAGGGGTATACAATGTACGGTTAAAAGCAAACACACACACACATCATAGGTTGAACTGGATGGACTGATGTCTTTTTTCAACCTCACTAACTATGTAACTATGTAACTATTAAAGGTTAGGGGTACAGATCAAGAAATAGCCAACGTGTTTTGGGGGTCTAATGGCAACCATGTGTACAAACCAGTAGTGAACTGGACCTACAATCGTATTTATTCCAATGTGAGTTGAAACCACAGACCTAATCAGCAGCTTGTTTGGCAGCCAAAACAAGCTCCACAGGAAGAATTAATAAACTACCACAGTGCTCACAGTGCCGTGGTAGTTCATTGAAAACTACAAGCCGACAGTCGAAAAGGTTGACGGATCTTTTTTCATTCACAGTGTGGCTAGCCGGGGGGGGGGGGGGGCAGGGGGGTAGAAAGAGGAGGCACAGGAGCCGGTGTATTCATAACATGTTACATGTTACACTCCAAATATGCGTGTAAGATGTTATGAAAGGTGAACTTATCCTCTAATTACTCCTTTTTCTTATCTGTGCAGGCCATGGGACTATAGAGTCACACGTGGGTCCTCCTATTTCTAAACATGGGGTGGGTTATAGTATGCTGATTGATTACATTCACTCAGAAACTCCTCTGTTTAGTATCACTTTAAGTTTTAGCATGACATTTTTTTTATAGTGGGGATATAGGGGGTGCAGTGAATGTGAATGATAATATTGTCATACAGCTAATTTGGAAAAAGACACACATATGAATATAGACAAAACATGACACATATACAGTAAGCGAGTGCCCACACTACCGATGCCGACACTGCGGAGAGGACCAAGGCTTCGGGCGGACACATCGCTGGATCGTGGGACAGTAACAGTGGGCAATAACACCAGGGGTAGTTGATCCAGGGATCTTCCTTTAAGATCAGGAAGGAATTGGATCATGTTTTTATTTGGGTTTCTTGCCTTCCTCTGGATCAACTGTGGGTAAAGTCCTATTGGTCGAACTTGATGGACTTTTGTTTTGTTTTTTTCAGTCAGACTAACTATGTATATGGAGGTTTTATATTTTTATTTTATTCTGTATTGGTTGAACATGGGTTTGTGGCCTTTTCAATCTAATTATAAGTAACTACAGTATATTTAACACATGTCCTCTGAGTTCAACCAATAGAACAATCTGCAGACCAGACTTTTAAAACCCTAGTTAAGTTATAGGATGGAAAAAAAAAAAAAAAAGTACTGACCCCCTAGGCAATCGGATATTCTTTGGCTCAACAACTACGTTCTCACTTATGAACAAAGCATATCCCTCTATAGCCTGTACTTGTCTTAATTCAAAGCACTAAGTGTTATTTCTTCTGCTGCATCATTCCCCTGCTATAAGCATGGATAACTTGTGACATGTTTTCCTGACACCAAAAAAACAAAATGTAACAGGGGAGGGATCTCCAGCTGTATAACATTTAGCATGTCATTTTTTTTTTTTGGGGGGGGGGGGGGGGGCGGGTACCTAGTTTTGACAGGTACCCGCTCTTACTTCCGCTCAGGTGGCTTAAGCAGAAGTTTTCCTCTCCCCCTCCCTCCCTGCAATCTTCTGGGACACGTCACAGGTCCCAGAAGATTGCCCGGCCTTTCAGGATGCACAGCGGGACTTGCACATGCGCAGTGCGCACCTGGCTGTGAAGCCGCAAGCTGTCACAAGCGAGTGCCCACCAGTGGCGGCTGGTGCTCAACATTTTTGGGGGGGCGCAAAAAGAAAAATGTAATAGGTATTGCTTCGCGCCAAAAAACGCAGTAAAAAAATTGCGTGACTTTGAAGTCATGGTACAGGCATGGCACAGGTGATGGTATGGGCATGGCATAGGTGATGGTACAGGAGATGGTATAGGCATGGCACAGATATGGTATAGGCATGGCACAGGTCATGGTACAGGAGATGGTACATGCCCCCTTTCAATGCAGAGACCAGCGTGCGTGCCCCCTTCAATGCAATGAACACTGTGCTGTGCCCCCTTCAATGCAATGAACACTGTGCTGTGCCCCCTTTCAATGCAGAGACCAGCGTGCGTGCCCCCTTCAATGCAATAAACACTGTGCTGTGCCCCCTTCAATGCAATGAACACTGTGCTATGCCCCCTTTCAATGCAGAGACCAGCGTGCGTGCCCCCTTTAATGCAGAGATCAGCGTGCTTGCCCCCTTCAATGCAATGAACACTGTGCTGTGCCCCCTTCAATGCAATGAACACTGTGCTGTGCCCCCTTCAGTGCAATGAACACTGTGCTGTGCCCCCTTTCAATGCAGAGACCAGCGTGCGTGCCCCCTTTAATGCAGAGATCAGCGTGCGTGCCCCCTTCAATGCAATGAACACTGTGCTGTGCCCCCTTCAATGCAATGAACACTGTGCTGTGCCCCCTTCAATGCAATAAACACTGTGCTGTGCCCCCTTCAATGCAATAAACACTGTGCTGTGCCCCCTTCAATGCAATGAACACTGTGCTGTGCCCCCTTCAATGCAATGAACACTGTGCTGTGCCCCCTTCAATGCAATAAACACTGTGCTGTGCCCCCTTCAATGCAATAAACACTGTGCTGTGCCCCCTTCAATGCAATGAACACTGTGCTGTGCCCCCTTCAGTGCAATGAACACTGTGCTGTGCCCCCACAATGCAGAGTTCAGCGTGCATGCCCCTTTCAATGCAGAGCGCCGCAGCATTGTCCCCAATGATTGCAGAGTGCCCACAGCATTGTCCCCCAATGATTGCAGAGTGCCCACAGCATTGTACCCCAATGATTGCAGAGTGCTACAGCATTCTACCCCAATGATTGCAGAGTGCCTACAGCATTGTACCCCAATGATTGCAGAGTGCCCACAGCATTGTACCCCAATGATTGCAGAGTGCGCACAGCATTGTACCCCAATGATTGCAGAGTGCCCACAGCATTGTACCCCAATGATTGCAGAGTGACACAGCATTGTACCCCAATAAATGCAGAGTGCCCACAGCATTGTACCCCAATGATTGCAGAGTGACCACAGCATTGTACCCCAATAAATGCAGAGTGCCACAGAATTGTACCCCAATGATTGCAGAGTGCCACAGCATTGTACCCCAATAAATGCAGAGTGCCACAGCATTGTACCCCAATAAATGCAGAGTGCCCACAGCATTGTACCCCAATAAATGCAGAGTGCCACAGCATTGTACCCCAATAAATGCAGAGTGCCACAGCATTGTACCCCAATAAATGCAGAGTGCCCACAGCATTGTACCCTAATAAATGCAGAGTGCCCACAGCATTGTCCCCCAATCAATGCAGAGACCAGCGTGCGTGCTCCCTTCAATTTAAAGCACTTACCTGGCGACGGCGGCGGGTTCTTCCCTCCTCGATCCAGTTCGTCCTCTCTGCGGCGGCGGCTGCGGCGGCGGGAAGGTGAGCGGCTTCTCCCTCGTCCTCCGAGCTGCGGTGGCGGTGAGTGACTGACTCACGCACCGGCACCGCCCCCATTGTGACGCCAGGGAGCGGATGTCCTGGATGATGATTGGTCCAACTTTATTTGTTCGCTTTGTAATTTTTTTTTTTATTTTTTTTTTTTATTTTTTTTAGGGGTAGGGGGGCGGCGCCCTGGCGCCCCCTATGCACGGGCCGCCACTGGTGCCCACACTAGTAATGCCAAGAGAGAGGACCGAGGCTTTGGGAGACCACATCGCTGGATCGTGGGACAGGTGAGTGTGTGTTTATTAAAAGTCAGCAGCTACACTTGTTTTAATAAACAAAGAAAAGGTGGAACCCCGCTTTAAGTGCTGTGAATTATGTATGCATTATACCTATCTATGCAGCAGGTGGTGCTGTAGTATTATAGTGTAATGTACATTAATATTTATGGTATGATGCAATGAGGGGAAGTACTATATTTCTCAGTGTATGTTCTTGTATGCTTCTGCTTCCTGTTCCATGTAAAGATATGTAAAGATATGTTCTGCTTTTCTATGTAGTACCATACCAGTTAGGTGCTAAGTAAAGTATAGTGGGCCTTATCTGCTTAACAGCAGGGCCATGATTTTCAGCTGGGATGTCATGTCTCCCAGGTGTTGGCTGTTAGGACTGGGGAGTCTCCCCACTGTACTTCCTCCACTGTACTTAATGAGAGGGTTCTCATTGGGCAGTGGAGGAAACCCAGCCAATGTTTCACTCAGGCCTGTATCTACCCCAGAAAGGCACATTCTGCTGCACAGCTTTCTGGGAGTGGGTATAAGTTTGAGGGGAGCACATGACGCAAGGTCTTTGGTGGGAAGTTTAACAGAAGTTCCTCATAACTGGCAAACCGCTAATAGTGTACCTATCCACAAGAAGGGTACTAAAGAAGAAGCTAGCAACTACAAGTTTATCTGTAGTAAAGTTAGTTTAATCTCTCCCAAAAAAAAAAGATTTGTTGCGCTTGTGGAAAACCATACAAATTATAGCTGCTTGTACAATATTGGATAATCAATACAACAGACATGTAACCTATAAATTGTGCTGCGTTTATTTCCAATTAATGCCAAAAAAGTGTGCAAGTGCAAAACACTATATAGTGACAAATAATGTGTCTAGTCCAAAAAGTTGTGAAAAGAAGTTGAACAACAAAAATAATCATTCACACACAAACTCCTATGATTTGATTCCCTGAAGTTCGCAAAACATGAAAAGCAAAAAAAAAAAAATCTCATATGTGCTAAACTCCCAAATTCCACTCCACCACTGTGCATGTGTAAAAGGGCTTACCAGAGAGACATGACCTCCTATTACGGAGAAGTCATATTGCACATGTAGCACCCTCCAAGGTAAGTGGTAGAGAGAGAGTATAGTTTTGAATCCTTTCTGCTTACCAGAGGGATTGCAGGTAAATCTTTATTGTCCTCTGCCTACCAGAGAGCAGGATCTGCTAGTGAGGTCTGTTCAATGGTCTCAGGTGCAACTTAGTCTGCCTGAAGAGTGTTTCACACTGGTCCAATAGGGAGGCATATTGGACAGTGGGAGGAAACCTGACAAATGAGTGCACAGGCATTTGGTACAGCCCTGGTGATTTGGGCGAGCAAAATGCATGGGTGCATGCTGGGGTACTGTATAAATGCCAGGAGCACATGTGCTTCAGGGTCTTTCAGCTGGAGAGCGGAGTTCCGGAGGGAGGGGGTGGTTGCCTCCTCCTCTGTAGAAGTGCAATGAGGCCTCAGGTGATCGACCTGAGGGTCTAAAGAGTTAACGGGGAACTGAACCCGGAGGTCCTGTAAAGCTGACTAGGAGGGGAGACACTGGAAGGATCTGATTCTGCAATACAGTGATTACAGATCTGTGTCAAGGGGCCTGACCTGAGGGGGGCCACCCCTGCAGCTAGAAGAGTCAGTGGACGGGTGTCAGTAAAGGGGATGCTAGAGAGTATCTTGAAGATAAATTAGATCACCAAGTCTATTGCTGGAGAAAGAGCAAGGAGATTTAACCTTTTCCATACGTGTGGCAGTATGGTTTAAGCTGTGAGACTGCCTCCACAAACAACCTGGTAAGGCCAAGTGAGAGTTTTTTTCCTTATCCAATGTATATAGTTCCAGTTGGAGTATCCCACTATTCCCTTCTCCCATCCAAGTTTCACAATAAATACTAAAAACCAATATCCCTGGACTGTTTATTGAGCAACAAGCCATTGGGAGTAAGGATGAATCAGAGAAGGCCAAGAAGTAATCATACAGCAAGCCCTACGGGGACAGTGTAACACACATGATGGCAACATATACAATAAGGGCTCGAGTCCTGCAGGAACGCATGGAAACGGCGTTCCTGTACTTTTTCCACAACAATAACGATGTTCCCGTTAGCAGCCGAATCCTGCAGGACTGGCCTTTGTCCTCCTGTCCCTCAGTTCTCCTCCTCCTCCTCCAGTGGCCACTGTAACAAAGTCCCACCTCCTAGACCGGCTCCAGTGATAGGCGGAACACTCATCCAATGGCAGCAAATTGAATCAGTGTGACGTGTGTAGCACTGCTCCCTAGAGAGCTGCTGAGAATTACACTTCTTGGGTTCCCCTGGGTTACCATTAGCAACTGACAGCAGATACACAGCATTAAAAGTTCTTGGCTCAGACAATAATCAGTCCAGGGGATTTGGTTTTTGAGTTTTATTTAGAACTGGGATGGGAGAAATGATGAGTGGGATACTCCAACTAGTAACTATGCACAATTCTGAGGACAACTGACTGTAGAATGCGGCAAGGACGCTACTTCACCCTGCCACTGAAGTGAAGTTAAATTGACCGTTCCCGTTTGAATATTCTCTTTAGGTTTAACAACTTGGCACCCCCTTTTCCCTCACTGCCTGTGTGCTGACACCCGTCCACTGACTCTAGCCTTGAGTGGTCCCCTTCTTGGGAAGACCCGTTGGCAAGCTCCCCTGTACTCACGGACACTGTTTTTCTAGAGTTGCTCTGCCTTTACCTCCACAGTCAGCTTCACTGGACCTCTGGGCTCAGCCACGCCACTTGTTCACTAGGCCGACTGCCTACTACCACCCTCACATCTGCAGAAGAGGTGACAGCCGTCACCCTCCTTCTGGGACTTGGCTTCCCACCCAAAGCCCCCCAGTCACATATGCCCTTGGCTTTTATAATGTATCCCAGGATGCACCACTGTTTGTGCCATCCCACTGAGATATTTACAAAAGCCTGTGCGTCACTGGCTGGGTTTCCTCCACTATCCAACAGGCCCCCCTATTGGATGCAGTGGGAACACTCCCTCAGCCCAGATGAATCACACCCTGGACACATGCAACAGGCCTAACTATTAATCAGGCTCTCCTGATAAGCAGACAACGCAACTATGCTTTCTCTGCCTAGCACCCACCTAGGAGGGTTCTACACGTGTATTGTAGGAGCCGGTCTAAGAGGCGGGATCTTGTATCTGTAGTTCTTCTTGGTCTCACACAACCACTGCATCACTCTTCCTGGGGGGGTCACTGATGTAAAGGGGAGTAAATACAATAATGTAAGGGGGCACTGATTTAAAGGTTCCCCCTTATATCAGGACCCCCCTTCCTTAGTGCATTCACTCTGTGGAAGGTGGTCTTTGGTCACCAGAGTCCCCCCTTCATCAGAATTCTTGGCATTACCCTTTACATCAGTCTGCAGGATTCCCCCTTACAGTGCAAGGGGGAACTCTGTGTACGCTGATGTGAAGGGCAGCTCTGATGTAAGGGGCAATGCTGCAGACCCTAATGTTAGTGGGAACTCTGATGTAAAAGGGAATGCATTGGACTCTTATATAAGGTAGTCTCTGGTCACCAGAGCCCCCCCCCCCCTTATATCAGAGTTCCCCTTTAGATCATGATATGCAGAATTCCCCTTTATGTCAGAGTTCCCTTGCACTGTAAGGGGGAATCCTGCAGAATCTGATGTAAGGAGGAACTCTTTGCTGGCTGTGTTATATTAACATGACCTTCGTGTAAATGGAGAAATATGGTTTTTGACTTTTGTCTAACTTAAACACATTGCTAAAAGCACTATCTTCTACATGTTTATAGTTTAAAAATTGATATTTGCACTGTTTAGCACAGAATACAGGCATTTTAGGTACTTTTTTGCAATGTCAGTGGGGGCAGGGGGGGGGGGGGTAATCTTCGGTGAGTTCCCACACTTTTTTTTCCCCAGGACCCCTGTATACAATAGCTAGTATCCACACTTCTCAAAGGAATCTTCTCTGAACATCTACCTGGCACACTAAATGGTGTAATAATGTTTTTTTTTTAATAGATAAAAAGTCACATTAGAACAAAATAACATTGCTGTGGAAAATTACACTTATGGGACACAATCTGTTTGTTTTAGAGTAAGCGTGGTGATGTCACAGCGTTCAACTCCTCCATACTTGTTTCTTTTCAATGATTTTTATTGAAAGTTTTTACAAAATAGTGCAAAATATACACACATAAAAAATCAGTGCATAACAAATGTGAACAGTGGTACAACCATAGCAAACATTAGGTAATACTGCTATAAAAGGTCGAAACTACTACGTAGCAACGGCTAGCACCCCAATACACAATGAACAGGAACCATAAGGTATCTAGAGGGACCAGCACCGTGGATGAACATGGCCAGCTAACCCGAGCAGTTAATCGCACTTTGCATACTTCACAGGGTTAGTGGCTAGATTGTGATCCCACAGAACCTTGCCCCAGTCTGGGGCTGGGGACATGGGGTACAAAGCCATTAGAATACAGTACCACTGTTAACCTCATACCGTTAACTGAGAAAAATCGTAGAGAGAGAGAAAGAGAAAGGATAATAGAACCACAAGAAAAGAAGAGAAAAGGGAAAAGAAAGAAGAGGAAAAGTTTGTAAGGTTGGACCCGACCCCGCCCCATTAATCCACGATCCCCATACCTTGTCAAACACACGCATTTTGTCCTCCAGTTGAGCTGTCAGGCGCTCATTAATCATAATCCAATTCAGTTTGTGCCGGAGCAGCTCAAATGGTATCGTAGGAGACTTCCAGGATCTCGCTATTGCTATTTTTGCTGCAGTAAATATGAACGTTATGAGCCGCCTCTGCGCCCTATTGGCTGTATCCACCTTTTTGCCCAGTAGTGCCTGCTGAGGGGACTTGATTAGGTTAACTTGTGTGAGAGTGTAGATGAAATTGTACACTCTAATCCAGAAGCGTCGGGCCTTCGGGCATTGCCACCATACATGAAACATCGTACCTTCTTGGCCACACCCCCGGAAACACCGAGGAGATGCTCCTGGCACAAAGGATGCAATCCTGGCTGGTACCATGTACCAGCGCAGGAGCACTTTATAATTAGCCTCGATGATTGAAGTGTTAATTAGAGACCTGGAAGCCTCTCGAGCCATGTCGTGCCAGTCCGCCAACTCCACAACCTCCCCAACATCCGCCTCCCATCGTTCCATGTAGGGAAGCTTCAGGGGTGAGTCCATAAGCATATTATAAATCATAGATATATACCCCCGTAATTTATCGTATTTACGGCACAAATATTCCATGGAGGTCATGGTAGTCAGATCGGACAAGCGAGACAGGGACCGCAGGTAATGATCAATTTGTGCGTACCAATAGTACTCAGTATCAGGCAGGGCATGCTTTTCTATCAGCTGCTGACGTTTGAGGATACCCCTATGGTCCCAAAAATCCGCTATGCGGAGCAGCCCCTTGTTCGTCCACCACTGAAAAGATCTGGGGGAGAGACCCGGGGAGAATCCGCTGTTGTTAAGAATAGGGGCCAATAGGGTATGTGGGGACCTAAAGCCATGCGTTCTGGACAAACGATCCCAAATGGCCATAGAATGGGACAAGGCTGGGCACAGGATGGGGGGACGATCCCTAGGCGATAACCACATTGCATGGGAGACCGCCAGGCCCGGAACCGAGCTAGCATCCAATTCCATCCAGGGCATCCGGGACCCCTCAGAGTGGAATCTCACCAACTGGGATAACTGTGCAGCATAATAATAGTTCAGCAGTTCCGGTACCCCTAAACCACCCCTGACTTTAGGGGTGTACAGCGTTCTCTTGTTCACCCTAGGCCTCTTGTTCCCCCAGATAAAGGAAAGGACGTGACCCTGAAACTTAAGCAGGTCAGACCGTCTCAGCGTGACTGGCAGAGTGCGGAACAGATATAACACCCTCGGAAGGATATTCATCTTGATGGAGTACAGTCTGCCAAACCACGAGGGGGGCTGAATCGACCACTTGTCCATGTCACCCTTCAGGCGTGTAAACAGGGGAGGATAGTTCTTCGTGTATAGTGTAGACAAGAAGGGGGTTAAATTGATGCCTAAGTAGGGCATAGAGTCTGTGCACCATGCAAATTTGAAAGATTTCCTGAGTGTGTCCACTGTGCGACCCTCCAGGGAGATGTTCAGTGCCTGGGATTTCGTTTGGTTTGTGTGCAAACCTGAAACAAGCGCAAAAGCATCCAATAGCGCAAATAAGTTGGGTAAGGTCGTGACAGGCGAAGAGATAATGGCTAAAATATCGTCCGCAAAAAGGGCGCACTTGTGCTTGACGCCCCCGCACACCACCCCCTGCACGTCCGGTGAAGCGCGAATTTTGATGGCTAAAGGTTCCAGTGCTAGGACAAAAAGGAGAGGGGACAAGGGGCAGCCCTGTCGGGTGCCTCTACAGATAGGAATAGAGTCCGATGAGACTCCATACTTGTTTCATCATAATTGACATAATTGTGAGCTCAGACCATTTAAAAACACACAACTTGCTGGACTCAAAACTGCATGGATTTACTAAGGTCAGACTAATCCACTTTAAATTTAAACTAATTCAAATTAAATTTTTTGACTATACTACACATTTTTTGGACCAGGGTGGTGCTGTGGACATAGCATCATGGGAAATGTAGTTCCAAAACATCTGGGGTGCAAAGGCTCGCCATCACTGCTGTAGGCCATTGGGTCCCCCCAGAAGCTTTGCTAATGAATTCCCAGTTAGCAACATCCTGCTTTGTTGCCAGGACACAAAAAACATTGGTTTTCAGTCTTGCAATGCTGGTAGTGAGCATCCAAGGTCTCAAATTACTGTTTACTGGAACTGTGCAGAAAATGTTGGGGAGGAGATCCCTCCGGCCAGACAATGAGCAGCTGTAAGCTTCTGGAACAAGTGTTTATATCCTAAAGGCACAGAATGCCAGTATTTTGTTAACATCCCAGTCAGACAGTTCTACGGGATCTGCAGCAGTTGGGGTAAGAATAAGGTTTTAGTAATATTGGTGTTTGCTCATTACTGATCATCCTTATAGCTTTACATTCAACATACCCAAATTGGAAGTAATAACAGACACTGCATGGTATTCATAACATTTTAGTAACCAAAATGGTCAAATACACTTACCAAGTCCTCTGTACTTTCCATACACTTTGTACCAAGTCCACAGCTGTCAACTTTGAACCTCCCAGATTGGCCATCAGAGAAGCATACTGTACACAAATCTAGATCCAAACATCAATGTTTTCAAGAACTATAATCTTGGTATGAAGCCAATATAGAATACAATCACAGGCAGTATCTTCTCTATGCTACCAAAAGTTCTTTATGCTTGGTAATTCAGTTTTTAAACTTGCACATAAATTTCTCAAGGGTACCATTTGTTACCATAATTCATGATTCTTCTAATTTATTGGCTAGAGAAGATAAGCCAGCAACTTGCTGATGTATAAAAAGCAGAGGAATTGCATGTGGGAAGGGTTATTTGCAATTAGCTATTTGTTGCTTATGTCAATATTATTAGTTATTTTTATTTTTACTCTTCATGTGTTTCCTTTTTTATAAATGCAGCAAAGCCAGTAAACAAACTAGAACGATAAAGCAAACCCAGCAATGATATTTTACACTCCTGAAATGGAGGAACTGGTTTATTAGAAGAGCACAGAGTGTGCCACAGCCAAATATGGGGCTAACAATGCTATGGCTTGATAATGACAAGCCTGCAAGTGAATAAAATATAGTTATTTCTTTGATCCTCTAAAAAAGAGTACTGGCTTCACAATGTGGAGGTTAAAAAGGGGGCATTCCTGACAAAACCTGGACTACAAACAGGAAATGGTTAGAATACTTTGGCAGCAAATTGGCAATTGGAACAATCTGTGTGCAATATACAGGGACTCATGACAATATAAAGGTAACAAATGGGTAATCATGATAATAAACAAGTAACAAATGGCAATTGTGACAATACAGGAGCAGCCTACAATTAATCAT
This sequence comes from Pelophylax lessonae, assembly GCF_965119305.1. NCBI lineage: Eukaryota > Metazoa > Chordata > Amphibia > Anura > Ranidae > Pelophylax > Pelophylax lessonae. The sequence goes on from NC_138770.1 coordinate 489,709,292, forward strand.
AACAATATGCAACACATGCGCAATCATAATAATATGGTGTATTGAGCAATGAAAGTGATAATAACTGGTGCTCACTCATTCTCCCTTTACTTACCTATCTAGAGTGCTGCAAGAACACAGATTGCCCTTTTTGGAAATATAGTATAGGTGGTACTGTAGATGCTGTATCTTGGATCAGAGCAAATGCATGTGGCCAAAGGGAGCAGCTGGTGGAAGAAAGAAAATGGCCAGCTATGGCCCCTAGCTGACAGCAGTAGAGATAATGCTGACACTAGTCCTGTTAGTCTATAGCAGTGGAGCCAGTAGATAAATTATTTGTCTGGACACTTGGCAAAATCCAGAGAGTTCCCAGGTATGTCCACCAGCAGAGGAAGCTCATTGACGTGCATAATAAGGACCTGCAGTATCTCACAAAAGTGAATACACCCCTCACATTTTTGTAAATATTTTATTATACCTTTCATGTGACAACACTGAAGAAATGCCACTTTACTACAATGTAAAGTATTGAGTGTACAGCTTGTATAAAAGTGTAAATTTTTTGTTCCCTCAAAATAACTCGACACACAGCCATTAATGTCTAAACAGCTGGCAACAAAAGTGAGTACACCCCTAAGTTAAAATGTCCAAATTTGGCCCAATTAGCCATTTTCCATCACCGGTGTCATGTGACATGTTAGTGTTACAAGGTCTCAGGTGTGGTAAATTTGGTGTTATCGCTGTCTCTCTCTCATACTGGTTACTGGAAGCTCAACATGGCACCTCATGGCAAAGAACTCTCTGAGGATCTGAAAAAAAGAATTGTTGCTCTATATAAAGATGGCCTAGGCAATAAGAAGATTGCCTAGACCCTGAAACTGACATACAGCACTGTGGCCAAGACCATACAGTGGTTTAACAGGACAGGTTACACTCAGAACAGGCCTTGCCATGATCGACCAAAGGAGTTAAATGCATGTGCTCAGGGTCATATACAGAGGATGTCTTTGGGAAATAGACATATGAGTGCTGCCAGCATTGCTGCAGAGGTTGAAGGGGTAGGGGGCAGGAGGCCAACAGGGTCCCAGTTCAAGGAGAGCTGTGGGACCAATTTCTAGAGTTGCTGGAACAGTTTAGAAAAAGTCTATTAAGGGCCTGGCCAGGAGGCTCACAATACAGAATCTAGCTGATACATGGAAGAAGACATCCAAGTGCATAGGACACAGTGAGTTAAAGGCTTGGGAGCTAGAGAGATCCTAGTGACTGTCCTTGTTAACCCTTGGAGAGATTATTCCAGAGTTGCTAACTAAGGATTGCTTATGCATTGGTGCTTCCTGAGTTGTATTCACATACCACAAGCCACAAAGGGGGTTCACACTTTCACACTGAAGAGTCCAGTTATAGCCAGAGAAGTGTCCTCTGTTGTACTTTGTACTACATTTGGAGTATCCCAAGGCCCACCTATAGCCACTTGGAATAATCGCATGCCAAAAATTCAACATGCTGGTGGTACCCAAGTCAATCGATGGACCAACTTAGGTACCATCAGCTTGCCCATAGATGGTTTGAATCTTGGCCGGGCCCTGCTGAACAGGCCAATATTTGAACCATCTATGGTCCGCTTTAGAGTTGGTCTTAATTACCTTAAAGTGATTGTAAAGTCTCGTCTTTTTTTTTTTTTTTTTTTAATAACAAACATGTTATACTTACCTCCTCTTTGCAGTTGGTTTTTTACAGAGCAGCCAGGATCCTCCTCTTTTCAGGTATCCCATTCCTGCTCCTGGTCCCTCCCTCCTATCGAGTGCTCCAACATCAAGCAGCTTGCTATGGGGGCACCCGAGCTGAGCTGCAGCTTCATATGTCCATTTAGACACAGAGCTGTCGTTTGGTCCCGCCCCCTCTCTCTCTCCTGATTGGCTCACTGACTTTGACAGCTGCTGGGGCCAATGGCGCCATGGCTGTATCTCAGCCAATTAGGAGGGTGAGTTCCAGGATGGCTGAGAGACTCGTGGACATCTCTGGACAGAGAGGGGGCTCAGGTAAGTATTAGGGGGTGCTGGGAGGGCTACTACACACAGAAGGCTTTTTATCTTAATGCATAAAATGCATTAGGATAAAAAAAACCTTCCTGATGTTACAACTCCAGTTCCATTATCTATAACTGGAGGTAAATATTTTTTAATTTCATGTAGCCCTAGCAACACTTTTACAAAGGCTACACCAAATTTAAAAATAATTACCTCTGGGTTAACAGATGAGAATAAAAATTACCCAAATCTGTAACATGTTTTGGTAAAGCTACTGAAACTAGTGAGAAGGCTTTTAAATCTGACAAAGTACCTTTTAAAGGGTCATACCACTGGAGTTGCACAAATACTTAAAGCGGTTGTATACTCATTCTGATCACTTTTCTCTAAATGAATAATAGCAGGCTATGTTATTTATTGTACATTTTTATTCTCCTGTTACTGGCTTCCTTTCTGAGTAATTGTTGTTTTTCTTTTAAATGACGTCACCCGCGCATGCGCCGTTAGCTCTAATTTTACCTCAAGCTTCTGCTGCCGGAAAAATGATACAATGCTTAAATGTGGTATCAATGTCAGAGTTTACTACCGCTTGAACTTGCTAGTAAATTTGACTACTTCAGGAAGAGTCAAATCACTAGTTCAAGGAAAAGCTAATAGGTGAGTTCCTGTGCTTATCCACTTGACTAACGTTCAAATCCTCAAACAATATCTACAGATAGCAGCTTCTACCAAAAAGCATTCACTGATGCAAATAAAACTCAGTAAACCAAAAACTCGTAAAGCGATACCTATTATTAAAGTATATTAATCAAAAATGTTCAAATATATTAAAACCAGTGCATAACCCACAGCTATTACTAAGTATGAAAGTATTACCTCAGTGTATCAAATTGTGCAAATTTACAAATATGTAAACAAATAATATATGCAACAAAGAAAAAAAAATAACTAAAAATTATATATAATGCAGTCCAGTGCAAGATCAAAATACTGTATATAGAGTGCTAAAAATAAAGTCAAATTCATGCAAAGAAAATATAAAGTGCATCCATATACAGTCCAGTTCATGCAAAAAAAATATATAGGGTGCATTTATTTAAATTCCCAGATAGTGCATCAGAAATGGTAATTGTGTGTATAATCCTAAACACCACACAGCCTCTTAATTAAAGTGGAGTTCCGCTCGTTTTTGTGCTTATTAAAAGTCAGCAGCTGACTTTTAATAAACACACACTCACTTGTCCCATGATCCAGCAATGGCCGCCTAAAGCCTCGCTCCTCTCCCTTTCCTCTTGGCGGCGCCAGCATCTTCGGGCATCTGGCTGTGACAGCTTGCGGCTTTACAGCTGGGTGCGCACTGCGCATGCACGAGTGTCACTTTGCATCATGAATGGCCGGGCAATCTTTTGGGACCTGTGACGTGTCATAGAAGATTGCAGGGAGGGAGGGGGAGAGGAGAACTTCAATAATAAAATATTTACAAAAATGTGAGCGGTGTACTCACTTTTGTGAGATACTGTAAATGGGAGGCAAAAGGAAGATCCAATAGTGTAGATTTCTCAAGATATAAATTTATTGAAGTAAAAACAGACTCACATTTCAGCAGTATCAAAACAGCATGTCAGTATGCATTAGTATCGAGACACAGCATTCCCTGTTCCACCTAGTGTGATACCATCATCATCCACCTCACGTGTTGCCCCTCCCAGGCTTTATCAAAGGTGTAGGCTTATCAGATAGAAAATACGAATACGTGTTGTAGAGAGGCAAGCCCGCGCCATGGTTTATTTTGGCAGTTTGGGCCAGGTTTTTTAGGAAACAGGCACACTAATGAGCCAGGTGTGCACTGAGCTTATATTGGGGCTAGGATTAGAAGTTAGTGGCCCCACCCACCCGAGGGGGTCAGTCTGTGCAAGGGAGCATTTTGCTCTGTACTGTCCATGCGTGACAGTGGAAGGCCAAGCCTGTAAGGATGTAGCAGCAGGGAGCTGCGGGAGAAACAGTCAGAGCTAAGGATGGTTCAGTGGTTAGTGCCCGATTACTGGAAATTGTGTGTTTGATGGTTTGGAGGACCAAAGCAGGAGACCTATGCAGAGATACTGCAGAGAAAAACCACGAGATGCAATACTGTTTGATTTGACACACTGATGGTGAGAACCCCCGCAAGCGAAATTATTTTGCTGTAAATCTTTACTTCAATAAAAGTGGGCAGAAAAAGCCCCCAAACAAACTTTGTGGAGTGGACTGGACTTCTTGTTTGGTGGTACCCATGAGCTAAAATACCCCAAATCATCACAGTTGATGGAAGAATTCTATGGGCAATCTGATGGCAGAGTTCCAGATCCTCGCATTCCAGAAACTGTCTGTGTTGTGATTGCTGTGTGAGCAGCTAGGTGTGTAGTGTCTCACATCCTTAAAAAGACATTACGCCAAAACATTTTTTTGGAGAACTGTGTGTCCGTGACTGCAAATATGGGTGTTGTTGCCCATAGCAACAAAGTCAAGGTCAATCGTGAGACCAGTGGTGGATGGTGGAGTGTTCCTGACAAGACATATGGCTGGTGGGCTCAAGAGGAACCATTACAGCCAGTTGGACAGTTCTCGAAATGTTCTGCTGGGAGAGTGCGGTCTCCCATGGCAACAAGGGACAAAATGTCGTTTGGATGGCGGAGCTGCAGTGAAGGAGTAGCTCACCATTCCCACAAAGAGGGCTGGGAAGCCCGAGAGTCTGTGATGCCTAGGAGCCATCTGTTGTGTCACCCTGTGATTGTATAGGGAAATGTTTCAGTGAAAGTGCCGCAGAGGAATGGTTCCTAAAGCAATGCATGCAAAGTGCAATACCTGCCAAGTAGAGTGGTAAGACTGTTCCTGAAGTAGCACTGTCCCGGTAGGGCCTGCTGTATGATGACTTGTTGAACCTCCTCCTTACCAGCACACAGTAACTTAGGGTACATTTTACACATTCAGCATTACTTCCAATGGCTCATTGCGCAATAAACAGTCCAGGGGTGCTGGTTTTTAGTATTTATTGTGGAACTTGAATGGGAGAAGGGAATAGTGGGATACTCCAACTTGAACTATGTAGATTGGATAAGGGCAACTCTCACTTGGCCTCACCAGGTTGCTTGTGAAAGCAGTCACACTGCTTAAACCATACTGCCACAGGTATGGAAGGGGTTAAGTCTCCTTGCTCTCTCTCTCTCCACAGGTTCTCCCCGCCAACACATGGGTTTGCCCCTGCGCTCCAGCTCACTCTGGCATCTACCATCTTGCTCCTCCACACGTGTCTGCTCCTCAGCTACATCCAATGGTGGAAGCGACATGTAAGCTCCCTTCCTCCATTCAGATTGGCGGACCGTGGATGGAGACTCCACCAATGGCCCCAGACTAGCTGACTCTCTGGCGAAGCCTCCTTCCTGTAAGGCAGATCTTTTTGGCGCGCTCTCTCCCGTGCGGTACAGTAACCTCTTCGCTGCTGCCACAACACTACCCAGCCTGCACAAATGGCACTGCAATGCAGACCGTGTTCCCTGCCACAGATACACACACATCTGCCTCTTCTGTCTGCACTTGAGCTTCAGTTGCACTTTCCCATTCACAAGCGCCCAAACTCCCCCGCTGCTGTCGGAAACCGTCCCACCAAAAGCAACCGCACGGCAGACATTTTTCTCCACAGCATTTGTACAGACACAACCCCTGATGCACCAATTCCCACACTCAACCTTACTCCCAATGGCTCATTGCTCAAAAAACAGCCCAGGAGTGTTGGTTTTTAGTATTTATTGTGGAACTTGGATGGGGGAAGGTAATAGTGGGATACTCCAACTGGAACTATATAGATTGGATGAGGACAACTCTCACTTGGCTTCACCAGATTGCTTAAGAAAGCAGTCACACTGCTTAAACCATACTGCCACATGTATGGAAAGAGTTAAGTCTCTTTGCTCTCTCTCTCTCTCCAGCAACAGACTTGGTTATCTACATTCCCTTCAGGATACTCACTAGCATCCCTTTACTGACACCCGTTCACTGACTCTTTTAGCTGCAGGGGTGGCCCCCCTCAGGTCAGGCCCCTTGACACAGATCTGTACTCACTATACTGCAGAATCAAATCCTTTAGTGTCTCCCCTCTCAGTCAGCTCCACGGGACCTCAGGGTTCAGCTTCTCTCTAGCTCTCTGGGCCCTCAGGTTAACTACCTGAGGCCGCATGTCACCTCTACAAAGGAGGAGGCAGCCACCCCCTCTCTCCGGGACTCTACTATGCGGCCAAAAGACCCAGAGCACATGTGCACCTGGCATTTATACAGTATCCCAACATGCAACGAGGCATTTTCCTCTACCAAATCACCAGGGCTGTAACAAACGCCTGTGTACTCATTGGTCAGGTTTCATCTCACTGTCCAATATGCCTCCCTAATAGACCAGTGTGAAACACTCTGCAGACAGACTGAATTGCACCTGAGCACATTGAGCAGACCTTACTAGCAGATCCCGCTCTCTTTCTAGAACCTACCTAGGAGGGTGCTACACTGATAAAAATGTTAGTCTGTTGTTGAGTTTTGTACCAGTGAATTGGTGGCAAGTCTGGTGGGGAGATCCGCTTCCAAGAGAGACTTGCTGCTGTGTAGTACCCTGCATAGTAGGGAACCCACAGCAAGACTGAGGACTGATGAGAGCTTATCTTTGTGCTTTTTTGTGTGTGGCGGGAAAGTATGGGGTAAAACTGAGTAAAATGTTTTGCATACTGCTTACTAATGAGGTTAAAAATATTCAGTTGAATTGTGGGTTAATAGACATTACTCAGCCTGTTGGGAGTAAAACCCTGCCAGTGCACGGTGGTGAAATGGTGGTATTGCAGTCAATAAAGTCTGATTTAATACAAAGTAATAAGTACAGCGTATATTCCAGGTCTCAAAGAACGGAAGAGACACTGGAAAGTGGGGATTTAGGTGTGCCCAGGACAAACAACTAACAATGGCTAAAAACCATAAATTTAATTGATAATGCAATTAAAATATCACACAAAGACATGATATATTAAAATTCCTTCATATATGCATATAGGAATACAGTAAACATATTAAGATATTGACACAAAAATTAATCATAGATTGCTAAAAAGCAAAAAAAAATGTATGCACATATGAGAAGATTGTTGCAAAAACAACGTATTTTTAATTAAACCAGAATGATAAAAGAAATAAAGTGCTGAGTGAGGTGAAAAAGTCAAAAGTGAAAAGCCTCTTGGAATGAGAAATCTTCAGGTAAGTCAATAGGATTTAATGACAAAAATATTTAAATTAAGGCAGCAGTGGAAAAACATAGTAGTGAAATTATTAAGAAAAAGGACAAAAAAATATATAGAGATCTACTGGCCTTCCAAAGTGGGAGGGCATATAGATGGGAAAGGAATTCAAATAGATTTTTGAGATCTAGATCCACCAACTATAGGAATGTTGATGATGGTAATATGTCTGATTCATCTGTTGCTTCTTCTACCACTTCTTCCTCTCTTACAGGATCACATCTGGAATGCACGCCTAAAGCACATACCGTTTCATCTTTAAATGAAAGGAAAGAGCATGAATGCGACACCAATCGCACACAAAGCACTGGTAACATTAATGAGCACACCAATCTGTCCCAGGCAGCTAAACTAGCCAGATTTTATCATACTTCTGACACTGCTTTTTCTCCTTCTGGTGGTGGTAACTCACGACAACCTACTTCTATCACTCAGGTAAGTTCAAATCCTCACTGCGGCACTATTCCTAAAAATACACAATCTATTGATGGTGATTTTTTGGATCAAATGACCAAAGGTATCATGGGGTGCACAAACAAGTCCCTGACAATAGATCAACACTTTTCGAAAGACAAAATTAACTTGAAGTAGTGAATATATCAGGCATCAAACTAACCCATGATGAAATTATTATTCTTCAATATGGACTGAATTATTGTCCCACACAGGGTTTGGATAAATTTAATTTAATAAAAGACAATAATCTTTTTGCTCGGAAGTTAAACTTCAGATCATTGATCGAAGGTCCCCAGATCAAGAAAAGATCAGCCCCTTTGGGGGGTTTACTTGCAGATTGGCGTGATTTCTCTAAAAAGGATTATAAAATATTACAATTGGAAGCAGAATCGGGCCCTTCTGAGTTAATGGAGGACCTTGATTCTGAGCCACTCTTAGATTCGAGTGAGGCACATTTTGGAAGTGATTCAGATAGATTCAAAAGAAAAGCAACAAGATTTCCCAGTCAGATGAATCCGAAGGTTGACCTTTTTTACACATGGTGACCCAAGAGGTCCAACATATGAAATTTAAAAAAGATAGAGGGTAACCTCTCCACTAAGGAGTCCCAAGACTTGTTAAGTTTAAAGAAAAGGAACAATATTATAATCAAACCTGCCGACAAAGGCTGTAATGTAGTTATAAATGATCTTCAATATAACAATATGTTCAATAGAATATTACCATATTTTAGGCTTGGTACAAAAATGTGGAGAGTTTATACTTGGAAAGAAATCAACCCAAATTTTTTCAACTTATTGAGCACCATTTTACTTCAGGGACAATAACTTAAGCCCTTTGCGATTTCTTGAAAATAGAAGAACCACTTCCCAAAGTGCATAAATGTTTAACAAACCCTCCAGGGCGCCCAATCGTATCTGGTATTAATAGTCTAACACAAAATGCAAGCTCCTTTGTTGACACCTATTTAAGACCCCATGTAGAATCTCTTCCCTCTTATTTAAAAGACACAATGCATATGCTTATGACCCTTGATGGGATTGAGGTCCCACCTGACACGATTTTGGCCTCCTTTGATGTTGAAGCCCTATACTCAAATATTCCACACCAAAGGGGAATTGAGATCATTGAACAGTTCTTAAATGAGAGAGACCTTGAACAGAGAAAGTTTTTAAAAAATTTGTTTTGGACCTTTTGCACTTCATTCTCGCTCATAGTGTCTTTACTTTTGATGGCTCCCATTACCTCCAGGTGCAGGGGGTGGCGATGGGGACTAAATGTGCCCCATCGTACACTAACCTGTACCTGGAGGGTTGGGAGCATTGGCTTTTTTCATCAGAGGACCTGTCGCGGTATCTCCATTAATGACATTTTCATTCTATGGTTGGGCACTGGTGATCTTTTGCGTGAGTTCATTCAACAGCAACGCCTTTAATTTACAATTTTCCTTCACTTAGAATACTAAACAAATTTCTTTTTTGGATTGAATGATATACAAGGGACCTAACAATATTTTAGCTACTACCCTCTATTGGAAGTCGACTGCTACTAACCCAAAACATGTTATTCAGGGGATCCCAATGGGAAAATACTGTAGGATCCGCAGGAACTTCTCTGAATTGGACAATTTTGAACAGGAGGCACAGGATTTGTAGCAGCGCTTCCTGAATCAAGGATATCGTAAAAATAGTATCAAAAAAGCATATCAGAGATCTAAGGCTAGCCCTTGCGATTTGCTGTTATTTCAGGGCGAAAAGGAAGTATCCTCTAACAAAACAAGAATAATTACGAAATTTAATGTACAGTCTGAACAGATACGGAAGATTCTTACAAAGCATTAGCACATTCTGGACGAAGTATTGGGTGAATTTGTTGACCCTAAACCAAACCTAACCTATAAACGGAATCAGTCCATCAAATATATGGTCACATTGAGTCATTATCATAGGGATAACAACAATGATCCCTGTTCTAGATTCCCCTTAGGCACCTTTCCTTGTGGTAACTGCGGCTATTGTCAATATATAGTTAATAAAGCTTCCCAAACCTAGCCCAATGGCAGTCAATTCTCTTCTTGACATTTTGTATCATGCCAGACAATAGGCATAGTATATTTAATAAAGTGTACTTGTCCAGCCTCTTATGTGGGAAAATGAAACAACAATTCTGGGAACGTATATGCGATCATGTTGGTTATGCAAAGGGGGGGGGGAGACTTGAAAGCCCTATAGCCCGGCATTTTGCCCAATGTCATGGTTATAAATGTCAGAATTTAACGTTTATTGCTTTGGAACGTGCCCACCCACACCCTTGTGGGGGACATTTTGATAAAAAAAATATTACGAGAATAACGAGAATGCCATTGAATATACAATTTGAGCGCATGTAAAAAAACCGGGCTTAAATGATAAACATAGTTTTGACCCTTTTTTAGATGGATACATGGACACTTTTTTCCTACTACATTGCCTGACATCTGTCCATTATTATTATTATTGTATATTTGTTAAATAGGAGGCTACATGGAACAAAATTTGGTTTTGGTGGTTTTTTTGTTTCTCCTTATACATTATATTCCCAATTTAAGCCGGTAAACTATATTGTAAAAAGATAAGGGAAAATGAAGTATCAGAGTTCTCCCCTTCCCTCCCCCCTTTTCTTTTTTGTTTTCCCCTCCCCTCCCTGCTCCTCCCCCCATTTCCTCATGTATGTCACCTTCTTAGTCTGTCTATTGTCCTCCTTTGCAGGTGTTCCCCCCCCCCCCTCCTCTCCTTCTCTGAGGCGGTCTGGGCAGCGACTATGGTGATTGCAGTATCATTATTTTATTTTTTATTGTATAATTTTTATATATCTCCTGACCATGTATGGGGAGCATTGTGATCCTCATGCCATGCGGAGGATCTCTATATGTGCTCTTGTTCTCGTGATGGCATGGACACTTTGCTTTCTGGTTTTCTTTATGCGGTCCAGTTTCGCTTTGTTCTTTGGATGTGTTTGTGAGCTTTGGCGGTTTTTTCTTTGTTTATTCTCTTCCCGCTGTTCGTCTCGGAGTATAGACTTCACTTCCGGTAGATGCCTGATGTGCACCACCTCAATGGAGGAACGTCTCCCCACGGGTATGCTGCATCAGCGGCATCCTAGGCGGGAATTGGGGGACGGGAGGCATATAGGAGAGGGAGGGTTCTGTAATGTTCTGGTACCTTTGGGTACCCTAATTACTCTTTAAAAAACCATTCAAATGGTCAGATGAAGCAAATAAAGCTTTTCACCTGTTAAAGACAAGGTTTACTTCTGCTCCCATACTACGCCATCCAGACCCATCCCTCCAATACACTCTGGAAGTAGATGCGTCAAACATGGCAGTAGGAGCAATACTCTCCCAACGACCAACTCACACTTCACCACTTCATCCAGTCGCCTTTTTTTCTAAATCCCTAAGCAGTCCAGAGATAAATTACCCCATGGGTGAAAAGGAACTGCTTGCTATAAAATTGGCTCTGGAGAATTGGCGACATCTACTCGAAGGCACCCAATTACCAATACTTATATACACGGACCATAAAAATCTCCAATATCTTCAGACTAACAAAACTCTCTCGCACCGACAGGTACGATGGTCACTATTCTTTCTAAGGTTTAACTTCCTAGTGACCTACACACCTGCAGATAAGAACAAAAAGGCGGATGCACTATCACGACTAACTGAAGAAAACTACTTCGAAATCCCTTCCGTTCCTATAATACCTCACAAACGCATTATTGGAGTTGTCCGTTCCTTGAAGGAAGAGGTTTTGCATGGTATAAGTTTGGATTCACCCCCACCACAACTAAATACTGATGCAGAAGGCTTCCTCTACTACAACGACAAACTTTACATACCACCTACCATACGCACCAAGATCTTGGAATTATCGCATGATGTGCCTATGGCAGGACATATGGGTATGACAAAGACTCTTAATCTGATTACCAGGCAATTCTGGTGGCCTGACATGAAAACATCTATACAAAAATTCGTCTCTTCATGCATTGTCTGTGCCAGGTCCAAAATTGACACTACGAGACCATCCGGTCTACTATGCAGTCTACCAATACCCCAAACTCCATGGGAAGTTGTGTCCTTGGACTTTATAGTGGAATTGCCTCCTTCCAAAGGATTTAATACCATCTTAGTGTCAGTGGACCATCTGACAAAAATGGCACATTTCATTGCTATTCGCAGACTACCTTCGTCCAAACAAACGGCAGAACTCCTGATGAAACATGTCTTTAAGTTACATGGTATCCCAAAAACTCTTCTGTCTGACCGTTGATCACAATTTATTTCCAAGTGTACGGATCGAGCGGAAGCTCACTTCTCCTTACCATCCGCAGACCAACGGACAGACTGAAAGAGTCAACCAATGCATCGAGCAATATTTACGTTGTTACACTTCTTACCAACAGGATGATTGGGTGGATCTTCTCCCTCTGGCAGAATTTGCCTACAACAATGCAACCCACAGTACGACCAAGCAGAGTCCGTTCTACTTGAACTATGGGTTTCATCCCTCTATTCTTCCACCACGCATCCTTCCTTCAAATAACCCAGTAGCTTCAGACTATCTTACCCAAATAAAGGACTCTCTGGGTTTGCTTAATACTACCATTGCACACGCTCATAGTCAACAAAAGAAGTACTATGATCTTCGCAGAAGACCTTCTCCTCAGTACGCTATCGGGGACCTCGTTTGGCTCTCAACAAAAAATTTAAGACTGAAAATCCCTAGCAAAAAGCTTGGACCTCTGTTCTTGGGACCTTTCCCAATCAAGAAACTTATTGGAAAAGCTGTAGTACAGCTTACATTGCCAATAGACCTCAAAATACATCCCATTTTCCATGTGTCGCTACCGAAGCCCCATGTTCCTGACCAAGGAATAAGGCCTACTATCCCTCCTCCTCCTCCTGTACAAGTTGAAGGTGGAGAAGAATATGAGATAAAAGAGATTCTGGATTCTCGTATCCACAGAGGAAAACTTCAGTACTTGGTTCGATGGAAGAACTATGGGCCCCAAGACGACACCTGGCTAAACACCTCTGACATACATGCCTCTAGATTAATCCGCAATTTTCATGCGAAGTACCCAGACAAACCAGCTCCAGAGGCCTTCAGGAGCCGGCCTTAAGGGGGGGTACTGTAATGTTCTGGTACCTTTTGGGTACCCTAATTACTCTTTCATAAGTGTATGCGCCCCACCATTCTCTTTTGGTAAGGTGCGCATACACCTTTAAGACTGATGCTGTCATCACTGAGCGCCGGACTGGATGGCTATTTAGATCGCCGGCTCTCACTCACATGTGTTCGTTCAAACTGCTTGATGCTAACCTGTCTTGAAGCTCACATGCTGGCAAGCATACCTCGCTGTCGGAACCACGCTGCGCTGATCCCTGTATCCCGCTACCGGATCATCCGCTCTTGCCGAACCTCTCCTCTGCTACATTGCTATTAGTGATAAGTACCCCACAGGGGAAACCTCTATAACCTTTATACTAAAGCTTACACTATCTAGCTCTGCATACTAAGGACTATTACTACATCTGCATTATCTAAGATTGCTAGCTCTTGAGCCTACTACCACCTGTTCTTGCACTGGGTTGATCTCTCTTGTATGTCCACCTGCTACTCTGTCATCTACTACCATACATGATTGCTAAACCTATCTGCATCCCATCTGCTACTATCTTACTTTCAAGAACATTTCCTTTCAAGTGTCTGTCATCTACCATCTCTACCCAACCTGTCTCTTCAGCCTATCATCACTGTGTTACTATATACATAAGTCACTCTAGGAAACATCTTATTGAGTGTGTGTATTTACTTGCTGAATTGAGATCATCCACACATGATGAGTCATTGAGAGTTGGGAATGGTGTCTCAGCGTTTCTCTACATGACTACTGAAGTGGAATATTTCTGCAGCTGAAAATCCACATCATACGTAAAACCCAGGAGCGTTACAGGTTCACTCATCTCTCCCTGTATATTTAGGGGCTCATGGAAGCCCCTGTTCTGCTGGTGCCTGTCTTTTTGGACGGGGCATTATGCTTAAAGGTAACCTTTTTCTTTTCAGTTGTATACTTATTTGACTTCTTTTTTTTTCCATACCCAGGGATTTGACGCTGGGACGTGGATGTCCTAGTGTGTTGTATTTAAACCCTTACTGGGTTTATTTGGGGTTTTCTATCTGAGGTCTCGTCCTGTTGAAGAGATTGAATTGGTTCTGTTTCTTGGTGAGTGTAATATTAAAATGGAATTTGTTGGTGTGGTTCTTTGATTTATTTACACTGGTTGGCCAGTGACCTTATGCAGGCACCATGGGCACTTTCTTTTCAATATGTATTCTGTCACACATATCTATACACTCACTTTACTCTTATGTAACTAATATTGTGGTATTTATTGGGATCCTTTTACCCTCCCTGTTAACTTTAATTTTAAAGCATTTGATTATATTCACCAGATTCCTATTCTAGAGTTGATATCTCTATTCAGATTCTCAACATCCAGATTTAACACCGCATTTAACATCTATACCTAATACCCCCCCCCCGCCCTTTCAAACCCCCCCCTGCCCTTTCAAGACTTATGACAATATGATGTTCTTTGTATTTATGGTTTGTGGTCGGTTTGTGGAGGTAAGCCTTTTGGTTTTACATCTGGCTTTTTCCATCCTTCCTCCCCCTCCCTTCCTTTTTTGCCTCTTGTCTCCCCAATATGCTGACCCAGAGGGGTCCTTTACATTTCCTTCCCCTTCTTTACTCTCCCCTCCCCCCTTCAGTCCCCCCTCCCTCCCTTCCCTTCTTTCCCTCTTACTCCCTCCCCTTTCCCACCTCCCTTTTTTCTTCTCCCACCTCTTTTCCCCTTTCTTCCTCCCTCCCTTTCTTCTCCTCCCCTTCCCCTCCCCCTTTTTTTCCCCCAGTATCCTTTCCTCCTCCTTTGTTTTTGATATATGTAATGTATAATTTAATGTATGTTTGCTCAGTATATGTAATATCTTTTTTCTTTTCATTTTATTTTTATCTGTACACACTGTATATGTATTATGCATTGTTTACTTATAATAAGCTTGTATTTTTGGCGAAACGTGTCGATCTGTACCTCTTTTGGAGTTCATTCAATATCTTAATATGTGTAAATAAAAGAAGTGCTCACTCGGCCTGCCTCAATAAAAGTGAACAACCCCAAACGCTTTAGGACAATTCAACTGCCAATCCCCGTGCTGCTACTTAAAATATAAATATATAAAAACGGCGACAAAGCAATATGTAAAAACATACGAATGTGACCAGTAGCGCAAAAAGTAGTAATGACCTCACACTACCACAAGGATAAATAGTCCTTATATTCAACAGTAACACATGAGATCACTTAGGTAGACAAACAGCTATAAAAGGTCCATCATAACAACAGAATGTCCATCCATAAAAGTGCATCCACACATGTGAATCTTGATGGGATGTAGAATTAATCAGTGGATGTAATGGGTCACCTCTTATCACCACCACCGTGAAAGCAAGGGGGAGTAGGTCACACTCACTGACAGTAATGGCTTAGCCACTCTCGTCGATAAGCGAAAACACCAAATGTCAGCAATTGTCCACCATAGATAATCCCAAAACCTCGTCAGGATGAGGGAGGATCAGTGTACTCCGTACCATGTGGGAAAAACAAAGCACAAAGCCCCACTAGTGCAATATTGTTTAAACACTTTATAATTGCATCCACTTAAACAAAAGAAAGCACACATTTAAACATAATCATAACAGCATATAAAATCCCATGGAAGATATACTGCACAGTTTGGGGACATTTCCCAGGCTCCACGCCGTGGTCCGTGCTCCTTCCGGGTCTGTTATCACTCCTAGCAGTAATACTGTGTGATAGGTAGGTTGGTTGACGCAGACAGGTCACGCCTCGACTAGTTTCGTCTTACCGACTTCATCATAGGTTTTCATTCATGATGAAGTCATGAATGAAAACGGGTGGTACGGAGTACACTGATCCTTGGAGGCCAATATAAATGCAGTTAAAGTTAAATTGGCTCCTTCAGAGGAAACAGCTGAATACAAAGAAAAAATAAAACCCCTTCAGGATTTTGTTGGGAAGGTAGATAAAGATTAGGGATGAGTTTCGAGTTTGAGTCGAACCTAAGTTTGACTCGAACATTGGTCGTTCGATCATCCGTCGAATGATGAACAAATGTGCTTCTTCATGGGAAATTTGAGCGCCCATAATGCACTGCGCGCGCACTGCGCATGCAGTACGTTATGTGATTGGCCAAAGCATGGAGGTCAGGGCGCATGCTTTGGCCAATCACATAACGTACTGTATGCGCCCGCAGTGCATTATAGGCGCTCAAATTTCCCATTAAGAAGCACATTTGTTCATCATTCGACAAAATGAAATCATCTGTGCCATGATTGGACAAAAGGCAGGCTGTACATGTCCCACACTATATAAAGGCGCAGCGTGTAGTGTGATTGTGCGGGTGAGGAGACGGGGAAAGAAACGTGTTTGAAGCAGGAAGAGGATAGTTTTTTTGCAGTTTGTCAGACAGTGCAGTGAGACATTGCTAGCAGTGCGAGTATAGTGAGGGAGAAGAGCCTGTTTTTCAGTCAGGGAGAGCAAAGTGTTTTGCAGTTTTTCAGACAGTGCAGTGAGACATTGCTAGCAGTTAGGCAGGGAGAGAGATTTGTGCTTTTTACAGTTAAGAGATCAGATAGAGAAGTATAATATACCATAGACCATATACCATACATAGCTGTCTATCTATATATAGGGCTATCGATTACATCATATCAGATCATTGAGTATCTTATCGGTCACTTGCGTATACCCTATATCCATCCAATCTCTATCTATATATAGGGCTATCGATTACATCATATCAGTCATTGAGTATCTTATCGGTCACTTGCATATACCCTATATCCGTCTGATCTCTATCTATATATAGGACTATTGATTCGATCATATCAGGTCATTGAGTATCTTATCGGTCACTTGCGTATACTCTATATCCGTCTGATCTCTATCTATATATAGGACTATTGATTAGATCATATCAGGTCATTGAGTATCTTATCGTTCACTTGCGTATACCCTATATCCATCTGATCTCTATCTATATATAGGGTTATCGTTTACATCATATCAGGTCATTGAGTATCTTATCAGGCACTTGCGTATACACTATATCCGTCTGAACTCTATCTATATATAGGGCTATTGATTAGATCATATCAGGTTATTGAGTATCTATCTGTCAGTTGCGTATACCCTATATTGATCTCTATCCACATCATATCCGAAAGGCCGACAAGGAGAGGCAGACGCTCACAGGCCACGAAAAGACTGCAAGCAGCCTCTGTGTCCACAGTGAAAAGTGGTTCTCACAGTCTACTTGTTGCATCCCCTGCAGGCGGGGATGCCCGTCCTTTATTTCCAGTGCTGCCTGTCTTATTCAGCCTCAACATGTGGAAGAGGTGGTGGAGTGGATAAATAAGCCGTCCTCATCCTCCTTGTCCTCTGACAGCCACACTCACAGTAGTTTGCCTTCCAAAGCAGCTGCCAGAGCGGCCCATTTCACAGGCTCCTTCTCCACAGCTACTCCTTCTGACGCCCCACCATCATGCACAGAGGAGTCACCTGAACTATTTGATCATAGTGTCAGTGACACACTGCTGGATGATGCGCAGCAATTTGAAAGCTGTGATGTTGGTTACCAGGTTGATGAAGGGAATAACATGAGCTTAGAGAGAGGGGGTGACAATGACGGACAGGAAGCTAGCAGTCATGTTCCCACAGCTGCAGCATACTGCCAAATTTACTCCAGTGATCAGGAGGGAGGGGTTGATGAGGTCACTGACTATACTTGGGTGCCTGCTCAGATAGAGGAGGAAAGTGAGGGGGAGGAAGAGGAGGAGGCACAACTGCAACGAGGCAGGATGTGCTCCAGGGGCCACCATAGGAGTAGCCAACCTATTGCATCATAGCACAGAGCTCCAGAGTTGCAGGGTGCTGCAAACTCCCAGCGGAGTCCCAAAAGTTCATTAGTTAGGGCTTTTTTTTAGCACATGTGCAGTAGACTGCAGCGTTGCTGTTTGCAACATCTGTCTGTAGCGGATCAAGCGTGGAAAGAGCACCAGCCGCTTGGGCGCCACATTCTTGAGAAGGAATATGACGACCTGCCATGCAGTCTGTTGGCAACAGCACCTGAAAGAGCCACAAGATCAAAACAAGCATACAGCACCTTGCTCCTCATCTGGGATCTCAAACCCTATACGTCATGTCTTCTCAAATACCTGCATTGAGAGGGAAAATGGTATAGCAATGAGTGCCACAGAGACTTGCACCCAATCTGCTAGCAGTACACCACTGCTTGATTTGAGCAGCAGGCAAATTTCACTACCCCAGTTGCTGAAGCGTAGAAAGAAATACTATCCCAGCCATCCACATTATCAGTGTCTTAATGCTAGCTTGGCCAAATTGCTAGGATTACAATTGCTTCCTTTTCATCTGGTAGACTCTGCTCCCTTTCGCGAATTTGTGGAATGTGCTGTAACCACAGTGGCAGGTAGGAAAAATGCATTTCTTTTTGCGTAAGCCATTCTAGCTCTCCACCGTCATGTGGAAGGTAGTGTTTTGGCCTCATTGGACAGAGCGGTCAGCAGGAAGGTGCACACTACTGCTGACTCTTGGTCAACTCTTGAGTAACTATGCTGGCAGCTGGGGAGGATCCAGGACAGGGTTCAGTGTTGCAGCTTGTTTTGCCTTCACACCTTCAAAAAGCTGGTGCTGGTTCTGCCACATCTGGTTTCTCCACCACCTCCTCCTCCCTGTCCTCTTCTGCTCAGTTGTTCTCTGAAGCAGCAGTGCTCCCTAAGCGTTCAAGGGCCTACGCAAGCAGTCAGGCAAAAAGATGCCACGCCATGCTTCAGTTGGTCTGTTTAGGGGATAGGAGTCACACCGGGGCAAAGATTCTGTTGGGTCTGCAGGGGCTGGCTCAGAGATGGTTGATGCCATGACAGCTTGAGCCAGGAATGTTGTATGCGAAAATGGCACCAACCTTCTCTCCGCCCTCCATCAGGGACACTTGACACATGTTCTATGCTTGGTACATGTCCTGAATCTGGTGGTGCAGCATTTCTTGACCAGATACCTGGGCTTCTAAGATCTCCTAAGGCAGGCCAGAAAAGTTTGTGGCCATTTCCGGCGTTCATACAATGCCAGTGCTCACTTATCTGACATTCAACGGGAATTCAACCTGCCCACCAACTGCCTCATTTGTGACATGCCCACCAGGTGGAACTTAATGTTGGCAATGTTGCAGCGGCTGCACGAGCAGCAGAGGGACATCAATGAGTACCTGTGTGAGTATGGCACAAGGACAGGTTCAGGGGAGCTTGGCTTTTTTTCCCCACGCCAGTGGCTTTTGATAAAGGATACATGCATCGTCCTGTCACCTTTTGAGGAGGCCACAAGGATGGTTAGCCGGGACGATGCATGCATTAGTAACACTATCCCTCTAGTCTACCTGCTGGAGCACACGCTTCGTGGAATCATGGACAGTGCACTTGAGGCAGAACAGCCGGAGGAAGAGGGGGGACTTCCTTTCTTCACAAGGCCCCCTTTATGCAGATATCATCCCTGCAGGGACACGAAACAAACAGGAGGAAGAGGAGGATTGCGGCAGCATGGATGTAGAGGAAAGCATACAGCAGTCTTTAAGGGATGGCTTTGATTCCCCAGAAACCCCAGGAGTTGTATGTGGTTGGAGAGAGGTTGCTCCTGCTGACAATGTCATCCTTAGTGACCCAGAGGACTCAGAAGCTCATGCCTCCTCAAACTTATGTTGCATTGGCTCCCTGATTCTGCAAAGCCTCCGAAAGGACCCGAGGATTCGTGCTATCAAGGAGAGGGATAATTACTGGTTGGCAACCCTTCTCGATCCAGGTTACAAGGGTAAAGTTGCAGAGCTCATCCTGCCTTCACAGACAGAGCAGAGGATGAAACATCTTAAGGAGGCCTTGAAAAAAAATTTGTGTACCACCTTTCCAGACACTGAGAGGTTAACATGCTCTAGACGGGTTTCTGAGGCATCGTTCAGGCAAAGGAGGAGCAGTGGAGAAGGCGGCCGGCTGACCGATGCCTTTAAACAGTTCTTTAGTCCTCAACAGCACCCAGGGCTGGTAGGTTTAAGCAACCATCGGCAGCATCTCCATCATATGGTGGCGCAAGAGCAGATTGGAGGCCTTTCCACCTGAGCATCCACTGGGTTACTGGGTCTTGAGGATAGGGGGCAATTGGAACAAGCAGCTACTCCAGCACGAAATGCGCTGGATTGCGCATCTTAGTGCAACCTCCCCCCTGGACTTAATGAAACGGAGAGCTACAGACCCTTTCTTGAGTGTTTCTCTTATGGAAAGACAGACTAATAGATAGGGGACTGTGCTGACTCTTGCCGGTTGACAAAAACATAAACTGTTGACACTTAGTGAACTGAGATATTTTGTTTCTTAGAGAAAAGAGATGTTTTGCTTTTATGGTGTTCCTCCCACTTGGGACATCCCTCTAGGACTGTTCGCTTTTTCTCCCCTTCTCCCCTTTTCCCCTCCCCCCCCCCCTTTTCCTCTCCATTATATCTTTTCTCAGTAATCATTTGATTATATCCTACTGGTAGTGTTGTATGAATATATACATATATTTTGTATTACTTTTTATGCATGAATATTGGTTTAAGATATACAAATTGGTGTTAAATATGCTGCAATACCAAGATTTAATCATTTGTGACGAGTTAACAATTTGTGATAGCTCTCCCTTCACCACCTTGCAGATATCCGCAGGGGGTTGACAGTCCATCCTGACAGTTCGATCAATGCCCGGAACAGGTCGGCCCGAATTACATCTGGGGTGATTGTTTGACACCAATGGGAGTTTTTTATTCCCTGATGCCCCTATGGGCAGGGTGCCAATGTTTCCTTTGTCGGGGCTGTCTCATGGATGCTGAGTTTTGACGCCTCTCCCCTTCCTCATATCCCTCCCACTTTTTTTGTTCCTTTTGTGGGTGGGGGGGTTAGGATTAGGGCAATCATAGCAGGGTTTTGGTGTCTGATCTAGACATCTGGCCGCTGCTTCTTTGTTGCACAGACACCTCCTCCTTACCAGCGGGGGAGTGCATGTAGGATGCGTAACGGCTGATTCATGGGGCTGAAGTCTGATACACATGCAGAGTGGTGTCAGCCGGTGGTGGCCCTTCCATTGGGGCGAGGTCCTGGTTGTCCCGGCAACATGTCAGCTTCGGTTATCGTGCAATCTCGCTGGCTATGAGTTAAGCCGGCGAGGACGTCTCCATGCCCATAGCACACCGATGCATGCGCGGTGTACTTAATGAGACGTCGGGAGCCATTGGAGGAGCTCACATCCACCAAGGTGAATCCCTGCTTCACCCCCGGTTTGTGGGGTTAAATAAAGGACAGGCATTAGCAGGGCAATCCTCCCTCAGGTGGGACTGGTAATTTTTCTCTTTTCCCTCTTTCTTCATTTGAAGACAGTTTTCATTTTGAGTTCAGTATTAGTCATTAGGACCTCCCGCCTATTTCTCCCTTTTCTTCAGGGCAGAAACAGGAGCATATACAGGCTGATGTCCACAGGCTGGATGATTTTTGGATTAAGAAACCCTCATCCTCAGCTTTTTCCTACAAATCGCGGATCGGGAAGACCGATTATTGGTCGGGGCTGGGGATGACCCAGCGGTCATGGTACATGTGGGCACTAATGACCAAGTAAGAGGAAGGTGGAGGATCCTAAAGAACAATTTCAGAGACTTAGGGAATAGATTGAGGAATAGGACCTCCAAGGTTGTTTTCTCTGAAATACTGCCAGTACCTCGAGCCACACCAGAGAGGCAGAAGGAGATTAGGGAACTTAACAAATGGCTGAGGAATTGGTGTAGAAAGAAAGGGTTTGGGTTCCTGGAGAACTGGGCTGACTTCTCAGTCGGCTGCCGGCTCTTTAGTAAGGATGGGCTGCACCTTAATGGGGATGGTACAGCTCTTTTGGGGAGAAAGATGGCCACCAAGTTGGAAGGGATTTTAAACTAGGAGACGGGGGGGGGGCTCAGAAGTAGAGTTAGTCAGGAGGGAGCAAAGGACAGAAGGCAGTATTAGAGACAGCAGCGACAGTAGTTCCATCATGTCAATTGGGGGGTCTGTGCGGGAAAACCTCAGACCAAACAGGAATAAAAATAATCATAATTCACTATCAACTTCCACAAAATTAAGAGGGGTATATGCAAATGCCAGGAGCCTAGCTAATAAAATGGATGAGTTGGAAATGTTAGTACATGAGGAGGACATAGACCTTGTGGGAATAACGGAAACTTGGTTCGACCCCTCACATGACTGGCTGGCCAATATCCAAGGGTATTCGGTGTACCGGAAGGACAGGGTAGGTAAAAGAGGGGGAGGGGTATGTCTCTATGTCAAGAATAATGTAAGGGTGATAGAGAGGAGTGATACAATTGGAAGGGATGAGTATGGAGTTAGAATCCGTGTGGGTAGAACTCCATAGGGAAGAAGTAAAAGGAAACGTAATTGTGGGGGTTTGCTATAGGCCACCCAACCAAAGGGAGGAGGTAGAGCTGGAATTTATATCACTGTTGGGTAAAGTGGCAAAGCTGGGATCAGTCATCATATTAGGGGACTTCAATTATCCCGACATTGACTGGGAAGAGGGGACTACACACTCACAGAAGGCCCGTCTCTTCATGGAAACCTTACAGGACAACTACATGTCTCAGTTGGTGGATTCTCCTACTAGAGAAAATGCAGTGCTGGATCTATTGATCACTAAGAACCAGACCTAATCTCGGAGGTTGGAGTCCAGGACAACCTGGGCTCTAGCGATCACAGGATGATCACATTTAGCGGAAATAACTAGGCAAGAGGGGAACATAGGAACCCTAAAATTCAGAAGGGCAAACTTTCTCAAATTGTGCTCAATGATGGAAAGGGTAAACTGGGACCAAACCCTAGGAACACTGACCACAGAGGAAAAATGGGAATGCTTTAGGCACATATTAAACAAATGCATCTCGCAGTGCATTCCTATAGGAAATAAAATTAGAAGAGAAAAAGCCAAACCTGACTGGCTAAACCGTAATGTTTAAAAACTTATTAGGGGTAAAAAAATGTCCTTCAAGAAATATAAATCAGGTCACAGGGCACAGTATTGGTTTTCAAACAATACAAGGAGGCAAATAAGAAAAGTAAATACAAAATCAAAATGGCTAAAATCAACTTTGAGAGACCAATAGCAGAGGATAGTAAAAAGTTCTTTAAAACTATCAACAGCAAAAAAGCTAGGGCAGAGCATATTGCACACATAATAAACGATGAGGGGGGGATGGTTACAGAGGACACTGAAAAAGCAACCGTGCTTAATGCTTTTTTCTCCTCAGTTTTTACACAGGAAAAGGAGGGGTACACTGACCATGACTGTATGGTTAGCAGTAATTCACAGGGCTTGCCGCTATGGCTAACAGAGGGTGAAATCAGGAAATGGCTGGATAAAATTAACACAAATAAATCACCAGGCCCGGATGGCGTACATCCGAGAGTACTCAAAGAACTTAGTAAGGTTATATCTAGATCACTGTTCCTGATCTTTGCTGACAGTATTATGACAGGAAATGTACCAGGGGATTGGAGTAAAGCTAACGTGATACCGATATTCAAAAAAGGCCAGAGGCATGTCCCGGGAAATTATAGGCCTGTCAGTCTGACATCGATAGTAGGTACACTTCTGGAGGGGATGATAAGGGACTATATCGTAGAGTTTGCTAAAGACAACAACATCATCAGCAGTAATCAGCACAGGTTTACAAATGGGCGTTCTTGTCTAACCAATCTCTTTACATTCTATGAGGAGGTGAGCTGTGAGCTAGATAGGGGGAGACCAGTGGATGTGGTGTACCTGGATTTCGCTAAGGCGTTTGATACAGTTCCCCACAAGCGCTTAATTTATAAAATAAGGTCTGCAGGCATAGACCGCAAGGTTTGCTCTTGGATACGAAACTGGCTAAAAGGGCGTGTCCACAGGGTGGTAATAAATAGCACATACTCAGACTGGTCAGGGGTGGTAAGTGGGGTCCCCTAAGGCTCAGTCCTGGGACCAACCTTGTTCAATTTATTCATAAACAGCATTGAGGACGGTTCTATATCAGTTTTTGCAGGTGACACAAAATTGGACAGGGCAATAACTGCACAGCATGAAGCAGATATCCTACAGAGTGACCTGAACAAAATAACAGAGTGGGCAACGACATGGCAAATGAGGTTTAATGTGGAGAAGTGTAAGGTTTTGCACTTGGGGACTAAAAACATAAAAAGCACAATACACTTTAGGGGGGGAACCTTTGGGGGAATCAAAAATGGAGAAAGATCTGGGAGTCTTAGTAGAAGATAGACTAGGCAATAGTATGCAATGTCAAGCGGCAGCTGCCAAAGCAGGCAGAATATTGGCATGCATAAAGAAAGGGATGTATTCCAGAGATAAAACTATAATCCTACCACTTTATAAAACTCTGGTCTGACCGCATCTGGAGTATTCTGTCCAGTTCTGGTCGCCAGTCCTCAGGAGAGGTGTGTTGGAGCTGGAGAGAGTCCAGAGAAAGGCAACTAAACTAATTAGGGGATTGGAGGACCTTAATTATAAAGAGCGTCTGCAATCGCTTGATTTATTCTCCCTGGAGAAGAGACGCCTGAGAGGGGACATGATAGCAATTTATAAATACCTCAATGGTGATCTCAGCATAGAAAAAAAGCTATTCAGTCGAAAGGATTGCATGAGGACTCGAGGGCATACAATGCGATTAGAGGAGAAGCGTTTTAACCTCAGGCAACGCAGGGGGTTCTTTACTGTTAGGGCTACACGATTGTGGAATTCTCTACCAAAAGAGGTGATTTCTGCGGGAAGTATGGCTACTTTCAAAAGACTCTTGGATGTACATCTCAACGATCAGAACATTCAGGGGTATGAGAGATGATTACGGCCACACACCTACACAGGTTGAACTGGTTGGACTATTGTCTTTATTCAACCTCAACAACTATGTAACAAATTGAGAGTTATGGTTTTGCTGCTATATTGAAGATATGCTTTTCTGTGAGTGAACAGTCCAGTATTGCTTATTGGGGCCTCTGTTTTTCCCCTTTTGTTTCTCACCTTTTTTAAGGGTACAAAACAGGAGAATACACAGGTCAAGGTCCATCCGTTTTTGGATCGGTTGAATTTATACTTTTTTCTGTAAACTCTCACCCTCGGT
This sequence comes from Pelophylax lessonae, assembly GCF_965119305.1. Classification (NCBI taxonomy): domain Eukaryota; kingdom Metazoa; phylum Chordata; class Amphibia; order Anura; family Ranidae; genus Pelophylax; species Pelophylax lessonae. The sequence continues at coordinate 489,734,429 of NC_138770.1, forward strand.
TTTCATTCGTGGAATGAGCAGTATGGTTTTGCAGCAATATTACATAAAACACAAAGAATGTAATTTTTTTCTAAGGGAGAGACTAGCGAAAATGCATATACATATATATATATATATATATATATATATATATATATATATATTCACTTTTCTTCATAGACATCAATCCATTGTGAGAAGGCTTTCTCTTTGAAGGGGTCTTGTTTGCTAGGCTCTTGCACTTGATTCTTTGAATATGGATGGACTGTCTGCCCAAAATATGAGCTGCAGGTATGGTGTGGACGGGAAATCAGGGGTCTTTATACACATATGTTCATTTGCAAATATATGTTGTACAATTTTGCTTTTTGGATTTTTTTATTATATATTTTTTTGTTTTTCTCTTTTTTCTTCTTTGTTTCAATGTAAATTGATACTACATTTGGAGAAATGGTAGCTTATTGCTTGTTGTACCTTTCAGAGAGGTATTACAATCCCTGATGAAGCTATACAAAATTCATTTTCGAAACGCATTAGTTAACATACCACTGGCTGCAACTTTGCATGTACCGCGGGGTATCATATATTGGTGTATGCAATGAATTGATGTGCTGTAACCTTTCTTGCATATTTTTTCTAAATTGGAAGATTTTTATCATGTTTTGCTAAATAAAATATGAAAGACATTTTTAAGATTCGACCATTTTGAACTTACTTACACTGTTATTTAGAAAGTTGCCATTATAGTCCCAAACTAAAGAAGATTTTCAGCTAGTTACTTGAGGATGGACCACTGGCCAGAACTTGCTCAATATGCAATGGAGCTACTGGCCTGTCCTGCTTCCAGCGTGCTTTCCAAACGGATGTTCAGTGCTGCTGGAGGTTTTGTGACGAACTAAAGAGTGCGTCTGTCCACAGACTTTGTTGACCAGCTGATTTTTATCAAAATTAATCAGTCCTGGATCAACAACAGCTAGCAAGCCCCTGATGCTGATGTAACTGATTGAATTTGCTAGGGGTCTGCCATCCCTTGAAGACTGCGTATGCTTTCTATCCTATTCCTCAACCTTGATTTTGCTAGCTTCCAACAATGTTTTTGGTTCAGGTCACTACCAACCCCCAAGACCTAATTTTTCTGCACCTGTATTACAGGTGCATACAATTTAAATTTTGTATGTAATTTTTAACAGCAGGCCCTGTCCCTGTGCCCAGCAAGACTAACTGTGAGGGGTTACGGTGTTCAGGCACCGGCAACACCAAAGGCCCCATTTGTGGCACCTGTATTACAAGTACATGCGATTTCAAATTTGTATGGAATTCTTACCAGCAGGTCCCGTTCATGCGCCCAGCAAGAGTAACTGTTAGGGGTTGGTTACAGTGTTCAGGCACCACCAACAGCAAAGGCCCAATTTTTGGCACCTGTATGACAAGTACATGCGATTTCAAATTTGTATGGAATTCTTACCAGCAGGTCCCGTTCCTGCGCCCAGCATGAGTAACTGTGAGGGGTTGGTTACGGTGTTCAGGCACCAGCAACACCAAACCCCAATTTTTGGCACCTGTATGACAAGTACATGCGATTTCAAATTTGTATGAAAATATTGCAAATGTACCCGTGCTTAGGAAAATAGAACTATAAGAATTTTTTTCGGTATGTGCTCTATACAAAACCAGTGAAATTATGAGCTACTGCTGACAAAAAGGAAACCGGTTCTTTACTTGATAGAATAAATATGTATACCAGCGCTGCTCCCTATGTGAGATATAAAGTGCTCAATATTTAAATAAATATGTAAAACCTATCAAAAATATGAATGGTGACTTGTTCGTGCGTGACGTCCTTCAAGTATCGATTATAATTTTAAACCCTCAAATGCGCAAACATATACAATAATCAATAAATATAAAGTGCAATCAGCTATTAAATAAATATAAAGTGCAGCCAAATACTAAATAAATATAAAGTGCCAAGAGATAAGCCGGTTAAATATGCCATGAAACCAAATGCTAAATAAATATATACACAGTGCCAAGTGATAAAACAGTACAGATATTATATACAGTACTGGTTAAATACTGTGCATAATGAAACAAAGTCTTTATATTCAGTAATGGCATGCAGTGAAATAAATCATAAATGTGCTCAGATTGTGCAAAGTGCTCCACACCGTGCTCCCCTCTTTCGTCCCCACTCACCTGACAATAAGACGGTATGGGCCCAAAATAGTATTCGTCAGTGTGGTAAATGCACATAGATTCCTCATATAAGGGTCTGTTCTTCCTGGACTCCGGGACCTCTTAAAACATTAGCTCCCATACAGATGGTGCCAGAAAAAGAAAGCTCCATAGTGTAGTATTTTCGTGAATTATTTATAAATTAAAATATAGTATACACTTACAAAATACAACTGTTCAAGCCCACTCTTCCTGCTCGTGGTGGGCGCATGAGACCGACCTCTCCCCTGGAGGTTTGTATAGTTAAATTCCAAGTGAGTGAAGACAAAGTATGCCACCTAACCAGTCCTTCACCAAGAGCCTAGGAGTTTACACTTCATCCTTCCCAGCTCTCTAGTGGAAATCTAGTCACTGCTATTGTAACTGGCTTATCACTTGACACTTTATATTTATTTAGTATTTGGCTGCACTTTATATTTATTGATTATTGTATATGTTTGCACATTGGAAGTGATAAGATTATTATTATCGATACTTGAAGGACGTCACGCACGAACAAGTCCAACACACCATTAATATTTTTGATAGGTTTTACATATTTATTTAAATACTGAGCACTTTATATCTCAAAAAGGGAGCAGCGCTGGTATACATATTTATTCTATCAAATTTATATGGAATTTTTAGCAGCAGCTCTCCTTTCTGTGCCCAGCAAGTGTAACTGTGAGGGGTTACGGTGTTCAGGCACCACCAACACCAAAAGCCCAATATTTCTGCACCTGTATGACCAGTACATGCAATTTCAAAATTTGTATGGAATTTTTAGCAGCAGGGCCCGTTCCTGCGCCCAGCCAGAGTAACTGCGAGGGGTTAAGGTGTTCAGGCACCACCAACAACCAAGGCCCAATTTTTCTGCACCTGTATGACAAGTACTGTACATGCCATTTGAAATTTGTATGTATATTTGTATATGACAATTTTTCCTTTAGAAATGTCAGTATTGCTGCAGCAGGCTACAGTCAGGTCCATAAATATTGGGACATTGACACAATTCTAATCTTTTTGGCTCTATACACTACCACAATTGATTTGAAATGAAACAAACAAGATGTGCTTTAACTGCAGACTTTAAGCTTTAATTTGATGGTATTTACATCCAAATCAGGTGAACAGTGTAGGAATTACAATAGTTTGTATATGTGCCTCCCACTTTTTAAGGGACCAAAAGTAATGGGACAATTGGCTGCTCAGCTGCGCCATAACCAGGTGTGTGTTATTCCCTCATTATCCCATTTACAAGGAGCAGATAAAAGGTCCAGAGTTTATTTCAAGTGTGCTATTTGCATTTGGAATCTGTTGCTGTCAACTCTCAATATGAAATCCAAAGAGCTGTCACTATCAGTGAAGCAAGCCATCATTAGGCTGAAAAAACAAAACAAACCCATCAGAGAGATAGCAAAAACATTAGGTGTGGCCAAATCAACTGTTTGGAACATCCTTAAAAAGAAAGAACGCACAGGTGAGCTCAGCAACACCAAAAGATCCGGAAGACCACGGAAAACAACTGTGGTGGATGACGGAAGAATTCTTTCCCTGGTGAAGAAAACACCCTTCACAAGTTGGCCAGATTAAGATCACTCTCCAGCAGGTAGGTGTATGTGTGTCAAAGTTAACAATCAAGAGAAGACTTCACCAGAGTGAATACAGAGGGTTCACCACAAGATGTAAACCATTGGTGAGCCTCAAAAACCGGAAGGCCAGATTAGAGTTTGCCAAACAACATCTAAAAAAGCCTTCACAGTTCTGGAACAACATCCTATGGATAGATGAGACCAAGATCAACTTGTACCAGAGTGATGGGAAGAGAAGAGTATGGAGAAGGAAAGGAACTGCTCATGATCCAAAGCATACTACCTCATCAGTGAAGCATGGTGGTGGTAGTGTCATTGCGTGGGCATGTATGGCTGCTAATGGAACTGGTTCTTTTGTATTTATTGATGATGCGACTGCTGACAAAAGCATCAGGATGAATTCTGAAGTGTTTCGGGCAATATTATCTGCTCATATTTAGCCAAATGCTTCAGTACTCATTGGACGGCGCTTCACAGTGCAGATGGACAATGACCCAAGCATAATGCGAAAGCAACCAAAGAGTTTTTTAAGGGAAAGAAGAAGTGGAATGTTATGCAATGGCCAAGTCAATCACCTGACCTGAATCCGATTGAGCATGCATTTCACTTGCTGGAGACAAAACTGTAGGGAAAATGCCCCAAGAACAAGCAGGAACTGAAGACAGTTGCAGTAGAGGCCTGGCAGAGCATCACCAGGGATGAAACCCAGCATCTGGTGAAGTCTATGTGTTCCAGACTTCAGGCTGTAATTGGCTGCAAAGGATTTGCAACCAAGTATTAAAAAGTGAAAGTTTGATTTATGATTGTTAATCTGTCCCATTACTTTAGGTCCAGTAAAAAGTGGGAGGCACATATACAAACTGTTGTAATTCCTACACCGTTCACCTGATTTGGATGTAAATACCCTCAAATTGAAGCTGAAAGTCTACAGTTAGAGCACATATTGTTTCATTTCAAATCCATTGTGGTGGTTTATAGAGCCAAAAAGATTAGAATTGTGTTGATGTCCCAATATTTATGGACCTGACTGTACATACATTGTAGAGATGCACTACTTTACATGCACATTCAGGGGACACCCTACTTTACATGCACATTCAGGGGACACCCCCCCCCCCCCCAGGCATGATATGTGAAGGAATTTTTCATTTTTATAGTTTCACTTTAAGCCTTATTAAAATCAGTAAATCGCTGCTCTGCTTTTGAAAACCTTTTTTATGCATTGCTACATGTTCCCCAGGTCAGTACCTGGACCCCCATACACTTTTTTGGGGCAATAATTTGCATTTAGCCTTCAAAATGAGGCCGTTTGATTTTTGACATTCGAGTCCCATAGATTTCAATGGAGTTTGTTTGTTCGAACAAACTTTTCCTCTGTTCGGGGTGTGCTGGTGCAAACCGAACCGGGGGGTGTTCAGCTCATCACTAGTGGGTAGTATATGGATAGGCTAGGGTAGTATATGGATAGGCTAAGGTAGTATATAGACAGGCCAGGGTAGTATATTGACAGGGTAGAATAGTATATGGGAGGACAGGGAGTCCGTCTGAATGCGGGGTCTTTCCCACCTGCATGATAGTGCTCCCCAACCCACGGTTACTTAAGACCCCTAATTTTAGAGCCATGGAGGTGGGTCTCCTGCAAAATACTATATGTGCGGACTATGTTTTTGGAGAAATGTAAAAACCAGGGAGCGTTTCACTGCCGAGTTGAGGCCCCGAACGTTCCAAGAGATAATCTTAACCTGAGACATGAGGGGTCAGCCAAGCAGTGAAAAACACAGGAGGAAACAGGCCAGGCAACCAGAACCGGATGGCAGGCAAGACCTGCAGGGACCCGCTTGCAGGGACATCAGGCATCACTGTGAGAGAGAGTACAAGGCACATACATCTAAATAAAGCACCACATTGAACGAAAACAGAATGGTAAAAATATAAAGTAGAAAACAAAGAACCCAAACTATGCCACCCTTTGAGGCAAAGAAGACCCCACCCCCCACCCTGCAACCCCATCCCAAACATGGAGTGCGTAATCCCAAACTATCAGACAACAGGTGAGCTGATGAAAAAAAACAGGCTCACCCGCAAAAAGAACAAGACCCCTCAACCAGAAAAAAACAAAAAGGTTCATGGAGGTGCAGGTGCAGCGTCCCACTCATGACACGTGGGAACTGCAAATGTATTTACTTCTTTGTCATCGCTATATTGCATATCATTTTGCATTTGCCATTTATTAATCCCTGTTCATAGGCTGGTCAAGTGTGCTTCATACTTCCCACCACAAGACGGGGATAGCACCACTCTGGGATATCTATCCCAGCTCAGGTTTATCTGTGGTCAGTTGTTCAGTTCAGGAAGTCAGTGTACAGAGGAGAGAAGCACCATGTAGAGGTTAGTGAAGGTCAGTCCTAAGAAGGGACAAATTGGAACTGCTAAAATCAAAGGGTAAAAGCCACCAAACGGCAGCAACTGACCTTTGAGAATAAAGGTGAAGGATTCCTTAGCCACTGGCAACCTCACCAAATTTTCACTGGATTCAAAAGGTACCAGAAGCCAAATCACTTACAAGTAAGCATTATACTGAATCACAGCCTGAGTCAAGACCTACCAAAACCTATTAACAGTGGATCAGCAGAATTCCTCTATTTACCCATAGACTGTATTCTATCTGGATGTTTATGCTGCAATCAAAACCAGTCACAGTAAAAGTTGTGAGTTGTATCCTACCACTGTCTACCTCATTCTTCAATATTGCTATTACAACTGGTTGTACCACCATTAACGGTACTGGCGTCACGAAAAATACCATCAAGGGACCCAGCCACCACAAGCACTCTAAACACCCCTGTCATCACGGGCACCTCAACCACCATCTTGGCTGGCGTTTCCCTATCACAGAGCGTGCCCCGGAGGATTTCGTGCTGTCTTCCTCTTCACTGTGCGACCAGCCCAGGGAGGCTTTCTGCTAATCGTGAGTAAACCGATGAACTGTATTACTGCTGTCTATCATCGGCCCACCGTGCACCTCACGTGTCACCCCTGCGGTTCTGGCTCATCGCACAGGCATACAGGCATTCATAATTCTAGTAGTAGAACAGGGATAACAGTATCTTCTGGGCACAAGTCTAAGAAAATGGAACAGTGTACTGGGCCGAATGCAGCGGGCCTAACCGCCCGCAGGAAAAAACAACAGTGCTGAAAAACAAGCAACACAGTCTGTATAGAGGAACACCTGCCATAGCAGGGGCACAATCTTCAAAGGAAAGTTGCAGTCAGCCAAACAACTGGCACAAAGTGCAAAAACGGGGGGAAGGGGGCTTGAAAAGGCGATCATCCCAGGAAAAATGAAAGTATTCCAACTTTATCCTGAAGAAGTGTGGCGCCCTGTCAGATCAGCGATGCGAAGGGAGAGTATCCAACCAGGAGGAAGCCTCGCGGGGGGGGGGGAAGGTAAAAAACCGGGCCGTCTCCCCATCTTGCTCCCACAGTCTTGCTGGAAACAGGACACTGTAGCAGATATTGCAGGCCCGCAAAGCAGCTTTAACTTGGTCAAAGGATTTCCTTAACTTTTGGATTTCCAGAGAGTGATCAGGGAAAATAAGCAGCTTACTGTTCTGATAACACACCTCCACCTGGATCCTTGCAGCATGCAGAACCTCATCCCGGTCCCGAAAATTAAGCAGTCTCAATATAAAGGTACGAGGTGGGGACCCCAGGGGATTAGGCCTGGGGGGGGGGGGACACAATGCTCCCTCTCAACCGTGTAGAATGGGGAAAACTTAGCAGAAGGCAGCAACTTGCGCAGGAGATCCTCAGTAAATGTAGTAGGGCTATTCCCCTCCACACCCTCTGCCAGACTTACAATCTGCAGGTTATTCCGCCCAATGGTGTCCTCAGCCTGGCCCACCCTCTGCTCTGTCTCAGTAACCTGGGACCTGAGTTTGTCAAAGTCCTGCTGGAGGAGACCCACATCAAGCTGCACCACTTCAATTTTGGCAGTGAAAGTGGCTTGACAAGTCGCAATGGCTGCCATAATGTCCGCCAGGCCCAGCTGGGGAGCGGAGGCTAGATCCGGAGGATCTGTCTGGGACACCATGTTTGACCGCCACGTGGCGCTGCAGCCTGTACCAGCAGGAGGGGACGGCATTGGTACCTCAGCAAGGTGAGGGAAATGGAGCTTCTTTCCACATCCAGGGGCCGCTCCAGATGAACGGCATCTCATCAGGGCAGGAATCTGGCCTGAATAAGGTGAGTATGTGCCCAGAAGCAGGATTCCGCCAGCAGAGCTCAAGATAATGCGTCCGCTCAGGTGGCCATCTTGGACACGCCCCCCACCAGCCCTTATTCTTATACACTGTACCAACAGCAAACACTCAAGAGTCACAATAAGTGAACAGTGAAAACTGCTAGTAGCAAAACGAGCCTTGTTCTTTCTCCACTCCAACACACTACAATAACTGGCTTTGTTACTTTTTATAGTGTGTGGTGGGACTATGAGCACTGAGCCACGAAAATGGAGAAAGTAATCATCACTTTGTCCAATCAGGGTTCTCTCAGTTCTAATTGGCAAAGCCCTGCACCTGACCAACAGTGCAAGTTTTCATCTAATTAGGGCCCTGTGAAGCACACAGTGCATTTTGGGGCGCTCAGCAGGTGAGAATCCTGCCAATCATAGGCAGTGTGCAATGTAGGCTTCCTGGCAGGATTGCTCAGGTGGGTTGGGACTACGATCCGGGACATGCCTGAGCCCATCACAAATTGTAAGTGCTGACCTGAGCTTAAGATCCTGGTAACTGTGTGGGGTTTTTGGGTGATAAGTGCGAATGGTGGCTCTCATTGAGATGGCTCTTACAGGTTCCCAGTTCTGGCCATTCTCCTTTGTTTTTGACATAAACATTCAGAAAAGACAAAGTTCCGAAAAGCCGAGCCCAATAAAGCGTGTCCTCTCGTTACTTTTCATTATTCCTGGAGTATCCCATACCACCCTATATCCCCTCCTTCTGTTAAAGTTTATCACCAATAAATCATAAAAAGACATGCCCTAGACTGTTTTTTTGGAGCCAGAGTAAATAGACTGTTGCTTGGGTGCATTGTGGCCACTGTACTATTTGAGGGGGAAATTACCCACATTTACCAGCGAAATTACCAGTGGCCCCTGCAGGGGCAGCGCTACACAAATTATTATTGTTGTAAATAAAGGTCCATGTGCTTTCACTGGTCCTCATATTTTCTTTTAAGGAGACTCAGCAAGGTATTTGTGAACAGCTGTGCAGTGACTGATGCACAATGTCAGGCTGACAACATCCATAGTCATTCACATGTAATCAGACATACAGCGATTACCTGTGGGTGACCAGCCCTGGATACATACAGTTTGCATCTAGAGCCAATCAACCACAGGTAATTGCATCGCTGCATGTTTGATTACATACAAATGACCATGAATGGCTGCAGATGCTGTCAGCCTCTCATTGCTTTGTGTGGGGCTTCCTGAAACAACTCTTTGCAGAAACCCTGCAGAAACTCTGCTGAGTGTCAGGAAATTGCAGCCTGCCCATGAAAGTATGTGGGAATGAGGCTTTACAATGTATATACCCCTAAAGCAGTGGTCCTCAACTCCTGTCTTTAGGACCCACTAACAGGCCAGGTTTGCAAGATAACTGAGATACATGACCGATGATATCATTTGCTTTGCAAAAGACAGTTTTTGACAAGTCCTTTATTAAAAAATAAAAAAAAATAGTGTCCCTATTGTACACTATTTTTGTACATTTTTTTGGTGAATGGGTACGGGTACGATATCCCCGATACCCATTCACATAAGGGGGGGATCTGGGGGCCCCCCTTGTTAAATGGGGCTTCCAGATTCCAATAAGCCCCCATAACCACAGCTCAGGGTTGTCGGGAAGAGGCCCTTGTCCCCATCAACATGGGGGCAAGGTACTTTGGGAGGCTCCCCAAAGCACCCTTCCCATGTTGAGGGCAAGCGGCCTGGTATGATTCAGGGGGGGTACTCGCTTGCCTCCCCCCCATCCATTAGAATTTTTCATTTCTAATGGTTCACTTTAAGCATTTTTAACCGCTTCCTGACCACCCGCCGCCTATTTACTGCGGCAAGGTGGCTCTCCAGCGCAAACCAACTTAGGTCTACGTCGGTCGTGCGCGGGCAGCTAGGCAGCCGTGTGCTCCTGCCCCCACGCCACAGCGGGGAAGCTGATGCAAGGGTCAGATGGCTCAGAATGCCACCTGACACCCACGATTGTTCCCCGCTGAGAGAGAAGAGCGGTCAGCTGTTGTAAACACAGCTGACCGTTCTTCTCCCTGGAATGATCATAGAGCCCCTGTGATCCGTCTATATAGGAACACAGGTCTCCATGGTCATTCCACAAGCCACGCCCTCCCCACAGTTAGAATCACTCCCCTAGACTCACATTTAACCCCTTGATAACCCACAATGTTAACCCCTTCCCTGCCAGTGTCATTATTACAGTAACAGTGCATATTTTTAGCACCTATTACTGCAGTAATTTCACTGGTCCCCCCCCAAAATGTAAATTAGGCGTCCGATCTGTCCGCCGCAATGTCGCAGTCCAGCTAAAAATCGCAGATCGCCACCATTACTAGGAAAAAAAAACAATAAAAATGACATAAATCTTTCCCGTAGGTAGTAGGCGCGATAACTTTTGCGCAAACCAATCAAAATACGCTTTTTGCGATTTTTTTTTTACCAAAATATGTAGCAGAAAACAAGTTGGCCTAAAATGTTAAAAAATTTTGATTTTAATATTTTTTTTTTTGAGACTGTTATATAGCAGAATGTGAAAAATATTGTTTTTTTTTTTCAGAATTGTCGCTCTTTTTTTGTGTATAGCGCAAAAAATAAAAATCGCACAGGTGATCAAATACCACCAAAAGAAAGCTCTATTTGTGGGGAAAAAAATACATCAGTTTTTTTCAAGTACAGTGTCGCCTTACCGCGCAATTGTCCATTAAAGTAATGCAGTGCCGAATCGCAAAATATGGCCTGGTTATTTGGGGGAAAATCTTCCGGTCCAGAAGTGGTTAAAATCACTGCTCCTGTAATAACGCTTGTTTTAAAAAAAAAATGTATTCCATTGATGCATGTCCCCCAGGGCCGTACCCAGGTCCCCATCCTCTTTTATGGCAATAACTTGCATATAAGCCTTTAAAATGAGGCGTATTGATTCTTCATGTTCGTGTCCCATAGACTTTAATAGAGTTTGCGTGTATTTGTTAGAGCTTTTTCCCTGTTCGAGATGTTCTGATGCAAACCAAACAGGGGGGTGTTCGGCCCATCACTACTTGCTGCACAGTGATTGCAATATTCTAGTCTGCATCTCCCCAGAGTAATACTTAAAATCTGGACTGTTAGTGGGTCCTAAGGACAGAATTTGAGAACCACTGCCCTAAGGTTCTACTTTCCTTTGTCACTCACAAATCTAAATTATTGCATACATGAAAGTATTTACAGTCTGTAACACTGAGTAAATAGTTGGTGATCCTGTCAGTCTCCTTCAGAGATATACCCAGGGGCGGACTGACCACTCGGGCATTGCAGTGGCGGTTTTAGGCACGGGCGAACGGGACAGCCGCCCGGGGCGGCATTTTTTCATGTCACGTGGGGGGCGGCATGCCCGGGCCGCGGACCGGTACCGGTCCATGGATCAAATGGTACCGGGCCGCCCGAGCACCGTTCGCCCATGCCAAAACCTCCACTTCCGCAGCCGAGCCGAGGCGCAGAGCATTGCTCCCCCCCGAGCCCGCCCATTGTGTGACAATAGCGAATGAAAATTCGCTATTGTCACACTGATCCTCCTCCTGGCCAATCAGGGAGCGGGTCCTCCCGCTTCCTGATTGGCCGAAAGGCAAACCCCACGCCATTGGCCGAGGAGGAGGATCCACGGGAGGACTGAGGAGACGCGAGGAATCCGGGGACTTAACGGAAGAAGAGAAGTGAGGTAAGTCAATGCACGGACGGGTCTCACGGCGGGAACGCTGGCGCTCTGCATTGAAAGGGGGCAATGCTCTGGCGCTCTTCATTGAAAGGGGGCAATGCTCTGGTGCTCTGCATTGAAAGGGGGCAATGCTCTGGCGCTCTTCATTGAAAGGGGGCAATGCTGTGGCGCTCTGCATTTATTGGGGGCAACAATGCTGTGGCGCTCTGCATTTATTGGGGGCAACAGTGCTGTGGCGCTCTGCATTTATTGGGGGCAACAATGCTGTGGCACTCTGCATTTATTGTTATGTTGTCATGTTATTTTTTTTTTTGGGGGGGGGCACCGGGAGGGAGTCTTGCCCGGGGAGCAATTTAATGTAGAACCGCCACTGCATGGGAGACTTAGTCAAGCCACCCCTGGAGGAGAAGGGGCCACAGTATACTGTCGCAGGGGAAAGGCGGTGAGAGAACTGGAGGCTGCAAATAGAGCAGAGTCATCTCAGAGGCAGAGCCTTGTGCACAGCTCTGCAGCAGGTCAGTGTGTAGGGAAGGGGGTAGAGTGCGCACAGGTCCACCATTGGGGGGGAGGGGGATCAGGTGCCCACAGGACATCCGGATATAGTCTCTGACTATCTCCTGTACCATGTCTGCAGTCTCTGACCATCTCCTGTACCATGTCCGCAGTCTCTGACCATCTCCTTTAGCAAGTCTCCAATCTCTTACTCAAACTTAAACCCATTTCTAATAATATTAGCTATCTGTTTATGCCAAAGATAGGACTGTGCAGGGGAGGCAGAGAGTGCAAAAGGGGGAACTGTGATTAGAGAGAGACGGGGGGGGGCAGACTGCAAGGGGCACTGTGATGGGGGGTGTGAAATGTGTGCCATAAATATTCTTGAAAACATTACATTTTTGTGGGTGTTTTTACATTTTTGGGGGGGGGGGGGTGCCAGATATAGGATCCGCCCCGGGTGCCAAATGCTGTAGGTACGCCACTGCATAGTGGGCATCTCCCGCTGTGACACGGAGCTTGAGTGTAAAAAGCTGGGCGGCCACTGTAACAAAGTCCCGCCCCCTTGACCGGCTCCTGTGATAGGCTGCACACTGATCCAATGTCGGGAAATTAAATCAGTATGACGTGTATTATAGGAGCCAGTCTAGGAGGCGGGACTTTGTTACAGTGGCTGCCCGGGAAATTCAAAAGCTCTGTGACACAGCGGGAGAACACAGCTCTTTAATCTAGGCAACGGAAAGCTACTTTTGGTGGGCACTGGTAAATTGCATTTAGAGGGCACTGGTAAGTTGCATTTGGTGGGCACTGGTAAGCTGCATTTAGTGGGCACTGTTAAGGCTCCATTTGGTGGGCACTGGTAAGCTGCATTTGGTGGGCTCTGGTATTCTGCATTTGGTGGGCTCTGGTAGGCTGCATTTAGTGGGGACTGGTAAGATGCATTTGGTGGGCACTGGTAAGATGCATTTGGTGGGCACTGGTAAGATGCATTTGGTGGGCATTGGTAAGCTGCATTTGGTGGGCACTGGTAAGCTGCATTTGGTGGGCACTGGTAAGCTGCATTTGGTGGGCACTGGTAGGCTGCATTTGGTGGGCATTGGTAGGCTGCATTTGGTGGGCACTGGCATTTGGTGGGCACTGCTAGGCTTGCACTTGGTGGGCACTGGTAGGCTGCACTTGGTGGGTACTGGTAGGCTGCATTTGGTGGGCACTGGTAGGCTGCATTTGGTGGGCTCTGGTAAGCTGCATTGGTGGGCTCTGGTAAGCTGCATTTGGTGGGCACTGGTAGGCTGCATTTGGTGGGCACTAGTAGGCTGCATTTGGTGGGCACTGGTAGGCTGCATTTGGTGGGCACTAGTAGGCTGCATTTGGTGGGCACTAGTAGGCTGCATTTGGTGGGCACTGGTAATCTGCATTTGGTGGGCACTGGTAGGCTTCATTTGGTGGGCACTGGTAAGCTGCATTTGGTGGGCACTGGTAAGCTGCATTTGGTGGGCACTGGTAGGCTGCATTTGGTGGGCTCTGGTAAGCTGAATTTGGTGGGCACTGGTAGGCTGCATTTGGTGGGCACTGGTAACCTGCATTTGGTGGGCACTGGTAAGCTACATTTAGTGGGCTCTGGTAAGCTGCATTTGGTGGGCACTGGTACGCTGCATTTGGTTGGCACTGGTAAGCTGCATTTAGTGGGCTCTGGTAAGCTGCATTTGGTGGGCACTGATAAGGCTGCATTTGGTGGGCACTGGTAGGCTGCATTTTGTGGGAACTGGTAATCTGCATTTGGTGGGCATTGGTCATCTGCATTTGGTGGGCACTGGTAGGCTTCATTTGGTGGGCACTGGTAAGCTGAATTTGGTGGACATTGGTAAGCTGCATTTGGTGGGCACTGGTAGGCTGCATTTGGTGGGCACTGGTAAGCTGCATTTGGTGGGCACTGGCATTTGGTGGGCACTGGTAGGCTTGCACTTGGTGGGCACTGGTAGGCTGCATTTGGTGGGCACTGGTAAGCTGCAATTGGTGGGCACTGGTAGGCTTGCACTTGGTGGGCACTGGTAGGCTGCACTTGGTGGGCACAGGTAGGCTGCACTTGGTGGGCACTGGTTGGCTGCATTTGGTGGGCTCTGGTAAGCTGCATTGGTGGGCTCTGGTAAGCTGCATTTGGTGGGCACTAGTTGGCTGCATTTGGTGGGCGCTGGTAAGCTGAATTTGGTGGACATTGGTAAGCTGCATTTGGTGGGCACTGGTAGGCTGCATTTGGTGGACACTGGTAAGCTGCATTAGGTGGGCACTGGCATTTGGTGGGCACTGGTAGGCTTGCACTTGGTGGGCACTGGTAGGCTGCATTTGCTGGGCACTGGTAAGCTGCATTTGGTGGGCACTGGCATTTGGTGGGCACTGGTAGGCTTGCACTTGGTGGGCACTGGTAGGCTGCACTTGGTGGGCACTGGTAGGCTGCACTTGGTGGGCACTGGTAGGCTGCATTTGGTGGGCTCTGGTAAGCTGCATTGGTGGGCTCTGGTAAGCTGCATTTGGTGGGCACTAGTAGGCTGCATTTGGTGGGCACTGGTAAGCTGAATTTGGTGGACATTGGTAAGCTGCATTTGGTGGGCACTGGTAGGCTGCATTTGGTGGGCACTGGTAAGCTGCATTTGGTGGGCACTGGCATTTGGTGGGCACTGGTAGGCTTGCACTTGGTGGGCACTGGTAGGCTGCACTTGGTGGGCACTGGTAGGCTGCACTTGGTGGGCACTGGTAGGCTGCATTGGTGGGCTCTGGTAAGCTGCATTTGGTGGGCACGAGTAGGCTGCATTTGGTGGGCACTAATAGGCTGCATTTGGTGGGCACTTGTAGGCTGCATTTGGTGAGCACTAATAGGCTGCATTTGGTGGGCACTGGTAATCTGCATTTGGTGGGCACTAGTAGGCTGCATTTGGTGGGCACTGGTAATCTGCATTTGGTGGGCACTGGTAGGCTTCATTTGGTGGGCACTGGTAAGCTGCATTTGGTGGGCTCTGGTAAGCTGCATTTGGTGGGCACTGGTAGGCTGCATTTGGCGGGCTCTGGTAAGCTGAATTTGGTGGGCACTGGTAGGCTGCATTTGGTGGGCACTGGTAACCTGCATTTGGTGGGCACTGGTAAGCTACATTTAGTGGGCTCCGGTAAGCTGCATTTGGTGGGCACTGGTATGCTGCATTTGGTTGGCACTGGTAAGCTGCATTTAGTGGGCTCTGGTAAGCTGCTTTTGGTGGGCACTGATAATCTGCATTTGGTGGGCATTGGTCATCTGCATTTGGTGGGCACTGGTAGGCTTCATTTGGTGGGCACTGGTAAGCTGAATTTGGTGGACATTGGTAAGCTGCATTTGGTGGGCACTGGTAGGCTGCATTTGGTGGGCACTGGTAAGCTGCATTTGGTGGGCACTGGTAGGCTTTCACTTGGTGGGCACTGGTAGGCTGCATTTGGTGGGCACTGGTAAGCTGCATTTGGTGGGCACTGGCATTTGGTGGGCACTGGTAGGCTTGCACTTGATGGGCACTGGTAGGCTGCACTTGGTGGGCACTGGTAGGCTGCACTTGGTGGGCACTGGTAGGCTGCATTTGGTGGGCTCTGGTAAGCTGCATTGGTTGGCTCTGGTAAGCTGCATTTGGTGGGCACTAGTAGGCTGCATTTGGTGGGCACTAATAGGCTGCATTTGGTGAGCACTAGTAGGCTGCATTTGGTGGGCACTGGTAATCTGCATTTGGTGGGCACTGGTAGGCTTCATTTGGTGGGCACTGGTAAGCTGCATTTGGTGGACTCTGGTAAGCTGCATTTGGTGGGCACTGGTAGGCTGCATTTGGTGGGCACTGGTAGGCTGCATTTGGTGGGCACTGGCAGGCTGCATTTGGTGGGCACTGGTAACCTGCATTTGGTGGGCTCTGGTAAGCTGCATTTGGTTGGCACTGGTAAGCTGCATTTGGTGGGCTCTGGTAGTCTGCATTTGGTGGGCACTGATAGGCTGCATTTGGTGGGCACTGGTAGGCTGCATTTGGTGGGCACTGGTAATCTGCATTTGTTGGGACCGGTAATCTGCATTTGGTGGGCACTGGTAGGCTGCATTTGGTGGGCTCTGGTAGACTGCATTTGGTGGGCACTGATGAGGCTGCATTTGATGGGCACTGATGAGTCTGCATTTGGTGGGCACTGATGAGGCATGCATTGATCTCTTGTATCTTATCCGCAGTCTCTGACCATCTCTTGTATCAAGTCTGCAGTCTCTTACCATCTCCTGTCTGGGGGCTCTGTCTAGCAGACTCTCTAAAAGATGCCCTCTCTGTGTCCATTAGAGAGACCCCCCTCCAGTTCCCATTAGCGTACTCTGCTTCTCTTATTGTAATTTGTTTATTGTTAAGAGATTGTGGCAGGGTCCCGGGGTAAGGAAGACTTCTTAGGGGAGCATCTTTGTGTTTGAGCCATTGCCATAGAAACATTTGTAAAGGGGAGGGGTTATTAAGATGACCACGCCCATGTGGGTGCGCCAGAGAAATTTCTGCACCCTGGCGCCTGTGACCCTAGGATCGGCCCTGCTCCAAGCACAGTCTCAAGAGCATGGAGGAGATTCCAGGAGACAGGCAGTTACTCTAGGAGAGCTGGGCGGGCCCGTAGAAGGTCCTTAACCCCTCAGCAGGATCGGTATCTGCTCCTTTGTGCAAGAAGGAACAGGATGAGCACTGCCAGAGACCTGCAAAATTACCTCCATCAAGCCACTGGTGTGAATGTCTCTGACCAAACAATCAGAAACAGACTTCATGAGGGTGGCCTGGGGGCCCGACGTCCTCTATTGGGCCCTGTGCTTACTGCCCGGCACCATGGAGCTCAATTGGCATTTGCCATTGAACACCAGAATTGGCAGGTCTGCCATTGGCACCCTGTGCTTTTCACAGATGAGAGCAGGTTCACCCTGAGCACATGTGACAGACGTGGAAGGGTCTGGGGAAGCCGTGGAGAATGTTATGTTGCTTGTAACATTGTTCATCATGACCTGTTTGTTGGTGGGTCAGTGATGGTATGGGGAGGCATATCCATTGAGAGGCGCACAAACCTCTACATTAGATATCAGGATGAAATCCTTGGATACACTGTCAGACCCTACGCTTGTGCTGGGTCCTGGGTTCCTCCTGGTGCACGACAATGCCCAGCCTTATGTGGTGAGAGTATGCAGCCAGTTCCTGGAGGATGAAGGAATTGATACCATTGAATGGCCCCCAGGTTCGCCTGACCTAAATCCAATAGAACACCTCTGGGACCTTATGTTTCAGTCCATCCGACGCCACCGGGTTGCACCTCAGTCTGTTCAGGAGCTCAGTATGCCCTGGTCCAGATCTGTGAGGGAATACCCCAGGACACCATCCGTTGTCTCATTAGAAGCATGCCCCGACATTATCAGGCATGCATACTAGCACATGGGGGCCAAACAAACTACTGAGGACCATTCTGAGTTGCTGAAAATACATTTCAGCAAAATGGACTAGCCTACTGCATCATTTGTTTACTTTGATTTTTGGGGTGTCTTTGAATTCAGCCCTCTGTAGGGTGATAATTTTCATTTCCATCAAACGATGTGGCATCCTTTCCTTCCTAACACATTACCCAGTCCATACCAGTGTAGATCCTAACACATTACCCAGTCCATACCAGTATAGATCCTAACACATTACCCAGTCCATACCAGTTTAGATCTCAACAGATTACCCAGTCCATATCAGTATAGATCCTAACACATTACCCAGTCCATACCAGTATAGACCCTAACACATTACCCCGTCCATACCAGTATAGATATCCAGCATGATATTTTTGAGATCTGTTGTGTTTTCAGTGTTCGTTTAATTTTTTGAGCAATGTATAAGGAATAGTACTCATTGTAGTACAGATGTCAGTGTTATAGGTACTAGCACTCATTTTACAGAGATCAGTGTTATGTATAGGGGATAGCACTTAGTGAGTTATATTCCCTATATATAACACTTCTATCTGTACACTGAGTGCTTTTCCCATAATACTGACATCTGTACACTTTGGTGAGAAGAATGCTTCTTACACTGGTGCTGAGTGGGAAGAATGCTCCTTACATTAGTGGTGAGTGGGAAGAATGCTCCTTACATTGTTGGTCAGTGACAAGAATGTCTCCTTACATTAGTGGTCAGTAGGACGAATGTTCATTACATTGGTGGTCAGTGAGAAGAATATCTCTTATATTGGTGGTTAGTGAGAAGATTGTCTCCTTACATTGGTGGTTAGTGAGAAGAATGTCTTCTTACATTGGTGGTCACTGAGAAAAATGTCTCCTTACATTGGTGGTCAGTGAGAAGAATGTCTCCTTACATTGGTGGTCACTGAGAAAAATGTCTCCTTACATTGGTGGTCAGTGAGAAGAATGTCATCTTACATGGGAGATCTGTGGGAAGATTGTTCCTTACATTGGTGGTCAGTGAGAAGAAGTCCCCTTAATATGGTGGTCAGTGGAAATACACTTCTTACATTGGTGGTCAGTAGGAATAATCTCCCTTATATTGTTGGTCAGTAAAGAAAATGCTCCTTACATTGGTGGTCAGTAGGAAGAATGTCCCTTACAATGGTGGTCGATGGGAGGAATGTCCCCCTTACATTGGTGGTCAGTGAAAATTATATAAAGTAAATAAAACATTTTTTTTTTAAATTATTGTAAAGCACATCCATGTAGGGTGTTATGTAGGATGAGCACACGTATGTAAACAATAATGGCGGCACATATATATGGTATCGTCTGGAATGTCGGAGTGAGAGCTGTTCTAGGGCCATCACTTCGTAACATGCTGGTCAGAGCTTTTTCTTTTTGTATCTTTCTTTTTTCTTAAACTGTTTAGCTAAGAAAACCTTTGTTGCACCTGTTATATTGTGTTAATTCATGAAAACCTTAATTTTCTAAATGTACCATCGTTGCACTTTATTTAATGTAAATTTATTTTTTTTCTATAATAAACATTTATTTTGAACATAATGTAGAGAAATTCTGTGACGAACAAATGTGATGTCTGCAGTGCAAGACAAGATGTAGGCGGTACTTTATGTGGGTGTGGCTTCAGTGTGGGCGGGGACACAGGGAGCCCATGATCTCTTATTGCCCGGGGGCCCCATGAGTTGTCAGTCCCCCCCTGGATATACCCTTCCTGTTTCATTCCACAGCATGAAAGCAGCTCTGCCCTACCATGATCAGATTGCATTTTTCCTTCCTCCTCGGGTGATATAGGAAGCCTTGCCGACACGACATGGCTGTACTCCTGTGGTCAGCTTTCTGCTGACATTAACCCCTATAACTCCCTGCGTGTAGGGTGACCACATTTCCAAACTACCGCTTAGGGACACCCCCTCTCCCCTTCTTTCTAAGAAAGATTATTTTTTTTAATCCTTTTTTTGCCAATTTTTGTAAAAACAAAAGAAAAAACAGTGGTCACCAATTTAGACAGGTGGTATACTATCAATGCAAATTTAAAAAAAAAAATAATAATAGTTTTTCAGGAGCAGTGATTTTAATGATGCTTAAAGTGTAACAATAAAAATATTTTTTTTTTTAAATATAGTGCCTGGGGGTCCCCTTAGTCTGCTTGTAAAGTGGCGCATCTGTAGCATGCATAGAACATGCTGCCACCAAAATGACATTTCTAAAGAAAAAAAAAGGAGTCCAATCACAAATAAATTGACTCGCAGTTGCAAATGCTGATAACTGGCTATTGGGAAAAAAAACTACGTAGGTTGCCCCCAAAATCCATACCAGACCCTTACCCGAGCAAGCAGCCTGGCAGGTCAGGAAAAGGGAGGGCAAACGACCGCCCCCTCTTCTGAACTATACCAGGCCATGGGGGGATGCTTTGGGGCAGGGGGGGCTCTGCCCCACAACCCTGGTCTGTGGTTGTGGGAGTATGTGGGCAGTGGGCTTATCGGAATCTGGATCCCCCCCCCCCCATGTGCATGAATAGGGGTACCCTACTCATTCACCAAAAAAGTGGCAAAAAGTAATAAAAACACAGAGGCGGATGTAAATCCATCGTCAATAATGCAGCTCGCCACACCTGAAAAATAAAAAAAAATAAAAAACTTCCGCCGTCCTTGAAGGCTGGTCGCCTACTGCAGGCTCCACCATTTGACAGTGTTATATAGGTAATGGCGGGGCCCCCTGGCGACGCCGCCTGTGGCCCCCTCCTCTTGTGACATCATGGACCGATGCATGCTTGGTCGGTGACATCACAGGGGGCCGGTGCCACCAGGTAACGCCGCCAGGTGGCCTCACCCCTCACCTATATAAAAACTGTCAAATAGCTGAGCCTGCAGCAGGCAGCCAGCCTTCATCAAGTCCAGGGCAATTTTTTTTTATTTTTTGGGTCCAGGCGGTGGCGGCAGGATTGACAATAGATTTACATCGGTTGCCAGGATCTGGAGGCTCCCTTGTTAAAGGGGGCTTCCAGATACTGATAAGTCCCCTGCCCGCATACTCCCCACCACCACCACTGACCAGGGTTGTGGGGATGAGGCCCTTGTCCCCATCAACAAGGGGACAAGGTGCTAAGCCCTCTCTGCCCCAAAGCACCCACCCAGGCATGTGGCCTGATATGGTAAAGGATGGGGGGTACATGTGTGCCCTCCCTTTCCTGACCTGCCAGGTTGCATACTCAGATAAGGGTCTCGTATAGACTTTGGGGGAACCCCTTAAAATCCATACCAGACCCAAAAGGGGGGAGGGGGCCCACGCCATTTTTTATTTTTTTTTTACTGGCAATTTTTTTAAATTATTCAGCAGGGAATCCCATTGACAGCTGATGACTCATCAGTTGTTAAGGGCGCCACAGCTGGGTTTCCAGCCTCGCTCATTAACAACCAGCTTTTAGTGCGCCCTGATTGGGTAAAGCTTTGCCCAATCAGGGTGCTGAGTGCACTGTGAAGCACACAGTGCATTGCAGGGCGTTTGGCGAGGCAAATACTCATCAAACACCCTGGGAAAAGAGTGACAGATTCCATTCTTGGCTCTTCGTTAGGGTGGCTGTGTGAGTTTTATTCTGGGACACTGTACTGTCCTGGAATAAAGGTGCCCGGTACCCGGGACACGTAGCCACCCTACCTGCATGGGAGAATGTCTAAGGATTTAAATCACCCCCCCTCCCCCACTACAAAGCCCTCCCTTTACAGAAAGCACACCGCTAAAGGTAAGGAGTTTTCTAAAAATGTAAATCATTCCTCTTCCCCCACTACAGCATAAGTACTGTAAGGCTGTTTCCATGAGGCTCCTTCCTGTGTAATGTTACTTAATTACTGTAGTTTCCACCCCCTGCCCCTGCTATGCTTGGATACAAAGTGGATTAATGGTCAAGTGATAACATTCTTGCTTATAAAAAATATAATTTCTAAATATCTTATATAAAGTCATTTTATGTTGAGTTTTAATGCACCCTATGCAACATACTTTAATGCAATTTATAAAGGAGTGATTAACATAATAATGAAACAAAAAGATTTTGCCCTGGGCGCTCTATCCCGATGGATGATATAGTATACAGCTGGCCCACAATTAGTAATATAATCCTGTCCATAGAGGCAAGCTGAATATATTAAAATATAAATGCAGCACTTTTGCATTAAGCATTAATAAAGTCCATATCTGAAGGAGATGAAAAGTTCAAGGATAAGGATCCAGTAGGTGCAGTTCCACACAGAAAGGTGCTGAAGGATGTCCACCACCAGTAGCAAAATTACACACTGACCCTTACCCTATATGATGGACCACTTAGCCAAAAGCAGTCAAAAGCGCTTAACTACAATTAACTCCAACTTTCTATATCCACAAGACCTCCTGGTACCTGGATTCCTCAGGCTATGGCACACTCCATCAAAGGCAGGGCCTGCTCGAACGAGTGTTCAGTGGAAATAAGTAGTCCATGCTTCGGAGGATGGAGAGGAGACGGCAGACCAATTCTGCTCCAGCATGCAGCACACTTATTATAACAATGTTGTTAAAAGAAGAAAATAATATTTCCAAAGAATACAAAATGAAACATAACGTCCAAAAAAAAAAAAAACTAAAAACAAATGGAATGTTCTTTAATATGAATCCGAGGGTATAGTCTAAATATTTTAATGTCATAGTAAGACAATCTTATAGGTGATCAGTATTGCAGTTGTAGAGAGGTGTTCTTTTGTACACGGTCTGCTAGGTTGTTTACATTCATGCCTGGTAACTACCATGGAGTTCTTGTTACAAACAGATTCTTCCTGTTAAGATGTTGTTTCCTGTCTCTGCTTAAGGGTCAGGAAACCTCTCAAGGATATATATAGGAAGTGAAGGAGAGTGTGGTCAGCCACATGCTGTGCAAGCCAGAGGTGCTGAAGGCTGATTTTGTGTTGTATCCATCAAGACTGAAAAAGGACAATAAGCAAGTGTTACTGTACTGTGTAGGTCACTGTTTGTTATATTACTGTCACACTTGTGTGAGCATTCCTGTGTGGGAATCAGAGATATCTGTTAGAAGCTTCTCTGCTTCCTTGAAACTTTCTATTTGCATACTACAAAATACTTGGGTTATTCTCAAAGTGTATGAGACCAAAGCTCATTTGATTATAACCTATCAAGTGACTGGTTTGTGTTGAAGTGTGTGTCTGCCACTTCATTATTTTAAGCAACAGTGTCCCTTTTTGGTCTGGAGGGGGGGGGGGGGGGGTTCCTAGCTAGTATTAGCCTAGGGGATGGTAAACAGCTCAGGGTAGTGACAGAATAGGCTTCCAATGGCAATCTAGATAGGTAGAGGCCCAGTAGCATTGATAGCCTATAGTCAGGTAAGGAACTAAGAGGTTATATAGGTCTTATTTGCCTTGCAGGTGGTGTGTTCCAGATGACTTTGCCATCGGTGTGTTCGTCTGTACAAGCGTCCCTAGGAAGCCACCGCTCCACAGATGCATCAGCGTTTGTCCTTGCAAGTCAACTCATCAGGGGCCCCTGCAACTGAACTGTGCCACAGTGCCTAGTTGGAGGTATTGGTGTTAAAGACATTTAGATATACTGTATATATATATATTTATATATATATATATATATATATATATATATATACAGGGCCGCTGATAGGGCAGTACAACTGGCCCTGTTGTATTGGGCCCGGCCCCATTAGCTCCACAAGGGGGCCCGGGCAGCAGTCCAGTTATTTTTTCCATGATAAAAAAAAAAGTAGGATTTAGCAAACACTTTTACTGGGGGGTATGTGGGGGGTATAAATAAATTTTCCTGGGCCCCATTAAGCCAACAGAGGGGTCCAAGAGGTGACTGCAGTACAGGGACTTTTTTCTTATTTTCCGGCGCATGTGTACAAAGCGCCGCAGTCCAGTGATGATTTGCTGCCATATAGTTCCGACGAGCCGGCTGCCACTGCCCACTGTGTTCCCTGGCGGATGGATATTACATTGCTCTGCTCAGCTCCCGCCTCCCGTTCTCAGCCTCAGGTGCTGAGACTAGTGTGAGTGAGGTGACAAGCAGCTCAGCAGGTGACAGAGGAGCAGGAGGACAATGTGGCTGCATTGGACACAGTGAGTGCAGAATAAAGTATAGAGTCCTCACTGTGTCCTATGATTTTCAGCATTAAAAATCACGAAGGATGTCCAGTCAGCACATGCCCTGTCATTGTGTCACGTGACTGTTAAGTGCTGACTTTGTTAACTTATGGCTGTACTGAGTGTTACAGACTGTAACACAGTACAGCTATAATAAAGTCAGCACCCCCAGCAGCCAAGTGACACACTGACAGTGCATGTGCTGCATGTGTGGTTTTCATGCTGAAGATCATAAAACACAATGAGATGCTACTTTACACTTGCGTTGGGGGGGCAGTAAACGTGCAGCTGAGCTCTGCATTTTTACTCCCCCCCCCCCCAAACAATCCCCTTTAACTGCTTCCTGCTCAGCGATGTACAGGTGACGGAAGGGGGTCCCTCTCGCCAACGCCTTTACCGGGTTCTCCTAAGCAATGGGGGAGCCTGTTAATAAGGCGACCAGCAGCGTTCGCTTGCTGAGACACAGTGAGAGGAACTGATGTTCCTCCCACTGTGTGACGTCAGAAAACAGAAACGATGAGGATTTTATTATTTCTAGTTTCTGTCTCATCTAACCAAGCCATTACCGGCTTGAACAAGCATCTTATCAAACCGATCCTGGTTTGATTGGATGCTTTGGAGGCCAGAGGAGAGATTTGGGGTCTAACAGAGCCCAGACCTCTTCATAAAGAGGACCTGTCATGGCCCATGCTATCGCAAGGGATGTTGTTCATCACTTCTGATAGCAATAAAAAAGAAATGTAAAGATACAGTGTAAAAAAACAAAAAAAAGAAAGTTAAATAAAATAAAATGTAAAACTTTTTGTTAAAGCTCCCGTTCCCCTGTGCTCATGCGCAATTGCGAACGCACACGTTAGTCCCGTACGTATATGTAAATGGTGACAAACCTGCATTTCGTTTTAAGGTGGGGCCAGGGGTGGGGTTGAAGGGGGCCCCGTCAGGCAGGTTGTACGGGGCCCCATCATTTCTAACAACAGCCCTGCCCTGTATATATATATATATATATATATATATATATATATATATATACACTGTTCTTCTCAGACGTATGTAGGTTCTTCCTGTTATTGCTCTGGTTGTATGTAATGCCATCACTTTATCATATATAAAGTTACACTAATCATATACTGGTATGTCTGCATATCTTTACTCTGGGTGTATTAGTACTACTTCTGTCAGTTATTTTGGGTGAGTTACTAGTTTTTGTCCTAGAAAGGGATCATCCTTACATATGCTGGAGCCCTGTTCTAGGTGGAGGCACTGCCAATTATATATTTATAGTCTACTATTCCTTTAGCACAGGCTCTGGCTCATTTGGCTATCTCCAGGTTAGCGCCATAGCCTGTGTGGAGAGGGCAACTTCATATGACCCCCCCCCCCATAACAGGGCTGCACAGAGTTCAGGCTGCTCTCAAAATGCTGGCCTGAAGGAGCCTGATGCCTGAAATCAGTGGCGGCTGGTGCTCAAAATTTTTGGGAGGGGCGCAAAAAGAAAAATGTAATAGGTATTGCTTCGCGGCAAAAAACGCGGTAAAAAATTGCGTGACTTTGAGGTCATGGTACAGGCATGGCACAGATGACATAGGCATGGCACAGGTAATGGTATAGGCATGGCACAGGTGATGGTACAGGCATGGCACAGGTGATGGTACAGGCATGGCACAGGTGATGGTACAGGCATGGCACAGGTGATGGTACAGGCATGGCACAGGTGATGGAATAGGCATGGCACAGGTGATGGTATAGGCATGGCACAGGTGATGGTATAGGCATGGCACAGGTGATGGTACAGGCATGGCACAGATGGTATAGGCATGGCACAGGTGATGGTACAGGCATGGCACAGGTGATGGTACAGGCATGGCACAGATGGTACAGGCATGGCACAGGTGATGGTACAGGCATGGCACAGGTGATGGAATAGGCATGGCACAGGTGATGGAATAGGCATGGCACAAGTGATGGTATAGGCATGGCACAAGTGATGGTATAGGCATGGCACAGGTGATGGTATAGGCATGGCACAGGTGATGGTACAGGCATGGCACAGATGGTATAGGCATGGCACAGGTGATGGTACAGGAATGGCACAGGTGATGGTACAGGCATGGCACAGGTGATGGAATAGGCATGGCACAGGTGATGGTATAGGCATGGCACAGGTGATGGAATAGGCATGGCACAGATGGTATAGGAATGGCACAGGTGATGGTAGAGGCATGGCACCAGTGATGGAATAGGCATGGCACAGATGATGGTACAGGCATGGCACAAATGGTATAGGCATGGCACAGGTGATGGAATAGGCATGGCACAGGTGATGGAATAGGCATGGCACAGGTGATGGAATAGGCATGGCACAGGTGATGGAATAGGCATGGCACAGGTGATGGTATAGGCATGGCACAGGTGATAGTAAGGTCATGGCACAGGTCATTGTACACAGGTACAGGCATGTCACAGGCATTT
Source organism: Pelophylax lessonae (assembly GCF_965119305.1). NCBI lineage: Eukaryota > Metazoa > Chordata > Amphibia > Anura > Ranidae > Pelophylax > Pelophylax lessonae. Next base: position 489,760,752 of record NC_138770.1, read on the forward strand.
AACACGCCCCCCATCAATGCAGAGAGAGACCAGCGTGGGTGCGTGCCCCCTTCAAAGCACCAGACTGTGACAGTGTGCAGGCTGGCCCATTCCACACCCCCCTCCCCCGTCCCCCGTCCCCCCGAGGCATCACTTACCGGCTCAGTCTCACTGCTGCTGCGGGTCTGTCTGCGGCCTGCGGGACTCGGGAGTAGTGTCTCTGGGCTGGCTCTGCGGAGTCTGCGGACTGAACGTTTTCTCACAGCGGCATCGGAGGGAGTGTCACTCCACTCGTCCAATCTGTCAGGTCAGGTGGTCCGTGGTCACTCCTGTAGACTTCTTCTGCGGACGAACCAGCTTTTCTTCCACGGAGTCCTCACGCACTCTCGCTCTCCTCTCTCTCAGCCGGGTGGGAACGGAAGGTGATCATGACATGACGCTGGTGGCGGTGCACCGCCCCCACGCGTCACGTCCCGGAATGTCCTCCTGTGATTGGTCCAGGCTGGAGTCTGGACCAATCACAGCCAGGAGTCCAGGAAAGTGGGGAGTGTCGGGCGCATTGCTCTGCGCACTGATGACCTCCAGAAGGCCGCCAATCCGTGCCTCTGTCTGCCTCACGTGGGATGCAAAACCCCATACCCAGCACTAAGTCTGGCGCCCATAGTGGGCGAAAAATAGACTTTTTTTTTTTTAAATCTTTTTTTTCTTCTACATCTCTTCTCTTTCTATCGGCCGGCCGCCACTGCCTGCAATAGAAAAGAGGAAGGGGAAGAGAAGCGACAGGAGCCCACAATACTGTAGTAAGTTAGTAGTGTTTATTATTATTATTACAATAAACTAACCTAGTTGGAGGAGCTTTTAAACTAGGAGACGGGGGGGAGGGCTCAGAAGTAGAGTCAGTCAGGAGGGAGCAGAGGACTGAAGGCAGCTGTAGGGTCAGCAGCGACAGTAGGTCCACAATGTCAATTGGCAGGTCTGTGCGGGAAAATCTCAGACCAAACAGGAATAAACATAACCGCCAATTGCGCTTAACTTCCGTAAAACTAAGAGGGGTATATGCTAATGCCAGGAGCCTAGCTAATAAAATGGATGAGTTGGAAATGTTAGTACATGAGGAGGACATAGACCTTGTGGGAATAACAGAGACTTGGTTCGACCCCTCACATGACTGGCTGGCCAATATCCAAGGGTATTCGGTGTACCGGAAGGACAGGGTAGGAAAAAGAGGGGGAGGGGTATGTCTCTATGTCAAGAACAATATAAAGGTGATAGAAAGGAGTGACATTACGGATGGGATGAGCATGGATTTAGAATCTGTGTGGGTTGAACTCCATAGGGAAGGAGAAAAGGGGAAAGTAATTGTGGGGGTTTGCTATAGGCCACCTAACCAAGGGGAGGAGGTAGAGCTGGAATTCTTAGCACTAATGAGTAAAGTGGCAAAATTGGGATCAGTCGTCATATTGGGGGACTTCAATTATCCCGACGTTGACTGGGACGAGGGGACTACACACTCACAGAAGGCCCGCCTATTCACGGAAACCTTACTGGATAATTACATGTCACAGTTGGTGGATTCTCCGACTAGAGAAAATGCAGTCCTGGATCTATTGATCACTAATGACCCAGACCTAATCTCGCAGGTAGGAGTCCAGGACAATCTGGGCTCTAGTGATCACAGGATGATCACATTTAGTATAAATAACAATATAACAAGGCAAGTGGGGAACATAAGAACCCTAAACTTCAGAAGGGCAAACTTTCCAAAATTGTACTCATTGATGGAAAGGGTAAACTGGGACCAAACCCTGGGATCCCTGACCACAGAGGAAAAATGGGAATGCTTTAGGAACATATTAGGCAAAGGCATCTTGCAGTGCATTCCTATGGGAAATAAATTTAGAAGAGACAAAGCCAAACCTGGCTGGCTAAACCGTAGCGTCAAAAAACTTATTAGGGGAAAAAAATTGGCCTTCAAGAAGTATAAATCAGAGGGCACAGTATCGACTTTCGAGCAATACAAGGAGGCAAATAAGAAAAGTAAACAAGAAATCAAGATGGCTAAAATCAACTTTGAGAGACAAATAGCGGAGGATAGTAAAAAAAACCCAAAGAAATTCTTTAAATATATCAACAGCAAAAAAACTAAGGCAGAGCATATTGCACACATAATTAACAATGATGGGAGGATGGTTACAGAGGACACTGAAAAAGCAACCGTGCTGAATGCTTTTTTCTCGTCAGTCTTTACACAGGAAACTGAGGGGTACACTGACCATGACTGTATGGTTAGTAGTAATACACAGGACTTGCCACTATGGCTAACAGAGGGTGAAATCAGGGAAAGGCTGGATAAACTCAACACAAACAAATCACCAGGCCCGGATGGCGTACATCCGAGAGTACTCAAGGAACTCAGTAAGGTTATATCCAGACCACTGTTCCTGATCTTTGCTGACAGTATTAGGACAGGAGATGTACCAGGGGATTGGAAGAAAGCTAACGTGATTCCGATATTCGAAAAGGGCCAGAAGCATATCCCGGGAAATTATAGGCCTGTCAGTTTGACATCAATAGTATGTAAACTTCTGGAGGGGATGATAAGGGACTATATCGTAGAGTTTGCTAAAGACAACAACATCATCAGCAGTAATCAGCACGGGTTTACAAATGGGCGTTCTTGTCAAACCAATCTATTAACATTTTACGAGGAGGTGAGCTGTGAGCTAGATAGGGGGAGACCAGTGGATGTGGTGTACTTGGATTTCGCTAAGGCATTTGATACAGTTCCCCACAAGCGCTTAATTTATAAAATAAGATCTGCAGGTATCGACAGCAGGGTTTGCTCTTGGATACGGAATTGGCTTAAAGGGCGTGTCCAAAGAGTGGTAATAAACAGCGCATACTCAGACTGGTCTGAGGTAGTAAGCGGGGTGCCCCAGGGCTCAGTCCTGGGACCAACCTTGTTCAATTTATTCATAAACAACATTGAGGTCGGGATCAGTAGTTCGATATCAGTTTTTGCAGATGACACAAAATTGGCCAGAGCAATAACTGCACAGCATGAAGCAGATATCCTACAGAATGACCTGGACAAAATTACAGAGTGGGCAACGACATGGCAAATGAGGTTTAACGTGGAGAAGTGTAAGGTTTTGCACTTGGGGACTAAAAACATAAAAGCACAATACACGTTAGGAGGGGAACCCTTGGGGGAATCAAAAATGGAGAAGGATCTGGGAGTCTTGGTTGATGATAGATTAGGCAACAGCATGCAATGTCAAGCGGCAGCTGCCAAAGCCAGCAGAATATTGGCATGCATAAAGAAAGGGATGTATTCCAGAGATAAGACTATAATCCTTCCACTTTATAAAACTCTGGTCCGACCGCATCTGGAGTATTCTGTCCAGTTCTGGTCGCCAGTCCTCAGGAGGGATGTGTTGGAGCTGGAGAGAGTCCAGAGAAGGGCAACTAAACTAATTAGGGGATTGGAGGACCTAGACTATGAAGAGCGTCTACAATCGCTCGATTTATTCTCCCTGGAGAAGAGACGTCTGAGGGGGGACATGATAGCAATTTATAAATATCTTAATGGGGATCCCAGCTTAGAAAAAAAGCTGTTCATTCGAAGGGATTGCATGGGGACTCGAGGGCATACAATGCGATTAGAGGAGAAGCGTTTTAACCTCAGGCAACGTGGGGGTTCTTTACTGTTAGGGCTACAAGATTGTGGAATTCTCTACCACAAGAGGTGGTTTCTGCGGGTAGTATGGTGGCTTTCAAAAGACTCTTAGACTTACATCTCAAGGATCAGAACATTCAGGGGTATGTGAGATGATTACAGCCACACACACCTACACAGGTTGAACTGGATGGACTATTGTCTTTATTCAACCTCACCTACTATGTAACTATGTAACTATGTAACCTTTTACACTAGTGTGGGCTCCTGGCACTTCTCTCTCCCCCCCTTCTTTTCTATTTGCTTAACATAATAATAGATTGGTAATAACAATAGTTATTTTAAAAGGGGCCTAGGAGAGCACAAAAATCACAGTGTGGTACTTAGCGTGATAATTATTGTGATACCTTTTAATGTTTCTTATGAATACACATGTGCTCCTTTATAGTCATTGGCTCAGGGCTAGTAGAGCAAACCCCTTAATGGAACATTACGTATGATTATATGGATCCAAATGGCACACTTTTTTAACAATGCTGGCAGTTTAAGTGCAATATAAGTACTTTCGAAAAACATTTGGCTAGTATTGGTTTTCTAAAAGCAGAAGAAAACCCACTGATTTAATGGTTTCCTAAAACCATTACATTCAACTCATTCCATGAATGATACTTGTCAATAAGGATGGGGTTTATGTTCGAGTCGAACATACTTCGACTCGAACATCAGGTGTTCGTGTGTTTTCTGAACACACAAACACCCGGGGGACGCTCAGCAGGAAGTACGCCCACCGATGAGCGCCCAACAATGCACTGTGCGAACGCAGGGCATTAGGTGCTTGTGATTGGCCAAAACATGCACCTGAACTGTATGCTTTGGCCAATCACAGCACTATGTCCTGTCAGAGCCTGATTGGCCAAAGGCAGAGAGCGTTTAGCCAATCATGGCTCAGGGGCTAATTCCATGCCCCGCACTATATAAGGCTGCTGCTTACATGGCAGCCGTGTATAGTGTGTGACAATAGAGATTAGGCAGGTAGTTACATCCCAACTGTCCCTGATTTTGAGGGACTGTCCCTGATTTGGAACAAAGTCCCTCTGTCCCTCTTTGCTCCGCATTTGTCCCTCATTTTAGTCTGATGTATACACCTGTATTATAAATTATCTATTTATCTATCAAAAAATGTTTTACAGTGTTAAACCTTTCATCTAAATTGTTGCATTTGTACATTTCAAAAGTATAAAGGAATAGTAGTGGTTAAAAAAAAAAAACCCTTGTGGGTTTAACCAATCAATTTTTGCGTATTTATTCTCAATGTAAGGGGGTGTGTCAGAGGGTGTGTCCTATGAATACATACTCTTGCTTATAGGTGTCCATCATTCCCATCTCAGAAAGTTGGGAGGTATAAGTTAATGGATAGTGAGTTCAGTCAGTGTAGTGTACAGACATACTCTACTTTTAAAATGTATGGATATGTTGTAGTTCTTGGTCCTCTCTCAGTGCTCCCAAAGTTTTGTGTCTCTGTCACTTATGGTTCGGAAGCAGTGCCTTGTCAAGCTGACCAAGATTTCCCATAGACACTAATGTTAAAGACAGGGAGCAGTGCGATGTCAAGCTGACCAATATTTCCTATAGATACTAATGGTAAAGATGGGGAGCAGTACCATGTCAAGCTGACCAAGATTTCCAATAGATGCCAATAAGCACTGAAAGCTGAAAATTGATCTAGGCAGAAAGGGGGTGAAAGTACCCTGTATTAAAGTGGTTAAGGGGAAACCTATGACGGAATTGAAAAATAAAACTGCGTGGGGTCCCATTCTTCAGCTTTGACAGTTCTTTATGAACAAGGGGCGAGGCCGCCTGGCTACATTACCCAGTGGCACAGCCCCTTCTGACGTCACATAACGTCAGAAGGGGGCAATGCTACCAGGTGACGTAGCTGGTTTGCCACGCCCCTTGCTTATGAAAGAACTGTCAAAGCTGAAGATTGGGTATACGGGGGGGGGGGGGTAACCTTTTAAGAGGCGAAGCGTTTTTAAATGTTTTTCTATTTTTTGTGTCTGGCAGGCATCGTGATTAACCACTTTAGCCCTGAAGGATTTGGCTGCTCAATGACCAGGCCCTATTTTGCGATTCGGCACTGCGTTATTTTAATAGACAATTGCGCGGTCGTGCGATGCTGTACCCAAACAAAATTTACTTCCTTTTTTTCCCCATAAATAGAGCTTTCTTTTGGTGGTATTTGATCACCTGTGCGATTTTTATTTTTTGCGCTATAAACAAAAAAAAGCAACAATTTTGAAAAAAATTACAATATTTTTCACATTCTTTTATATGAAATTCTCAAAAAAAAAATGTAAAAATCAAAATTTTTTCACATTTTAGGCCAATTTGTTTTCTGCTACATATTTTTGGTAAAAAAAAAAAAAATCGCAATAGGCGTATTTTGATTAGTTTGTGCAAAAGTTATTGCGTTTACTAACTACGGGAAAGATTTATGTAATTTTTTTTTTTTTTTTTTTACTAGTAATGGCGACGATCTGCGATTTCTTTTGTGGGACTGTGACATTGCGGCAGACAGATCGGTCCCCTAACTGACATTTTTTACACTGATTACTACAGTAATCAGTGCTAAAAATATGCACTGTTACTGTAAAAATGACACTGGCAGGGAAGGGGTTAACAGTATGATTGAACAAGGGGTTAAATGTGTCCCTAGGGGCGTGATTCTAACTGTCGGGGGGTGTGGCTTGTGAAGTAATCACAGAGACATGCGATCCTATATAGCAGGATCACATAGCCTCTGTGATCACTTCAGGAAGAATGACAGATGGCTGTGTTTACATCAGCCGTCTGTCCTTCTCTCTCAGCTGCGGGAGATCGCGAATGGCAGGCCGCCATCGGAGCCGCCGGTCACACGCACTGGCTCCCCAGCTAAAGTTTTCTGAGCGAGCGATGTAGTATAACGTCACTTTGCCCAAGAGCGGCTGCCTGCCTCAGTAAAACTGCGGTGGGCGGTCGTTATGTGGTTAACAATGGATTTACATCGAGGAAGACTATTTTTTTTCTTTTTAATAAAGGACAGTGTCCTGTGGTTTTCACTTTTTTACACTTTTTTGGTGAATGGGTACAGTTACGATGTACCCAATACCCAATCTCATGGGGGGGGCGGGATCTGGGGGCCCCCTGGTTAAACTATATTTAAACTAATTTTTCATTTTTATTGTTTCACTTTAAACATCATTAAAATCACTGCTCCTTTTAAAACAATGTTTTTTTAGAAAAAAATAATTCCATTGATACATGTCCCCCCAGGGCAGTACCCATGTCCCAATACACTTTTTATGGCACTAACTTGCATACAAGCCTTTAAAATTAGGACTTTTGTTTTTTCATGTTCGTGTCTCATAGACTTTAGAAGAGTTTGCATGTTCGCTAGAACTTTTTCCCTGTTCGAGATGCTGTGATGCGAACCATACAGGGTGGTGTTTGGCCCATCCCTATTTTTCAAATTTGCTCCTAACTGAACTTTCAAGCCGTCAAATGGCTGGTGTCATAACTGATCATATGTACAACACAGCAACTGCACATTAAACAAAGATTAGGATAGCAACTTCCTTGGCTGTAAAAGTTAGCATGATTTACAGTAAGAAGTTCCACCTTACTGTTTCCCAAAAGAGTTACATAGAAGGCATGCCTTAAATGATAACTGTTAGAGATACTAGCATGCTTATGTTAGTTCTCAACCTAACTTTCAAGCCTTTAAATGGCTGGTGTCATAGCTGAACACACAGACAACAGCTGATCAAACAAAGGCTAAGATGGCAGCTTCCTTAGCTGTAAAAGATTGGAAGGGTTTAGTTCCACTTTAATTTCCAACTTTTGATCCACATATCTTTATCTGCCAAACACAGTAAAATAACGAAAGAATTCCAACCTTACTACCATTACTTAGCCTTTTCATCTACAGACCCCCTCTTGCAGCTTGATATTTACAAATGGATCGCAGGAATGTATTTTTTCTTTTTTTTTAAATCTGTGTAATTTTGTAGATCAAGTTAAGATGTGGAACTATTTTATTTTCCATAAACGTACATTTAATTAGAGAGAAAAATTGTTTTATAGTAATGTGAATATATCAGTGTATTGCCTTTCAAAGACAGTAACTTTACCCTCCAAATTTAAATATATTACCACATTGTTCCAAGCTACACCATGCTGACAGTTATGCAGTTCCTGCATTTTTGGAGGGCACTAAGCAATTACATTGATACATAAACATCTGTAAAGTAAGTACATCATAACTGAGTGCCAGAAATCTGTCTGAAATTCAACTACTGCAGATGTATTGTATTACTATATTACTTTACGCACCTTTATAGATATTCATACTATAATTGCATCTGTGCATGCAGCACACTGTTTACTGTAAATTAATTATTGAATATGACCTATGGGACTTTACAATTATCTCTATATAAAATGAGGGAAGACCCTATGGTCTGTTTCAATAAGGTAGCAACCTCTAGAAATGCAGAACAATGTATAGCAATGAACAGCGCTGCTTCTTTGAACATGTATGTGAATTAGAGCTGCAAAGGGGGTTTTATAAATAACACGACACAAATACAATATGGATTTAACTGCATATTGTACAGTAGGTAACTACTGGAAAAGGTTAAACATCATTTAAGGAACCTGGTAGTCCTGCCAGGCATTAATGAAGGGTAAATTACACTGATGTGACACAGTGGAGATTTAATTGTGTAAAGGGGTATACAGGTCATTTCTCTAATTGCAAGATATATTTTTAGCAGCCTGTGCCACATAATTCCAGCAATCATTCACATAAGAATTGAAAACACATTTATTACCAAGCAAGTGTCATTCTTTTCTACTTTTTCATAACCAAGCCATACATTCTTTCATTCTGTCCTCTGATCCAGTTGATTTTAATCATCATAATTATGTGCTCCATTTCCTAAGGGTGCCAGCTTCAGTTTAGACTAGTATGCAGGACATACTACGCCATTAACTCAGATTCTCAAACATAGATTCTGTGCGACTTCCACATACAATGTGAATTTATTGGCATCAGCACATCACTTGCCAAGCACTAGCATTACATAAATTGCAGATGACTGGTGAATACATTTATGATATGTAGCTAGGCAACAATTATGTACCCTTGGTTTTAAATGGCTGCATGCCACTAATTTTACCATAAAATAGAATGGAACCATAGGTTATTATAGCAACACTATATAAATAGAACGTGTACATAGGTTGTTAAAATAATATTATATCAGTGATTCCTATTTCTACTCTTTTCGAGTGGAACTAAATTATCACCACCAGCAGTAATGTGTTTTAACTGAAATAGAGATACAATTTCTGTCAAGCAGGAAACAGGGCTTTTGTAACAATTTACAAACATATTGGTATTTAAATAAAGTTTTAAAGTATGCAAATGGTCAAAATACACATTTAGCTCATAGAACCAAAGAAAGCTTTTAAAAAACCTGAAAAAATCCAATTAAGTAGATTTCAATGTAGTTTCAGTTACTGCATTACACACATTAAAGTGATCAGCTGTCATAGCTATACACTATAAGCTCATTAGCATCATTTTTAATATATTGATTATGTGCTGTTTATCTGTACAGTGCATTCCACATTGTCTCCCTATAACAATGCAAGTATCCCAGAGTTCTTGAATTAGAAAAAATACATTACTGAATTACCAATTTAGAAGACATGAATAGTAAAAAGACATATTTTGGTTGTTCCAAAATGAAAACATTTGACATACTGTATATTCTTCTGATAAGGTCTATGCACAATTTGAGAGTAAAAATAGTTTTAGTTCCTAATTCATCCTAAACAGAAAAAAAATCCAACAGTAGTGTCCTTATGCAGGAATGTAAAGTTTCAAGAGAATATTAATTATTAGGCATTATTCCACTGAGAAATTCCTAAAGGTTAAAGGTGGGGAATCTAGTGGAGTAACTAAAGATGTCATTACACAAATAATGTCTAATTTTGTAATGAAGAGAGGATACTGGGAAACTTGGATACAATGTTAGCCTACATGACTTAACAAAGTGTATTAAAAAATATATTTGTAATTGTTCAAATGTGTGTGAATTAAATTTATATGTGTTACATATAGTGGTAACCCTCCAGATAATGTTTTGTTGAAATAATATAACAGTTCTATGTTTATGTTTTCAGCATCCCCAATTTCATCAGCCATTTCTGTGGATGTCCTGGGAAAGTCACATGTGCACAGAGCATTTACAGACATCTAGTTTGCTTTTGCTTACCTTTTAGGATGAGGTTGTCAATGTCTTTGTCAATTCCCATAAGGTAGCATTTCCTCCACAGCCCGGAATAGGTAGAGAAAAGGGGGCGTCCGCAATCTGATTCCAATACCCCTAGTCCCAATAGAGACCTCCAGTTTTCCAGTAGATCCTCTGGCTCCCTGACCCCTCCAGCTGGAGCCGGAGACAAAAGACCCATCCTGCGGTTCTTGGAAGAGTCCCCACGGAAGGGCAGCTGATAAAGGGGCATCAGTCTGTTCTTTTGGTCTGTAGGGTCTGAGTTGCCCTGGCTGTCACAGATCTCCTGGTGTTTTCGAGTGTCCGTCTCATACCAGTGGTCTGTAAATATAGCTGTGACCAGAAGAATCAAGGATAAAAGGCTCAGAGCCAAGCTAACAGCAGTGACCAAGCCCCTTGTCTCCATGTCTTTGTGCAGCATCACACCAAGGCGACACTGGCTGGCATGATGCTGCTTTGATTCAGTCAATGCACCCCCCTCCTCTCACTTCTGTTTGTGCTTCTCCAGCCATTAATCCATCCTTTCTGTGATCTGCAACCTGCACAACACCCTAGATGCTTTTTTTCCATATCCTAAACCAAAATGTCATCTTTCCTGTGCCTTCAGGCTGCCTCCAGTCACAAAATGAACAGCCAAGTTGCTGTGAACAGGACTTAACCTACAGCCAGCTCAGCCTTTTGTATACTGCAACCTCACCGCCTGCTTGTGAACAGACTACATGAAGCAGCAGCTTTCCGATGCAGACATAAACTCTATATTCCCTCCTTCAGTTGCCTCCTTCCGACTGTCCTTTCCTACTGCATCATCTTCCCCCTCTTTGCTTCCCTTGCTTTTTTTCTCTCTCTCTCTCTCTCTCTCTACTCCCTCTCTCTCTCCTATCTTCTTTTCTTCTCTCCTGTAAATCACTAAATCAAGAAGTAGAGAGATATTTATACTTGCTAAGTGAATGAATAATGTACAGTCTAATCAATCACAATAATGATCTACTCCCCACAGAATGTGCCCTTTCCAGATCTAGCCAGGGTATGACAAGGTCACACACAAATAACACAGCAATTTAGAAGAAATAAAACAGCGAACATCAATTCTGTGACATAAGGCTTCTACACATTCCAGTGGTAACAATAATTAAACAGGAAGTCATACACTCTAACAGCTTTTCTATGGAATTACCAGTGGGATCTGCAATACATTATGTCATAACAGTTGCCTGATCATTATTCATTATAGCAATCGATATCCTTATACAGGTTTTGAAGTCTATGATTTTAGAAAAGGCTGTGATTTATGGCTGTGACTTCAAAGGTGAATATGCTATATTATCTAGAAAACCACCTCCTAAAACATGAATAAATGTATGCACAATTCTTTGGAATAAGATGGCACTAGTGAGGTTGTGCCTTTTTAAAATTAGCTTGGCTGTATCTATGTTTGCATAATATGGTATATCTGAAATAATAATATATAGAGAAAGCATACATACAAGCAAGGTGCTCAGGCAATCAGTTATCAATTCCCTTTCTGCTAGACCAGAACAGTGCTGCTGCTAATGCAACTTTGTGAATTGAATTTAACAAAGCTGGGAAAAATAGTTTAAATTATTTCAGGGGCCCTTAAATGAGGTAGAAAGTAAATTCTCTAACAAAAATAAGGCTCCATTCAGAACACTGCGCTATTCATTTCAATAGACTGCCCTACCTGTAGAAATGTAGGGAAAGTCCATGACCCTTTTTAAAAATCGTGCTGCACAGAACTGCATAGTGTATAGTGGAAGACGCAGGTGTTTTGCCAATGCGTGGGACAGCCATTATGAATTAAGTACAAACAAGTGATACATAGGTGTGCCCAGGACCAAGCCTATTGTCCCTTCCCCAAAATCATTTGTGAAAGAAGCAAACAAGTGTCCCTAGGGAATTTGAGTGGACAAGGCTGGGTTGTATGAGAGTATGAAAAAATAGGAGAGTTGAATAAAAAGTAACATTTATTGTTCAATATTTAAAATGTAAACGTACAATAACAACAACACATAGTTCAATAAAAACTGAGGAACATAGTCACAAGAGTATGTTCAAGTAATATTGCAATGTGGCCCAATGTGAAAGTGTGGATCACTGGTTCTTCATACAGTTGTAAAGTTCCAACATGTTTCGGAACCTGAATTGCGATTCCTTCTTCAGGGAAGTATGTAAAGAACAGGCAATCACCACATCAACATCTACAGAAATATAGAAAACATGCATGGAGTTTTTTAGGATGTGCAGAAATGTTAGGCTGTTTTTCCATCAGAGCAAAAGACAAGGGGAAATAATAGTATGTTGACCAATACATAGATGCATCCACTTACCGCGGTGGCAGGATGCATTCACATAGATCGTTCAGCCAGTGGGTGGAAGAAGAATGGTTGTAAATAAACCCAATTGCCAGAGGTAGATGATGTAACCCCTTTGATTATACTGGTGGAAAGGAGGGGGGCTAATAAGATTCAAAGCAAGAAGTAGGGAGCGGGCACCAGCGTGACCCTAGGAGCACCCGCTGTCCGTCGCTCACCTCCCTAGGTCAGCACCCCAATAGCGAAGATGAAACAGTATATGGACAGCCAGGGTGTGAGCCCATCCGCAGTGGCCAGAGATTATGGAACACAGCCCTCTGAGTGCACATATAAGCCTCTCAGAGGGATACTTGCCTTAATTAGGAAAGTGGTTGAACCTGTGGGAGTTAGACCCACTGGTGTCCCCGTGTATCCAACATTGGCCACATCCTGTCCAAAAAATCCAAGGCATGACCCCATCCCGCAGGGAATTTCTGGAAAGGGGATCCATCCATGAAGGGCTCCCCCGGTCGTTGCGGCGTCCAGCGCTGCCGCATACACCTGTCGCGGCGGCGTCCGACGTCACATGACCGCCGACACACAGACGGGCGGCCGACGCGGGAAGATGACAACATTCCCGCGGACAGACGCAAACGAAGGACGCATGATGTCAGGGGAGACGTCCGGATCCCTGCAGCGTCTGAAAGGGCCGCCCAGACTACAGCCCCCAGCATGCACTGCGGGGGCCTTTGTGTGCCGGGGAACGCCATGGGGGCCGACCAGTAGGAGGGAGAGACAGCGGCAGCGGATAACTCGTTGTCCCAAAAGTAAATAGAGGAAAAAAACAAAAAAAACGAAGAAAACTCAACAGGGCAAAAAGAACGAGTAAAGAATGTAAAATAAATACAAGGATGAGATAGATAAATAAAACAAAATCAGATAAGAGGAGACAAAAAACAATAATGGAAAATATATATATATATATAGGTAAGTAGATATCTAAATATAGATGAGAGCCATGACAAATAGACAAAAATAAATAAAATTATAAGAGATAAGAACCATAGGATATGGTTCACTGGGTCTGTTAGTCTGACTGTGGGTATGTCAGTAAGAGTGCATCCACATAGCGACCGCGGTGAGAGCATTCTGTGTAGACAAAGAGAAAGTACAGTATATATAAGAAATATGTAAAACAGATAAATAAATTTGGTACAAAATGGAATGATGGAATCCTCTAGCCCAATATAGGTGCACAACAACTCATACATCGATTATACGAAGGGTACGATGTTCAGAAAGTATTGAAAGATTCATATGCTACAAATAAGTAGAGGTATTCATGCCTCATAACATATAGTCATAATATACATGTCATCAAGAATATAAATACTATTATTAGTCAATCCGTATTTTCTCAAAAGGCATCTAATTATTCCAAGACGAGAATATATATCACGGCATACATCAAAATTGTTAATACATAAGTAAAAACACAACAATGACATATTGGCGAAAAGAAGAGAAGAAGGCGGAAAGAGGGGAAGCAAAAACAACAAAGTAAATGAATAGATAACAATCTAGACTACAGTGCATAGATATGAGCCTATTTTTTATAGGTCCCATTCAAAGCCGCCCGAGTTAAACCCAGGGAGAAAGGGCTTAAAATGAAAGGCTTCATTTAACCCCGGGGGAAAGGTCGCATTTAGGTCAGAGATCCATCGTAGCTCACGCTGGAAGAGAACCTTATTCAGGTCTCCACCACGTGGGCTAGGATGGACTCTGTCCTGTGCCAAGAATGTTACAGAGGGAATGTTGGCCCCATGCACTAGGGCAGAGTGTCGGCCCAACGGTACCTCAGGACTTTTTTGTTTGATACTAAGAATATGTCGGTTAATACGTTTCCTAAATTTTTGGATTGTCTTACCGACATAGAAGCATCCGCAATCACAAGATAGTAAATATACTACCGCTGTGGTTTGACAATTTGCAAATCCAATGATACAACTAGGATCATTACAAAATATTCACAGGGACACCATCACATCAGAAAGTTGTTTTTTTAACAAAATATTGGCATGTCCTTACATCTGATCCGACCATTAGCCCTTTTGTATCGGAGAAGCCCCAAATCACGTTCAAAAGGGCTCCTTCCCTCAATGATTACCTGGTAAGCAGTGAGTACCGCGGCCACACTAGAAAGGACCCATGTACATATCTGGGAACTTTTCCGTGTGGCGCATGTGCGCAATGTCGTTACATCAACACTAGGAAACAAGTTATACTGCCGAATGGATGTAAATTTCATCCGAGACACTTTGCAAATTGTCAAACCACAGCGGTAGTATATTTACTATCTTGTGATTGCGGATGCTTCTATGTCGGTAAGATGATCCAAAAATTTGGGAAACGTATTAACCGACATATTCTTAGTATCAAACAAAAAAATCCTGATGTACCGTTGGGCCGACACTCTGCCCTAGTGCATGGGGCCAACATTCCCTCTGTAACATTCTTGGCACTGGACAGAGTCCATCCTAGCCCACGTGGTGGAGACCTGAATAAGGTTCTCCTCCAGCGTGAGCTACGATGGATCTCTGACCTAAATGCGACCTTTCCCCCGGGGTTAAATGAAGCCTTTAATTTTAAGCCCTTTCTCCCTGGGTTTAGCTCGGGCGGCTTTGAATGGGACGTATAAAAAATAGGCTCATATCTATGCACTGTAGTCTAGATTGTTATCTATTCATTTACTTTGTGTTTTTTCTTCCCCTCTTTCCGCCTTCTTCTCTTCTTTTCACTAATATGTCATTGTTGTGTTTTTACTTATGTATTAACAATTTTGATGTATGCCATGATATATATTCTCGTCTTGGAATAATTAGATGCCTTTTGAGAAAATACTGATTGACTAATAATAGTATTTATATTCTTGATGACATGTATATTATGACTATATGTTATGAGGCATGAATACCTCTACTTATTTGTAGCATATGAATCTTTCAATACTTACTGAACATTGTACCCTTCGTATAATCGATGTATGAGTTGTTGTGCACCTATGTTGGTCTAGAGGATTCCATCATTCCATTTTGTACCAAATGTATTTATCTGTTTTACATATTTCTTATATATACTTTCTCTTTGTCTACACAGAATGCTCTCACCGCGGTCGCTATGTGGATGCATTCTTACTGACATACCCACAGTCAGACTAACAGACCTAGTGAACCATATCCTATGGTTCTTATCTCTTATAATTTTATTTATTTTTTTCTATTTGTCATGGCTCTTATCTATATATAGATATCTACTTACCTATATATATTTTCCGTTTTACATTATTGTTTTTTGTCTCCTCTTATCTGATTTTGTTTTATTTATCTATCTCATCCTTGTATTTATTTTACATTCTTTACTCGTCCTTTTTGCCCTGTCTAGTTTTCTTCGTTTTTATCGGGTTTTTTTTTTCATTTTTTTCATTTTTTTTTTCCGGTATTTTTTTTTCGTTTTTTTTGTTTTTTTTTTCTCTATCTACTTTTGGGACATCGAGTTATCCGCTGCCGCTGTCTCTCCCTCCTACTGGTCGACCCCCATGGCGTTCCCTGGCACACAAAGAGCCGTCCCCCGGCTCCCACAGGTGCAACCACTTTCCTAATTATGGCAAGTATCCCTCTGAGAGGCTTATATATGCACTCAGAGGGCTGTGTTCCATAATCTCTGGCCACTGCGGATGGGCTCACACCCTGGCTGTCCATATACTGTTTCATCTTCCCTTTTGGGTAAGTTAAAAGCAATTGTTTTTGTTAGTTTCTCTTTTTTTCCCCCCAAAAAAATTATGTGGGAGTTACATGACCCTACTTACTTATCTCTCCTCCAGTATTATTTAACCACAGGCACTGATCCATCCTATCTATACCTGTGCTCCTTGTGACCGCTATTGGGGTGCTGACCTGGGGAGGTGAGCGACGGACAGCGGGTGCTCCTAGGGTCACGCTGGGGCCCGCTCCCTACTTCTTGCTTTGAATCTTATTAGCCCCCCTCCTTTCCACCAGTATAATCAAGGGGGGTACATCAACTACCTCTGGCAATTGGGTTTATTTACAACCATTCTTCTTCCACCCACTGGCTAAATGATCTATGCGAATGCATCCTGCCACCGCGGTAAGTGGATGCATCTATGTATTGGTCAACATACTATTATTTCCCCTTGTCTTTTGCTCTGATGGAAAAACAGCCTAACATTTCTGCACATCCTAAAAAACTCCATGCATGTTTTCTATATTTCTGTAGATGTTGATGTGGTGATTGCATGTTCTTTACATACTTACCTGAAGAAGGAATCGCAATTCAGATTCCGAAACATGTTGGACCTTTACAACTGTATGAAGAACCAGTGATCCACACTCTTACATTGGGCCACATGCAATATTACTTGAACATACTCTTGTGACTATGTTCCTCAGTTTTTATTGAATTATGTGTTGTTGTACGTTTACATTTTAAATATTGAACAATAAATATTACTTTTTATTCAACTCTCCTATTTTTCCATACTCTCATACTACCCAGCCTTGTCCACCTTAAATTCCCTAGGGACACTTGTTTGCTTCTTTCACGCCATTATGAATTAATGGCACCTCAGCACGTTTTCTAAGCAGCAGCACATTTCTCGAATGTGTCAGGAACACGTGCAACTGTGCGCACGTTCTCGACACTTTATAATGTCAACCTAGCCTACAACCTGCCAAACTAATTCTAAAACTTGTAAACATCAAATTGTGTATACATGACAAATGTCCAATATCTAGATAATAACTGGTGGACATATGTAGCATCAGATCTTGAAATTATCCAGTATACTGAAAAAAAAAATGTTAATTTGCATAATTATTTGAAAGTAAGAGCCAGGTTGGAAGTAGATTGACATTTTATGGCTCAGATATATAACCTTTTTGAGAAAAGGCACAGAAAATACAATGTTCAAAGAACAATTGTGCAAAATTATCATTCAGAAATCTCTTTATTGAATTAATTGGAAATCTGTTTGGTTGCTATCAGTTACTGCTCTTTGGAAGTCTCCATTTGCTCTTTGTCCAATAGGGCTCCAAGTGGTCAAACATTTCTGTACTGAAAGTAAACAAAAATTGTTGCTACAATGTGATTACAGAGTAAATGCTGAAACAGTGCCAACCCAAACCCTTTCACCACTCGCAGGCCAGTCTGTATCCTCTTTGATTCCCTGCAATCATCAAGTCCACACCTTTTCCACTGTAATCCACCATCCAAACAATGGGTTGCACACGTTCACCTCCAGTTAAGATTTATTGCAATTACAGCACACCACTCACTCCTATGTTGGGGGGGTGTGACTATGGGGGGGGGGGGGAGCTGTGTGCTGTCATTACAATAACTCTTAGCTAGAGTATGTGGTGTGTGTGGCCGATTATTTGAATGGTGGATTGCAGTGGAAAGAAATCTTTGTGGACATTATTTTTCTGTTTGTAATCACTAAACACCTGCAGGTAAATTTATGAAATCATAAGTGGTGCATGTGGAATGTAGAGAATGTCAAGTGATCCTCCTTATATCAGAGTCAGCATCATGCAGAGCAAAGCAGCAGGTTTACCAGCAGCTTGTACTATTTTCCCTTTGCTCTCCTGCATCTTGGTTATGCTGCCACAATTGAAGTATGTAAGGCAGCCCATAGAGGATTCATGTTTGACTTGATTTCCCCATCGACACATTCAATCCTTCCCACTGAGCCTTTGTATTCTGACAGCAGGGAGGCTTCATACACTGATCAGCACTGCCGGCTATTCCAAGCTAAAGTGGATCTGTTGTGTTGGTCTAAATGGGCTAGGATAGCACTTAGAATAGTGAACAATAAGAAACTGGCCATATGTACAGCAATGTCAGTTGTAGGTTTTTGAACAGGCAATATACACTATGCCTGAAGTAGGCATGAGCAAATCTGCCTGCTGGGTTAGCAGTAATTACATCTGCAGCAGCCTATTCATTACTAGCGGTGGGGGGGGGGGGGTAGTCATGGCATATCCAGCCACCCCTGCCAGACCAGCTTAAACTTGCATATGGCATTACGATGGCGGTAGGCAAGTTGCTCTCTCAATAATAAAGAACTAACGTATTCTATCCATTGTTTAACTGTCGGGATGGTGGAGACCATCTAGTATCTTGCTATCAACTTTCTAGCTAAATATAGAAGGCTTGATATCAATACATAAACTCCTGGTTGGTACAGTTCAGGGTCCAGGACACCTAAAAAACACACTAACGGTTAAGTGGGTATGGTAACGTGAGAAACTAGAGAAAAAGTTTGTACCACCTGGGTCTAGTATCGCTTACGTTTCGGACACCTCCACAACATATGTATAAAATCCCCTATATGTGTGTTCAAATTTTGGGCATAGAGGTGAATCCCTTCACCCCAATCAAACAGTTGAGCTGGTATTCTGTAGGTTTGATGCAGTATGGAGAGCTAAGAGAGTTTGTGTGATGAGGATGGAGAGATAAAGGGTATTGATTCCAAGGCCATTTCCCACTGCTCAACATCCATAGCCCCAATGTCCTCCACCCACGCTGCCCCACTCCTGAAGGCTGCAGGGTCCTGTATGGAGGGAAGCAGCCACATATATATATATGGGAGACTAACCCTTTTTTCTCTGAAGCAGAGACAACTTCAGTAATTAGTAGGGAGTCCAACTTATAGAGTGCTCTAATGTGGTGGTAGGCATGGATCCAATGCAGAGCTGAAGATATTGGTAAAATTGCTTGTGAGACAGCAAAAATTCAGACTGAATCTGATCATAAGATTTAACTATGTTACCAGAGAATGCCTGATTTATATAAAGTAAACATTTACACCTCCATTAATGAAATCCCTCTAGTTTAGCTGGTTCAGGGAAGATTGGATTATGCCACAGAGGAGTAAGTTGTCAGTTTCAGAGAAGTTTTTAATGCACCCCAAACTGTTCACAGAGGGACCACAGTGGGGGAAGAGGGTGGGAGAGCAGGCTAATCCATCTCTAAATGGGAAATTGCAGATAAAACGGGGCCAGGATTAATAATAAATGAACTATGGGATCTCTTTAGTTTTTGGGTGTGGCACAGCTAAGCCTCCCTTATCTTTGGCGTATTGTAGATTTGTAAATTGTTTCTGGGCTAATGTTTTTTCCAAATAAGATCTCGAAACTGAAAATCAATACGTTGGAACCACCTTTGGGGGATCCACATAGGCGAAATATGAAAAACGTAGAGAAGCTGAGGCGATCAAATCACTTTTTATTAAATAAACCCTGCCCACCACAAATAAGGAAAATTTAAACCAGCTACCACACATCAGATGCTGTTTATCTAGCAGAGGGGCCAGATTTAACTTTAGGTAATGGGTTGGGTCAGGGGATATCACCACTCCAAGATAACTAAATGAGGTAGCTATCAGTATCTGCAACGCAACAACTGGTAAATGAGCGACCAAGGGATCAATAGGCTTAAGAATAGATTTCTCCTAGTTGATACTAAATTCTGAGAAAGTGTCAAACCTGGTAATGATTTGCATTAAATTCTGCAATAAGCCAACCTTATCTCCTATATATTTTCGGGTGTCGTCAGCATTTAGGAGGTTTGAAATTTAGCAAAGCAGAAGGTAATGGAAGATCTCATGAAAGTCTATAGGAGGAAAATTCTGTTAGTATATTCTGGCCATTTAAAGGAGTTAACCGGCTGGCTATTGTACAATGGACATTTTTTTTTTTCAAAATTCTTTATTAGGAAAGAAACATACAAGCATACCATAAACCAACAACAGGTAAGACAAAGTACAGGTATAGTGAGCTGATAACAGATTATAGACAATTCAGACAGCATATCAAAAGGTACCAACTTAGCACTAAATCGTCTACAGAGCACATCAGGGAAAGAGTGTAAACCCTCTGTGAAGCCAACGGCCCAACATTTTAGAGCTGAATAGTGTACAGATATATTCTTAGGACACATTTAGGGAGACCCCCCCCCACCGGCATCCATCTCATGGCCGGCTACCGGGGAAGGGAGGCCCACCCAAAGCGCCCCAGAATGCCGCGGCAGACACCAGAGGGCTCACTGGCAGTACGTCCCTCAGAGGGGTGTCGCACTGCATCATTCCAGGAAACTGACTAAACAACCTGAGTAGGAGCCAACAATATAGTAGCCAATCCCTAGAAGCGGTAAAGAGGATAAAGAAATACATAGACGGTATGCCGAGAGTCGAGAGAAAGAAGGAGGAGATATGGAAATTAGAAAAAGAAATAAAAAGGGGGGGATGGGACAAGAGAGAAGAAGGGAGGGGTAAAGGGAGAAGGGGGGGGGGGAGGCCGACCCCCGCCCCACGATCATCAGCGGGTAAGCAGCTCCGTGTATTCTGAAGTATACTTAAATTCATGCCAGTAGAACCAGCGTTTCAGGAACTTATCTCGTGTACCGTGCTCAGTGGCTACGAGATCTTCCATGTCATTGAGGCAAGAAACCTTGCGGAGCCACATAGCTACCGTAGGAGGCTGAGTCTGCTTCCAGAGCGGGGGGATGCAGCTTTTAGCCGCCGTGAACAGAAGCGGCACAATTGATTTCCGGTAGGACGCCCTCGGATATTCATGATGATGAAGGAGAAAGAGGGCTGGGTCCAGGGTGAGGGGATGGTCTGTAAATTTCTGGGCAATGCGTAGGACCTCCGGCCAGAAGGATTGTAGACGCGGACATGACCAGAAAACGTGTAAGTAAGTTCCAACCTCTTCCCCACACCTCCAACAAACATCTGGGCAGGTCGGAAACATTCGATGAAGTCTAACTGGGGTATAGTGCCAGCGGGTCAAACACTTATAACCCACCTCCTGATACCGCGAGCAATGGGAGGTCTTGTATGTGAAGAATAGTATCCTCTCAACCTGATGGTCCGTAAAAGATACATTCAAGTCCCTTTCCCATTTGGCAATAAATGGGGGACAGAAAGATTCATCCGGTGTGGCCAAAGCCCGGTAGACCAGGGAGACCGTCTGGCGTAGAGGTGAGGTGTCAGAGCACAAATCTTCGAAATACGTGAGCCTTCTCGAAAACAGAGACGCCGAAGGGAGAGCTTGTAGAAAATGAGCAAGCTGGATCCGTTGCCAAAAGGACAGAGAGGTAAAGGGTGCCGTGGAGTTCATATGGGAGCGCGAAATCCAAGCCCCGGCCCTCACAAAGTGTCGAGCCTGATGAACCCCGGCGGTCCTCAGAGATCTAAAACCGGGCTGATCTACCCCGGGCAAGAAGTCCGGACTATCAATCACCGGGAGGAGAGGTGATGGAAAGGACGCCAACTGGCCGTTGTGGCACAGGCGCCTTCCCACCGCTAACGTTGAGCCTATGGTCGGGTGGGCATCCAATTTCCTAGGTACAGGGTCTGGGCTCCAAAGGGCGGATTCCAGGGGAGTCCCTACGGATAGACGTTCAAGGCGGACCCACTGCTTCATGGGACCATGGCGGTACCAGTCGACTATGCGAGATAGATGACATGCCTCATAGTAGAGGACTGCGTCTGGCATTGCCATTCCACCACTCAATTTAGGCATCCGGAGCACCCGCAGCGCCAAGCGGGGAGAACCCTTAAGCCACAAGAACTCCCGAAACACCCGGTTCACCCTTCTGAGGAAGGAGGACGGGACCTTGATGGGCAGTGTTTGGAGCACATACAAGAGGCGGGGCATGATGTTCATCTTTATAATATTGCAGCGTCCAAACCAGGAAAAAGTCCCATGGCGCCACCCTTCTAGATCCTGCTTGATACGAGTCAAAAGAGGTGGGAAATTACATTCAAAGACTTTCTCTGGGCAACTCGGGAGAGATATCCCCAGGTACCGGATATGAGCCAGGCCCCACTTAAAAGGAATGTCAGCCCTAAGGAGAGCCGACAAAGAAGCTGGCAGACCAACCGCTAGCGCCTCAGATTTCGATTGGTTGATTTTATAAAATGACAATGACTCATAAACCCGAAATTCTCGCAAGAGATTCGGAAGGGAAGTGAGAGGTTGCGTCAGGAAGAAAAGGGGATCGTCCGCGTATGCCGCTACTTTAGGTGACTCACTGGCACTCACTGACAGCCCGGCCACATCCGCATTCGCCCGCACCGACCTCAAAAAAGGTTCTAGGGCGAGAACAAAAATCAACGGAGAAAGGGGGCACCCCTGTCGAGTGCCATTTGTTATGTCTAAGGAGTCTGACAGAGACCCGTTAACCTTCACCCTAGCCGAAGGCCTGGAGTAGATGGCCTTGATCCAAGATAACTGGCGCTCCCCCAGGCCCACATGTTCCATGGTTGCCAGAAGAAAGTCCCAGTTCACCCGATCGAACGCCTTTTCGGCGTCTGTCGAAAGGACCAGCATAGGGATTCGGCGGCTACTAGCATAATGGATGAGATCAATCGCCTTAGCGGTATTGTCTCGAGCCTCACGGGCAGTAACAAAACCCACTTGATCATCGTGGATCAAGCTTGGGAGCAGGGGGGCCAATCTAGAAGCCAGGATTTTGGTGAAGAGTTTCAGGTCGATATTTAGAAGAAAAATCGGCCTGTAGCTCGCACATAGCAGCGGGTCTTTGCCCTCTTTGGCTAAGACTGTAATATGGGCGCGCAGGGAATCAACCGGCAGGGCTGCCGACTCGCCAGCCGCATTATACGCAGACTAGAAATGTGGTGAGAGGACATCCTTAAAGCACTTGTAGTACGCAAGGGTGTATCCGTCTGGACCAGGTGCTTTTCCGGGCTGCATGCCCCTCAGGGCTGCAGTGAATTCACCAGGGCGTAAAGGTACGTCCAACTCCTCCACGTCCTCCGGAGAAAGGGTGGGAAGGCCGGAAGCCGAGAGATACGATCGAATCTCCTGGATCCTAGCGTCACGCGATGTCGGCGAGGGGTCAGAGGACAGGTTGTACAAGGAGGAATAGTACAAGCGAAAAGCCTCAGCTATGTCCGTCGTCGAATGTACCCTACGACCCGCCGAGGTGGAGAGCTCCGGGATAAATGCCCGAGATCTCTGCTGTCATAGAGCCCTGGCCAGCAGTTTCCCACACTTATCTCCGTGCTCATAAAAAGCCCAGCGACATTTAGCCAAGACAGCCTTTGCTTGGAAGAGGACCAGATCACGGAGCTGATCGCGAAGAACAATGAGCTCCTGAAGAACAGCAATTGCCTGTGACCGTTTGTGAACCCTCTCCAGTTTGCCAATTTTCGCCAGGAGGTCTGACATTTGGGCAATTCTTTCCTTCTTTCTCCGCGACCCGAGCTTGATCAGGACCCCCCGCAAATAACTCTTATGGGCCTCCCAGACCATCATGGGTGAGCTATCTGTCGTGGCATTGGAGGCGAAGAAGTTCCGCAACTCTGTACCGAGTTCCCCCAGAATAGTAGGATCCTGGAGAAGGGTATCGTTAAGCCTCTATTGCCATTGCGACAACTCAGGGGATCGCAGTTCTAAGTCGAGGAGAACGGGGGCATGGTCTGAAATGGCAATAGAGCCAATAGAGGCAGCGGTGACTCTGGTCAGTAAGGACTGTGGCAACAAGAAAAAGTCAATACGTGAATATGAGTCATGCGGGGAGGAGAAGAAAGTATAATCCCTATCCCCGGGATGAAGAACACGCCACGGATCCACCAGGCGAAAAGCATGAATCAACTGTTTGAAGCGGCGTAGAGCAGCATAGGACAGCTGGGAGAATCCCCTAGAGGTGTCCACCATCGGTTCAAGAGCCAAATTAAAATCCCCACCCATAAGAATCTGTCCTGTAGCGAAGTCCGCCAGTTTGGAAAGCACTGAGTCCATATAGGAGATTTGGTTCGTATTGGGCAGATATAGATTCACCAAAGTAACAGGGAGGGAACCCAACTGGCCCTTCACAAAAAGGGCCCGGCCAGACTCATCACTCCACACATCCGAGAACGTCCACGGAGTATGACAATGGATCAAGATGCTAACCCCTTTCGTTCGGAATCAGAGGAACAGCCATGGTAAACTGTAGGAAATCGCCTGTTTCCCAATTTGGGGATCTTGCCCAGTTTGAAATGCGTTTCTTGTAAAAAACCCACATGAGCACGGAGACAATGAAGTTCAGACAGCACAATGGAGCGCTTCTCAGGGGTATTGAGCCCCTTTACATTCAAGGAGACCAAACGGACCGGGTCGGGACGGGGGGTGGCCATATCCCCCCCAGCCAGCGGGTCCAGCCCACTGGCCGAAAACGAAAGACCAAGAGGAGGGCAGGAGGAGGAGGGAGGGAGAGGGGGGGGGAGAGAGGAGGAAGGGAATCAGAAAAGAGATAGAAGGAAAGGAAGAGGTGGAGGTGGAGGAGAGAAAGAGAGAAAAGGAAGAGGCGCGACACACGCGCCTAACTACCAAACACTAAGGTGCCGAAGCACAGGAGAGAATTAAATCTCACAGGACCCAAAGGTCCGGTCCACCACCCCCGAAGGCAGGGCACAATGGACGGGTACCCAGGGATCACCCTACGTGGGGAACGAGGAGAGCCACCAACCGGGAGAAGAAGGTGACCGCTCCCCGGCCCCCCAAATCGGCTATCAAATATCATACCAACATACTATATTAACCAGCTATATAATAAAAATAAAAAACCCCAAAAAAATAGGAACATAGTGCAATAGTCTGAGTCCCTTAACTGGAGAGAAATCCCCCCGCCCGCGAAGAGCAAAATTAACACATCCCCTGGCGCTCAAGGTAGAGATGGCCAAAGTCAACTCCCGCCCACCACCAGTACGTCCCACTCTCAATCAGAAGCTCCTGGGGGGAGGGGGAAGCACCACACCACCCCACATGAAGACCACCAAACATGGGGGGGGAGATAGAAAGAGGGGGGGAAAGGGGAAATGAGAGAGAAGGGGAGAGGGAGAGGAAGGGGGGAGAGGGGGGGAAGTAGGGAAGAGGGGCGAAGAATGGGGGGGGGAAAGAGGAGGGGGGGGGAGGGGAAGGGGGAGGGGGGAAGAGGGAAGGGAGGAAGGGGGGGAGGGGGGGAAAGGGGGGAGGGGGGAAGAGGGAAGGGAGGAAGGGGGGGAGGGGGGAAAGGGGGAGGGGGAAGGGGGGGATAGGAGGTACTTTGACGGTGCCATATAGGAACTGAAGAGAGACTGGAAGACCCCATGATCCCCCTAGCTAGTCGTGCCGCAAACTCCCAGTACGGAAAGGAGAGCAGCACCCGATCCGAACCACCAGAGTAATCAAGGGGGCAGGCCCTCGGGTATACCCTGAGCTAGCAACATATACACATAAGAAACAGGTAATAACCGCATTGCAAATGGCACAGTAATGTAAGAGGTAAAGGCATGCAAGCATCCAGTCGCTAGGCAGGGGTAGTATCAACCATTCCACGGCACTCTTCTCCAGGGCGCCTGTGAAGCTATTCGTAGAGGGAGCCGGCACAGCATCCCACCGGGCATTGCGGGGGTCGTAGTCCCAGTCTGGAGAGAGGGAACGGCAGGGGCAGCGGAGCGGGGCATCCACCCAGCAAGGACAGGGAAATTAGGCATGGGAAGAGTCCACGGGATCTACCAGGGGGCTTAGTCCGCACAGAGCCGCTGCAGACATCTGGCAGGGCCGGTCAGAAAACGTCTCGTGCGGGAGCAGGAGAATAGAAAGGGAGAGCGTCAGGAGCATGGGAGGGGGCCAGAAGGCAACTCACGTCTCCAAGGTAGTCCAGGCTCAGGCTTCTGGGGAGGCCACCGAAGAGCTAGTGGAGCCCGGCCCAGGGGCATGTCGCTGACGGCGTCGTCCGGCGGAACTTGACCGCGATGGCCCGCCACCAGTCCGGTATCGCCATTGGAGTCAAATCCGCAAACCTGAACAGAGCCTGGAGGTCAGAGTGTCTACGGAGGACGAACGACGATCCATTCCTGCGAACTACCAGCTGAAGGGGGAAACCCCATCTGTAAGTAGCATCTTGACCATGGAGACGTTCCAGAAGGGGCTTCAGCATAGCCCTACGTGTCAGGGTCCCCCGCGAGACATCGGGAAAGACATGGATCGTAGCCCCATCGAAGTCCACAGGGCCTGCCGTCCAGGCAGCTCTCAGTACCTGCTCCTTGACCGAGTAACGGTGAAGGCGGCAGATCACGTCTCTGGGCCTATCAACATCCTGCGGCTTGGGGCCTAGGGCCCTATGAATCCGGTCGAACTCCAACACCACCGGGGGTTCCGGCGGCAGTATCCTGGTAAGTATGGCCCGGACCATCTCCGGCAGATCCTCGTGACCCGTGGCTTCGGGTAGGCCACAGAGCCGCAGATTGTTCCGACGGCTCCGATTCTCAATGTCCTCCATAGCGAGCTGGTGTTCTGCAAGAATGTCCGTATGGGCCGCCTGAGTCCGCTCCAATTGGGTCACCCGGGCCTGTAGATCACTAATAGCGGATTCCCCAGACGCCACCCGCTCCTTTACATGGGTCACCTCCCCCGACAGAGCCTGGAAGTCCCTCCGGTGCTGTTCTGTGACCTGAGCCACCAAGGCCTCCATGTCCATTTTAGTGGGGAGGGAGCGCAGCAATGTCCAAATGTCCCTTTCTTCCCCTGAGTCCCCGGTAAGAGAGGACTGGGACAACAGAAGAGGAGTCGGAGAAGCCATGGAAGGCAGGGGAGCCGGGGTGGAAGGCGCCAGAGGGGATGAAGAGGTAGCGGCCGGACTGGAGTCCCCACGTGGGCTCAGTGCAAGCGCCCGGAGCACCGGGGCCGGAGATCCTTGGAAAAATGGACGGATCGGAGCCGAGGAAGTCGCCCAGGGAGCAGGTTTGGTAGATTTAGTCTTCCTCCACTTGTATGAGCTCATGACAGCCGGTAATTGCGTTATTAAAGCCGATCAGGGAGGCTAGAGAGCGGGAGCACCATGAGGAAACGTCTTCACACCGCCATGACCTAGCCACGCCCCCGTACAATGGACATTAACCAATGCCAAAACCAAAAAAGGTTCTCAAAATATTGTATAACAGGGTGGTATCCTTTTCATGCAACTTGAAATGTGGCATGGAAAAAGCACTAATTCACCACTTCCCATCCGCTGTATACTAAATGTATGGCCTCACAGGGGTTGTCTAATTCTGCAAGGGCTTCCCTGGACATCCTCCCTTGTACGCGCCCCTGGGGAATGCATCAGGAACTCTGTGACCTCTGTGTGCCTTGGACATAGCACATCACAGATCGGTAAAAGGCTAATCACCGCTGCCTTTTATCACATGATCACTGTGTCCAATCACAAGCAATCACAGATGTAAACAAAGCTGGTCCTTCCTAGTTAACTGCCCTCCTTCACTCACATAAAGACCATGTGTGAGGGGAGGGGAGCAGTGAGTTTTTATTTCCCAGTGCAGCCTCATCAGTGCTCTATTCTTCAGTGCAGCCTCACCAGTGCCGCCTCATTACTGCCCTGATTATCATTGCAGCCTCATCAGTGCAGCCTCATCACTGCACTGTCCCAGTGACACCATCACAGAAGTAAAGTGTCGTCATGACCCGGGTACTTAAAAAAAAAAAAAAGTGGGATGCCTTTAAGGCAACTACTACATATCAGCCATTAAGGCCCTGAGGCTGCTGAGGACGTACTATTACGAAACACACTCTTTCTGGCTCCGAGGAAGGGGGTTCGCCCCTGAAACGCGTCAGCCTAGCCACAGCAGCCCCATGCGACCATCTGCATGTCCATTCGCTATATTTGGGACCTTGGCTACCTTGGAGATTGCATATGCTATATTGATGTGTGTTGTATCACACCAGTCTTGTGAGTACTTTGTAAACTTTTTAATATTTAAATAAATGGTTTTATGGTAATGAACTAGGTCGGTGCGCCCCTTTTTTTTTCTTTTTTTTGTCTTTTCTACCAGTAGGATGGAAAAGGACCTGGGGGTACTGGTAGACAACAGGCTTGGCAGTGGCATGCAATGCCAAGCCGCTGCAAGCAAAGCCAACAGAATACTGGGATGTATAAAAAAGGGGATTCACTCCAGAAATAAAGAGATTATTCTCCCTCTCTACAAGACTCTGGTCCGGCCACATCTAGAGTATGCTGTCCAGTTCTGGGCACCGGTCCTCAGGAAGGATGTGCTGGAACTGGAGAAAGTCCAGAGAAGGACAACAAAAATAATTAGGGGAATAGAGGGCATCAGCTATGAGGAAAGACTACAAACACTAAACTTATTCTCTCTGGAGAAGAGACGATTGAGGGGGGATATGATATCAATGTACAAATACTGTACTGGCGACCCTAGCATAAGGGACAAACTATTCAGAGAAAGGGAATACAATAAGACACGTGGCCACTCACTAAAACTAGAGGAAAGGCGGTTTAACCTCAAAATACGCAGGGGGTTCTTCACTGTGAGAGCAATAAGGATGTGGAATCCTCTTCTGCAAACAGTGGTATCAGCAGGGAGCATTGATAGTTTCAAAATACTATTAGATGGGCACCTTAAAGACCACAACATAGAGGGGTATACAATGTACGGTTAACAGCAAACACACACACACACACATCATAGGTTGAACTGGATGGACTGGTGTCTTTTTTTCTCGTTCAATACTTTTATTGAGTTTTATAAAACAGCCATAAAGCAAGTTACAAAACAAAAACAGAAGTAGAAATGCTGTTATTGTTACAGAAGTATTATAAATGTTATACTGTATAGTGAAGTTTGCACAAAAGGAAGGAACAAAAGAAAAAGGTAGAATTATTAATATGATATTCTGAGATATTAGGATTTTGAGAAGGTATTCAGAACATGGCTCTGGGGGGGAAAAAAAAAAAAAGGGAAAAGGAAGAAGTCAGCAGGGTGTGGGGTAGGGTAAAGTGGGTAAAGGAGAGGGCATCGAGAATAGAACTTGTACCACAAAGGTTAATACAAAGTAAATAAAATATAAGTCTTAACTACCAAGCATTCAGAACCGGTTCCTCAAAACCCGGTGATAGGCCATGTTTAATCCAAGGGTCCCAAATGCTTATAAAAGTACTAAATTTATCGCAATCCATGGCTTCCATTTTTGCATGTAATAATGCATTATTCATCCTATGTTTAACTTCTACAAGATTCAAAGTTGTAGTCTTCCAAGCTGGACTGGTGTCTTTTTTCAACCTCACTAACTAGAGGATAGACTAGGCAAAAACATGCAATGTCAAGTGACAGCTGCCAAATCCGGCAGAATATTAGCATGCATAAAGAAAGGGATGTATTCCAGAGATAAAACTATAATCCTTCCACTTTATAAAACACTGGTCCGACCACATCTGGAGTATTCTGTCCAGTTCTGGTCGCCAGTCCTCAGGAGGGATGTGTTGGAGCTGGAGAGAATCCAGAGAAGGGCAACTAAACTAATTAGGGGATTGGAGGACCTTAATTATGAAGAGTGTCTGCAATCGCTTGATTTATTCTCCCTGGAGAAGAGACGCCTGAGAGGGGACATGATAGCAAATATCTCAATGGTGATCTCAGCATAGAAAAAAAGCTATTCAGTCGAAAAGGATTGCATGAGGACTCAAGGGCATACAATGCGATTAGAGGAGAAGCGTTTTAACCTCAGGTAACGTAGGGGGTTCTTTACTGTTAGGGCTACAAGATTGTGGAATTCTTTACCACAAGAGGTGGTTTCTGCAGGAAGTATGGTGGCTTTCAAAAGACTCTTAGACGTACATCCAAAGGATCAGAACATTCAGGGGTATGAGAGATGATTACGGCCACACACACCTACACAGGTTGTACTGGATGGACTATTTTCTTTATTCAAACTCACCTACTATGTAATTATGTAACTATGTAATTCCCCAGACTTGTAAGCTCCACCCACCTGTATTGTCTCCATAGCGTATGATCTACGCATGTGTGACTTGCAGCGGGGCAGGGCCGCGAGACGAGTCGTACCCAGTGACGTCAGACGCCGCGTTCTGATTTATACAGTTGGTGTGTATTTAAACCAGTCCAATGTTCAGTCAGTCTGGCTACCAAAGTAGAGGACACCACCACCCCAGTGTGAGGACTGCTACTATTTTGGACCCCTAGACTACAATATTTTTCGAGCACAGTTGTCCACACCATTAGCTACTCTGCCTACAGGTAATGCAAAACAGGGAAAATGGTGCTAACACACCTATCCCTAGCCATACGATTATACTGATTGCCTATCTGCTTTGTGGGCCATATATTTATTTATTTATATATACACTGTTGTTTGACATTTCTATTTTTAGATTTGTCTGCATTACCGAGCTGCCAGATATATTTCAATCATTGTCTGGCTAGTGCTGCGTTAATAGGCTCACTGATGGAGGGAATTGTGTCCACCTATGATACCAATTGGAATTGATTGTAACTTATCAAATCTAACTTTTTTTTACATGAAATAAGAATATAGGTACAGATTGGTTTACACAATGGCATTAGAAGTTTTTTTGGCCATATATGCATTAGTATTTTTTTGAATGTTTATTCTTTAAAGTATGCTTTATATATACTGATAAAAATGTCCTAATGATACAGGCTAGAAGACTATTGCACTTTTAGATACACCCCGCCTCCACTTGTTTGGGATGAACTTTTGCTATCCATCTGCTCAGCCGAAATGTATGTGTTTGTATTTTTGCAACATTAAGATTGTTACTACCGGTAAAGGTAAACATGGATATCTACATATATATATATATATATATATATATATATATATATATATATATATATATATATATATATTACAAATAGCATTATTATTGATGAATATCATGTTGTGTTAGATTTTGATTTTCATCTTTATCCTTTTCCTTACCTTTATAGACATTTGACCTAATTGTATTTGATACTCTCCTGAAAAAAGCGTGGCAGCGTGAAATATGTAGAACACAGTGTCATACAGTGAATCCACCTCCTCCGTTGGACATTACCCTCTATCTTTGCACTTTACCCCAATCTAGGGGTGGGATACAGGGTCTTTTACTTGGTTCATGATATCGGATGGTTTGGTGGTGTTCATATGTCAATAGACAACATGCATTTTTTGATGATTTTGCATATTTTAAGGCACTGTTATGTATATTTGTTACTATTTTAATCTTTCTTTAATAAACAAACCTTTTTGACATATGTTGTCAGTCATGATGTGTCAAAGTTCATTTTCGGTCCCCCCACAAATTTCTATAAAATTTAGGATGAGGCACGGGTCTACCACAGTGTCCATAGCACCACTCTATGATGACAATTTAAAAATGTAATCTATTAACAGGTGGCAAAACACCCTCTATTTTATGATGGCAGTATATTTCGGGGTATATTTTTTCAAGTCCTTTCAACCCATTATTGGATTGAGTTATTTTTTTAATTTGTTATTGTAGCGGCTTAGTATATCTCCCTCTTACTTTATTCTCATTGAATCATCTCCCTACAATCCCCCATTGTCTAAAATGGACTTTGTTTGAGCATCATGGGCTTGGTACATGAAGGAACTCCATACTGAGTGTAATGGAATGAATAGCGATTCTGACAATATGGACCAATATTTTTCTAAACTAAAACGCCTTTTAAAAAAGGAAATCTGGGGGCGTGGTCGCCGCGTAGCTGTATGGACGTGTGAGCTCGCAGCTCCGCGGCACAGAGACAATATCCACCATCATCGGCGCCCAGACATCGCTTGCCACCTTATCTTAACCCTCACCGGCATCCCTCAAGCTCCCTGCTTCAGTGGCCATGGCCAGAAAGAAGAAGGACAGCGGCCAACCTCGCCAAATGCAACACTTCTTCATGGCGCAGAGCCAGCAGCGGGGCCAAGATGGCGCCAGCAACAGCTCCACGGCCTCCTCTGGCGGGACCTCTCAATCGCAGCACAGCCCTTCACCTCCACACTGTCAGAAGGCAGGACAGCCCCGGTCTCCATCGGCTTCGACTCCGCTCTCCAGGAGCCCGGCGAAGAGCAGACCTAGACTGTCGGAGGACTCGCCATCTGTAGAGGTAAGCCATGGGGACACCTCCTCACTGAACTCCACGAGGGAGCTGGCTGATAACATAGACTCCTTCCCTGCAAGTGACCGGCCGGTCTCAGAACTGAAGCTGAAGGACATGATGATGTCTCTCAGGGCTTCTATGCATGCAGACCTGATGGACTGTGTTAATTCATTCAAGGGGGAGGTCAAGGCCCTGGGGGGACGCATAGATAAGGTGGAGACCAAAATGGGGGAATTTGCAGCGTCCCACAACAAACTGATAGACTCCCATTACAGCCACGAGGAGGAAATCGATAAACTGAAAAATAAAATAGCAGATATGGAGGACAGATCACGGCGTAATAACGTCAAGATTCGGGGCATCCCCGAATCGGTACAGCCCAGTGACCTAGAGCGTTATGCCCGGGAACTTATCCAGGCAGTCCTTCCATCCACCCCCTCCTCTGAATTGGTGATTGACCGTAAACATCGTCTCCATAAACCTTTTCACCTTTCTGAGGACATACCTAGGGACGAGGGTTCACTTTTTCCATGTGAAAGACCACCTGATGTCAGAATTCCGTGAGATAGCTCCCGTTCCGGATAAATATGCCAAGATCCAGCTTTTTGCTGATCTATCCCAGCATATCCTACAGAAAAGGAGGAACCTCCAACCGCTTACCAAAGCGCTTAGGAATCATGCTATCATCTACAAATGGGGGTTCCCTGTCAAACTGACCGTGACATATAACAACAAAGCTCACACTGTTACGTCCTTGCAGGAAGGTTTAGATCTACTACAGTCATGGGGCATTCTCCCAACGCAAGGTACAGATCCTCCTGCACCCTCTAATCGGGTCTCCCCACTCCCGGAAGACTGGCAGACAGTTTCATATGGGAAAAAGGGGAAGAAATCCTCCAAGGGTTCGCCGCCTCAAAGCAACCGCACCTAATTGTCTCTGGGTATATGGCTACTGAGACCACTGTTACTTCTACCCCTCCACTACGATGTGCAGCAAGACTGCTTTCGAGTGTATTCTCACCTTTTTATTGACTGTTTTTGTGTTTTTTCCCTATGTTTCCTCTCCCTATGAGTTTACTTCTTCCTTGCAAACCCCTGGTCAGCTCACTACATGGTCGCCTGGATCGCTTGTGTTCCATCAGACAGATGTAAGCCTTGAACCCTATGTGTCTCCTAAAAGGTACTGCTGCCCTTCATTCAGATGTTCCTCTGATGCAACTTGCCACAGGTACTCTCGCCATCTTCTTACTATTATTCCATGACTATTAAGATAACATCTTTTAATGTCCGGGGCCTAAATCATCCGGCCAAACGGACATCTATGTGGTCTGAGGCACTGAAGCTTCAGTGCGATGTGCTTTGTGTCCAGGAGACCCACCTGCAGCAGACCTCTGCTCCCGCCGTTGCTCATAAGAACTTCCCACATGTATTTCAGGCGTCAGCATCCCAAAAAAGGAAGGGAGTACTAATTGCGATCAGAGACTCTGTGGCGTTTTCCTTAGTAGACCTCATTGTAGACCCCAATGGCCGCTATGTTATAGCTCTATGCGAAGTGAACAACATGCCACTCACGTTGATAAACGCATATTCTCCCAACACGCATCAGCTCAGTTTCTGGAGGAAAATACTCAGTTTGGCTACCAAACTTAAACGGGGTTCCATTGTGATATGTGGGGACTTTAACATCACTTCTGACCCGCAGCTGGATACTACCTCAGTGCCTCGCCGTGCTCCTCCCGCCTTGCAACCTTTACTACATTCTATGGATATGTACGATTCTTGGAGGTGTCTACACCCGGGTGAAAGGGACTACTCCTATCATTCCCAAGGCCATAACTCCTATTCACGAATAGACATGATCCTAGTTGATAAACATTTGCTCCAGTCGGCAATATCTGCGGAGATACACACCATTACCTGGTCGGACCATGCCCCGGTCTCCGTGGTTTTACGAGAGAGTGGGGCGGCTGGTCCTGCATACCTGTGGAGAGCAAATAGGCAGGTCCTGGATTCTCCTCAACATGCTCAGTATATTGCACAATGTATAAAAGATTATTTTAGTGAAAATGCTGGCTCTGTGGCGGACCCTACAGTGGTATGGTGCGCACATAAAGCCTACATACAAGGTATCTTGATACAACTGTGTGCTAGACTTAAGAGGCAGAGGAGTCAGCAGCTCGACCGCATTCTGAACGAGATCAAGAGATTGGAGCCACTGAATAAAACTTCCCTGTCACAAGCTCTGGCTCAACAGCTCTCCTGGCTTTGGTCGGACCTCAGACAGATGCTGGTGGAAAACCAGGATAGATTTTTCAGGGCCCTGAGACTCTCCCACTATTCGCAAGGTAATAAGGCAGGCAAAATGTTAGCCAATCGGTTGAAGGCGAGACAGGTTAAAAATAGAATTGCCTATTTGATAGAACCTGTTACAAATGCGAAACTTATGAATCCACAGGTGATCGCTGATTCTTTACTATGGGGGCTAAAGGGGACACAGGACAGTACTATGGGGTCTGAAGGGGACACAGGACAGTACTATGGGGTCTGAAGGGGACATAGGACAGTACTATGGGGGCTGAAGGGGACACAGTGACAGGACAGTACTATGGGGGCTGAAGGGGACACAGGACAGTACTATGGGGGCACAGAAGGACAGTACTATTGGGGCTGAAGGGGGCACAGAAGGACAGTACTATGGGGTCTGAAGGGGGCACAGAAGGACAGTGCTGTAGAGGGTATATGAAGGTGGGCAGAGGAGGACTCTGCTGTGGGAGGGTGATGTAAAAGGTGGCAGAGGTGGACACTGATGTGGAGGGTGAAGGGGGGCAGATTAGGACACTACTGTTGGGGGGGAATGGGGGTGTCTGCAGCCTCTCAATACCTCCTGTACCATGTCCGCGCAGCCTCTGACCATCTCCTGTAGAACGTCTGCAGTCTCTGACCTCCTCCGGTATGATGTCCACAGCATCTGACCACCTCCCGTATCATTTCCGCAGCCTCTGACCACCCTCAGGTAAGTGACAGCGCTGCCAGGCCAGTCTAAGGGGGGGTCACTGATGTAAGGGCTGGGTGAATACAATAATGTAAGGGGGAACTGATATAAAGGTTTCCCCCTTATAGCAGGGAACCCCCCCCCCTTACCTTAGTGTAATTAATCTGTGGAAGGTGGTCTCTGGTCACCAGAGTCCCCCCACCCCCCTATCAGAGTTCCTGGTATTCCTCTCTACATAAGAGTCTGCAGGATTCTCCCCTTACAGTGCAAAGGGGGAACTCTGCAGACCCTGATGTAAAAGAGAACTCTGATGTAAAGGGGAATGCAGTGGACTCTGATATAAGGCGGTTTCTGGTCACGAGAGTACCCACTTAAATCAGAGTTCCCGCTTAAATCAAGATCTGCAGCATTCCTCTTTCTGTCAGAGTTACACTGTAAGGGAATCCTGCACACTCTGATATATGGGGGAACGCTGTGCTGGCTGGGTTATATTAATCTGATCTTCATGTAAATGGAGAAATATGGTTTTGGCTTTTGTTTAACCTAAACACATTGCTAATAGCACTATCTACATGTTTATAGTTTAAGTATTGATATTTGCACGGTTTAGCACTGAAAACAGCCTGTTTATGTACATTTTTGCAATGGCAGTAAAAAATTTGTGCCGTCCGTAAATTTTGGACGTTCTGCCAGTAAATTTCCCTCCGGGGGGTTGGCAACACTGCCACAGACTCCAGCCACCAGGAGCTTCTAAGCTTTGATATTATCTTCTCCCCCATGTTCCCCATTATTTTGGGGCTCCCCTGGCTACAGGCACATGAACCTGACATCGATTGGAACAAGAAGAAAGTCTCCTTCTCCTCTCCCTACTGTTCCCAGCATTGGCTTCCTCCAGCTCCGGCCTCCTGTTTAGCCGTAGCACCTACACCTGACGATCTCCAGCACGTCCCTCCAGTATATCTTGAATTTAGAGATGTCTTCGATAAACAACAAGCTGATTGCCTACCACCTCATCTGTCTTATGACTGCGCCATTGATTTGCTACCTGGTTCCGAAATACCCTTTGGCCGCATTTTTCCACTATCAGAGACAGAACTAGCGGCTCTTAAGACTTATATTGATGAGAACCTGGACAAGGGTTTCCATTCGTCCATCCTCTTCACCGGCTGGAGCCGCCATCTTCTTTGTGGAAAAGAAAGATGGTTCCCTAAGACCATGCATAGACTATAGAGAAGTGAACAAAATAAGGATAAAAAATTGTTATCCTCTCCCACTCATCCCAGAGTTGTTTCAGCGTTTCCGGTCCGCCCAAATTTTCTCTAAGTTGGATCTGCGAGGTGCCTATAACCTCATCCGAATTAGGCCTGGAGACGAATGGAAGACTCAAACGCTTGATAAAAATCCTTATGGCTTTGGCAACACAGGCTCTTAGTTAGTAGATTAATCCAGGATTAGAGATGCCTTGTATGGGATCGCTCCAACATAGACATAGACCTCCGTTGATCCCAGATAAAAAAACAGAAAAGGACCAATAGTGCCAATAGTGTAATATGTTTTTGGTTATTTATTCCCCCAAAACAAATGAAACATACTTACAATGTACAAAATTATTTGTAATTTATAATGTACAAAATATTTAAGAGACAGCAAACACTTGATGGAAATTCTGATGGATTTGGATGTAGAGGAGAGTGGCATTCTGGTGAGTGTAGATGTCAACTCCCTCTACACTAATATAAAACAAAAACATGCCCTAGAAGCGGCAAAGTGGGCGTTAGACAAAACAGAAATTAAAAAGAAACAGAAGGAGTTTTTATTACAAGGATTAGACCTTGCTATGAGCCACAATTTCTTTTGGCATGAGAAGAGATTCTATCGGCAAAAGAAAGGGGTAGCTATGGGAGCAAAATATGCTCCATCCATAGCCAATGTTTTCATGCAGAAATGGGAAAACAAAGCCATTTTTAATAACAAACCAGAAGAGTTGATTACATATAAAAGATATATCGATAATGTTTTTATTGTGTGGAGGGGTACCCGAGACTCTCTGATGGAATTTCTAACATATATAGGTGAAAACCAATATGATATCTCGTTCTCACACACTATGAACAATGAGGGTTTGAATTTTTTAGACTTATTTATTTTTAAGAATGGAAACAGACTTTTTACTAAAACACATTTTAAAGAAGTAGACGCTAATGGCTATATACCTCTGGGAAGTTGTCACCACCCCCGATGGTTAAATACGATCCCTAAAAGCCAAATGATGAGGATAAGGAGAAACTGTAATAGTGATCAGGATTACGACGATCAAGCTGATTTACTAATAAATACATTTAAAGAAAAAGGATACAAAAATAAAGATTTGGTTAATACTAAAAATAAAGTAAAAAATATAAAAAGGAAGGATTTGTTTACAAAAAAAATAAAACCAATGAAGATTTTAGCACAGCTTTTTTAACCAGTTTCTCCAGACAACATTTAGAATTAGAAAAAATATTTAAGAAACATTGGCCCCTGCTCATGAGAGATGATGTTTTCCTACCCACAAACCCCAAATTTATTTATACTAAACCCAAAACTTTAAGATTGCAACTAGCACACAACGTTGTCAATCCACCTGAAAAAACTTGTACATTTCTTGATTAGAGTTGAGCGGACACCTGGATGTCCGTGTTCGGCGGGTTCGGCCGAACTTGAAAAAAAGTTCGGGTTCCGTGTCCCGGACTTTTTCAGAACTTTACCCGGACACCGAACCCCATTGAAGTCAATGGGGACCCGAACTTTCAGGCACTAAAATGGCTGTAAAAAAACCAATGGAAAGGGCTAGAGTGCTGCAAATGGCAGCAAAATGTAGTTAAGAGCATGGCAAGTGCTCTGCAAACAAATGTGGATAGGGAAATAACCTAAAACAACAAAAAAACAGAAAAATAAAAAATGTTCTTCATCTGTGAAGGATGAGGCCCATATGGAGTAGGAGGGAGGTTGAGGTGGCGGTGGATGTGGCGGTGGAGGGGGACGAGGTAGCCAACACTGCTTTTTTTTTAGTCATTTTAAATTAGGGTACACCCCAAAAGAGTGAGAAAGATCAAAAATATAACAATGGCTGGGTAAGGTCGGTATCCATCTCTATTCTGCACAAGGTACGGAAAAGTCCTGTGGGATCCATGCCTGGTTCATTTTAATGAACGTGAGCTTGTCCACATTGTCTCTGGACAGACGGCTTCGCTTGTCTGTGATCACGCCCCTAGCCGTGCTAAATACACGTTCAGATAATACACTGGCTGCAGGGCATGCCAGCACCTCCAAGGCGTAAAGGGCAAGCTCAGGCCATGAGCCCAATTTGGAGACCCAGAAGTTGAAGGGGGCAGACCCGTCTTTCACTACATGTAGGCACATACTGCTCCACCATATATGTGAAATGCTGCTTCCTGCTAAGACGTTTCATATGAGCTGCTGGTGCTGCTGTCTGTTGTGGCGTGCTGACAAAGCTTTTCCACATTTCGGCCATGCTAACCCTGCCTTCTGAGGTGCTGGCGGTGCCCTGGTTGCGTTGGCCACCTCTTCCTCCTCCTCTGCCTTGGCCTTGTGCTTCCAATGTGGCCCCGCTGTCAGGTGGGAATGCCAGCAGCATCGCGTCTACCAGCGTGTGCTTGTACTCCTGCATCTTGTGATCACGCTGCAGTTAGTGAATTAAGGACGGTACGTTGTCCTTGTAACGGGGATCCAGCAGCGTGGCCACCCAGTAATCAGCACAAGTTAGAATGTGGGCAACTCGGCGGTCGTTGTGGAGACATTGCAGCATGCAATCGCTCATGTGTGCCAGGCTGCCCAGAGGCAACGAAAGGCTGTCCTCTGTGGGAGGTGTATCGTCCGTGTCCTCTGTATCCTCCCAGCCACGCACCAGTGATGGCCATGAGCTGGCCTGGGTGCCACCCTGCTGTGAACATGGTTCCATCTCCTCCTCCATCTCCTCCTCCTCATCCTCCAGAACTGTGCCCCTGCTGGACAATTGTGTACCTGGCGTTTGTGGGTGCAGGAACCCACCCTCGGAGCCACTTGTGAATGACTGCCCTGAAAGCCTTGGAAATTATCCCTCTTCCTCCTTCTCCTCCTCCTCCTCCTCCTCCTCCTCCTCCTCCTCCTCCTCATCCTTTTCCATCATCGCCCGAATCGTTTTTCAAGGAGGCATAGAAGTGGGATAGTTAAGCTGACAACGGCGTCATCGGCACTGGCCATGTTGGTGGAGTACTCAAAACAGCGCAACAAGGTACACAGGTCTCGCATGGAGGCCCAGTTATTGGTGGTGAAGTGGTGCTGTTCCGCAGAGCGACTCACGCGTGCGTGCTGCAGCTGAAACTCCACTATGGCCTGCTGCTGCTCGCACAGTCTTTCCAGCATGTGCAAGGTGGAGTTCCACCATGTGGGCACGTCACATATGAGGCGGTGAGCTGGAAGGCCGAAGTTACGCTGCAGCGCTGACAGGCGAGCAGCAGCAGGGTGAGAACGCCGAAAGTGCGCACAGACGGCCCGCACTTTCTGCAGCACCTCTGACATATCGGGGTAATTTTTAAGGAACCTCTGCACCACCAAATTCAGCACATGCGCCAGGCAAGGGATGTGCGTCAAACCGGCTAGGCCCAGAGCTGCTATGAGATTTCGCCCGTTATCGCACACCACCAGGCCGGGCTTGAGGCTCGCTGGCAGCAACCACTCATCGGTCTGCTGTTCCATGCTCCTCCACAACTCCTGAGCGGTGTGTGGTTATTCCCCCAAACAGGTAAGTTTTAAAACTGCCTGCTGTCGTTTACCCCTGGCTGTGCTGAAGTTGGTGTTACGCTGACCGGATGAGGAGGCGGTAGAGGATGAGGAAGCGGAGTAGGAGGAGTTAGGAACAGGAGGCAAACTGAAGCACCCTGCAATCCTCGGTGGTGGAAGGACATGCGCCACATTGCTATCTGCCTCAGGCCCATTCGCCACTGCATTTACCCAGTGTGCCGTTAGGGAGATATAACGCCCCTGACCGTGCTTACTGGTCCACGTATCGGTAGTTAGGTGCACCTTGCCACAGATGGCGTTGCGCAGTGCACACCTGTTTTTTTCCCCCACTTGGTTGTGCAGGGAAGGGATGGCTTGCCTGGAAAAGTAGTGGCGGCTAGGCACGACGTACTGTGAGACAGCCACCGACATAAGGCTTTTAAAACTGTGCGTCTCCACCAGACGGAATGACAGCAATTCAAAGGCCAAGAATTTTGAAATGCTGGCATTCAGGGCCAGGGATCGCGGGTGGGTAGGGGGGGTACTTCCTCTTCCTCTGAAGTGTTTGGGAGATGGAAAGCTGAATGCTTCCACGGGACATTGTGGAGATGGTTGGTGACCCAGGTGGTGGTGTTGCTGACAGATCGTCTGTTTGCGGGGTGGCAGGTGCCGGTATCACTACAGAGGTGGATGAAGAGGCCGAGACTGCAGCAGAAGAGGAAGCAGGAGGAGCCAGAGATCTTTCTTGGTTTTGAAGGTGTCTACTCCACTGCAGCTCGTGCTTTGCACTTAGATGCCTGATCATGCAGGTTGTGCTCAGGTTGAGAAGGTTTATGCCTCGCTTCAGGCTCTGATTGCACAGGGTGCAAACCACTCGTGTCCAGTCATCAGCACATTGTCTGAAGAACTTCCACGCTAGAGAACTCCTTTGAGCTGGCTTTGGTGCACTCAGTCCCTTGCTGCGTTGGGCAGTAGCAGGCGTAGTTTCTAGGGCACGGCCGCTCCGCTTCTGCACCCTGCTCCCTCTTCTGCTGTGCTGGTGGCTCTGTGCGACCACCGCCTCTTTCTCCAAACTACTCAGGTCACCTGCATGACCTTCATTCCATGTGGGGTCGAGGACCTCATCGTCCTCCACATCATCTTCAACCCAGTCTTCACCCCTGCCCTCCTTGTCGGTCTCCACAATTCTGAGTGCCGCAGCAGTTGGCACCTGCATTTCGTCATCATCGGAGACGTGCTGCGATGGTCCTTGCATGTACTCATCTTGAGAAATAAGTGGTTGGGCATCGCTGCACTCAATCTCTTCCACTTCTGGGGCAGGGCTAGGTGGATGGCCCTGGGAAACCCTGCTGACAGAGTCATCAAAAAGAAGAAGAGACTGCTGCATGACTTGGGGCTCAGACTGCTTGCCTGATTTGCAAGGGGGTGAGGTGAAAGACGGTTGGACATCAGCTGCAGGTGCCAACTCTGACCTTTCTGCAGTAGACTGGGTGGGAGACAATGTAAAGGAACTGGAGGCACTGTCAGCAAACCAATCTACTATCGCCTCTACTTGTTCTTGCCTCAACACTTGTAGAGGCGCATGCCCTACCAAATACTGCTGCAGGTTCTGTCGCCTACTCACACTTGAGGAAGGTGTTTCACTTGTGCGTGTAGCTGGCACAGATCGACCACGTCCTCTCCTTGCAACAGGAGCTCTACCAGCAGCACCACGACCCAGGCCACGGCCCCTATTTGACGTTCTCCTCATATTTCTGTAATTTATGATCTTGCCCTAGAGAGGTGTTTATTGAATAGCGGAACAAAACAACAACAGTATCGCACGGGTGTATCTCACAGTCAATTATGCAAAGTATACCGCAATTTAATTTTTTTTACCCCAAAAGGGTGTTTATTAAATAGCGGAATAGAAAAACAGTATACAAATACAACGGGTGTATCTCACAGTCAAATATGCAAAGTATGCCGCAATTTAATTTTTTTCACCCCAAAAGGGTGTATATTGAATAGCGGAATAGAAAAAAATGATATAAAATGGTGTAGCTCACACGTACAAACACAGACTAGGCCCCAATTACAATTTTTTGTACCCTAAAGGGAGGATGAGGAAGAGGAGTAGGAGGAGTTCAGAACAGGAGGCAAACTGAAGCGCCCTGCAATCCTCGGCGGTGGAAGATGCACCCAAAAAATTTAAAAGGTGTATCTCACACGTACCGATACAGACTATGCCGCAATTTAATTTTTTTCACCCCAAAAGGGTGTATATTGAATAGCGGAATAGAAAAAAGTATATAAAACGGTGTATCTCACACGTACAAACACAGACTAGGCCCCGATTACAATTTTTTGTACCCTAAAGGGAGGATGAGGAAGAGGAGTAGGAGGAGTTCAGAACAGGAGGCAAACTGAAGCGCCCTGCAATCCTCGGCGGTGGAAGATGCACCCAAAAAATTTAAAAGGTGTATCTCACACGTACCGATACAGACTATGCCGCAATTTAATTTGTTTTACCCCAAAAGAGTGTATATTGAATAGCGGAATAGAAAAAAGTATATAAAACGGTGTATCTTACACGTACAAACACAGACTAGGCCCCGATTACAATTTTTTGTACCCTAAAGGGAGGATGAGGAGGAGGAGTTTGGAACAGGAGGCAAACTGAAGCACCCTGCAATCCTCGGCGGTGGAAGGAGATGCGCCAAACAAATTTAAAAGGTGTATCTCACACGTACCGATACAGACTATGCCGCAATTACATTTTTTTCACCCCAAAAGGGTGTATATTGAATAGCAGGATAGAAAAAAGTATATAAAACGGTGTATCTCACACGTAGACACACACAGACTAGGCCCCGATTACAATTTTTTGTACCTTAAAGGGAGGATGAGGATGAGGAAGAGGAGTAGGAGGAGTTCGGA
This sequence comes from Pelophylax lessonae, assembly GCF_965119305.1. Classification (NCBI taxonomy): domain Eukaryota; kingdom Metazoa; phylum Chordata; class Amphibia; order Anura; family Ranidae; genus Pelophylax; species Pelophylax lessonae. Next base: position 489,803,722 of record NC_138770.1, read on the forward strand.
ACAGGAGGCAAACTGAAGCGTCCTGCAATCCTCGGCGGTGGAAGGAGATGCGCCAAACAAATTTAAAAGGTGTATCTCACACGTACCGATACAGACTATGCCGCAATTTAATTTTTTTCACCCCAAAAAGGTGTATATTGAATAGCGGAATAGAAAAAATTTTATAAAACGGTGTATCTCACACGTACAAACACAGACTAGGCCCCAATTACAATTTTTTGTACCCTGAAGGGAGGATGAGGAAGAAGAGTAGGAGGAGTTCGGAACAGGAGGCAAACTGAAGCACCCTGCAATCCTCGGCGGTAGAAGATGCACCCAAAAAATTTGAAAGGTGTATCTCACACGTACCGATACAGACAATGCCGCAATTTAATTTTTTTTACCCCAAAAGGGTGTAAATTGAATAGCGGAATAGAAAAAAGTATATAAAAAGGTGTATCTCAGACGTACAAACACAGACTATGCCGCAATTTAATTTGTTTTACCCCAAAAGGGTGTATATTGAATAGCGGAATAGAAAATAGTATATAAAATGGTGTATCTCACACGTACAAACCCAGACTAGGCCCCGATTACAATTTTTTTTACCCTACAGGCAGGATGAGGATGAGGAGTAGGAGGAGTTCGGAACAGGAGGCAAACTGAAGCACCCTGCAATCCTTGGCGGTGGAAGATGCGCCCAAAAAATTTGAAAGGTGTATGTCACATGTACCGATACAGACTATGCCGCAATTTAATTTTTTTGACCACAAAAGGGTGCAGATTGAATAGCGGAATAGAAAATATGATATAAAAAGGTGTATCTCACATGTACAAACACAGACTAGGCCCCGATTACAATTTTTTGTACCCTGAAGGCAGGATGAGGATGAGGAAGAGGAGTAGGAGGAGTTCGGAACAGGAGGCACACTGAAGCGCCCTGCAATCCTCTGCGGTGGAAGGAGATGCGCCAAACAAATTTAAAAGGTGTATCTCACACGTACCGATACAGACTATGCCGTAATTTTATTTTTTTCACCCCAAAAGGGTGTATATTACATACATAGTTACATAGTTACATAGTAGGTGAGGTTGAAAAAATACAATAGTCCATCCAGTTCAACCTGTGTAGGTGTGTGTGGCTGTAATCATCTCGCATACCCCTGAATGTTCTGATCCTTGAGATGTACGTCTAGTAGTCTTTTGAAAGCCACCATACTACCTGCAGAAACCACCTCTTGTGGTAGAGAATTCCACAATCTTGTAGCCCTAACAGTAAAGAACCCCCCACGTTGCCTGAGGTTAAAACGCTTCTCCTCTAATCGCATTGTATGCCCCCGAGTCCTCATGCAATCCCTTCGACTGAACAGCTTTTTTTCTAAGCCTAGATCCCCATTGAGATATTTAAAAATTGCTATCATGTCCCCCCTCAGGCGTCTCTTCTTCAGGGAGAATAAATCAAGCGATTGCAGACACTCCTCATAAGTAAGGTCCTCCAATCCCCTAATTAGTTTAGTTGCCCTTCTCTGGACCCTCTCCAGCTCCAACACATCCCTTCTGAGGACTGGTGACCAGAACTGTACAGAATACTCCAGATGAGGTCGGACCAGAGTTTTATAAAGTGGAAGGATTATAGTCTTATCTCTGGAATACATCCCTTTCTTTATGCATGCTAATATTCTGCTAGCCTTGGCAGCTGCCGCTTGACATTGCATGCTGTTGCCTAGTCTATCATCAACCAAGACTCCCAGATCCTTCTCCATTTTTGATTCTCCCAAGGGTTCCCCTCCTAACGTGTATTGTGCTTTTATGTTTCCAGTCCCCAAGTGCAAAACCTTACATTTCTCCACGTTAAACCTCATTTGCCATGTCGTTGCCCACTCCGTTATTTTGTCCAGGTCATTCTGTAGGATATCTGCTTCATGCTGTGCTGTTATTGCCCTGCCTAATTTTGTGTCATCTGCAAAAACTGATATTGAACTACTGATCCCGTCCTCAATGCTGTTTATGAATAAATTGAACAAGGAGATGAGGAGTAGGAGGGGTTCGGAACAGGAGGCAAACTGAAGCACCCTGCAATCCTCGGCGGTGGAAGATGCGCCCAAAAAATTTGAAAGGTGTATCTCACACGTACCAATACAGACTATGCCGCAATTAAATTTTTTGGACCTCAAAAGGGTGTAGATTGAATAGCGGAATAGAAAATATGATATAAAAAGGTGTATCTCACACGTACAAACCCAGACTAGGCCCCGATTACAATTTTTTGTACCCTAAAGGCAGGATGAGGAGTAGGAGGAGTTCGGAACAGGAGGCAAACTGAAGCGCCCTGCAATCCTCGGCAGTGGAAGGAGATGCGCCAAACAAATTTAAAAGGTGTATCTCACACGTACCGATACAGACTAGGCCCCGATTACACTTTTTTGTACCCTAAAGGGAGGATGAGGAAGAGGAGTAGGAGGAGTTCGAAACAGGAGGCAAACTGAAGCGCCCTGCAATCCTCGGCGGTGGAAGGAGATGCGCCGAACAAATTTAAAAGGTGTATCTCACACGTACCGATACGGACTATGCCGCAATTTAATTTTTTTCACCCCAAAAGGGTGTATATTGAATAGCGGAATAGAAAAAAAAATTATAACACGGTGTATCTCACACGTACAAACACAGACTAGGCCCCGATTACAATTTTTTGTACCCTAAAGGCAGGATGAGGATGAGGAGTAGGAGGAGTTCGGAACAGGAGGCAAACTGAAGCGCCCTGCAATCCTCGGCGGTGGAAGGAGATGCGCCAAACAAATTTAAAAGGTGTATCTCACACGTACCGATACAGACTATGCCGTAATTTTATTTTTTTCACCCCAAAAGGGTGTATATTGAATAGCGTAATAAATTTTTTTTATAAAATGGTGTATCTCACACGTACAAACACAGACTAGGCCCCAATTACAATTTTTTGTACCCTAAAGCAGTGTTTCTCAACACCAGTCCTCAGGGCACACTAACAGGCCAGATTTTAAGTATTACTTTGGGGAGATGCAGACTAGAATACTGCAATTACTGAGCAGCAAATTATATCACCTGTGATGTATTTCAGTTTTCTTATAAACCTGGCCTGTTAGTGTGCCCTGAGGACCGGAGTTGAGAAACACTGCCCTAAAGGGAGGATGAGGATGAGGAAGAGGAATAGGAGGAGTTCGGAACAGGAGGCAAACTGAAGCACCCTGCAATCCTCGGCGGTGGAAGATGCGCCCAAAAAATTTGAAAGGTGTATCTCACACGTACTGATACAGACTATGCCGCAATTTAATTTTTTTCACCCCAAAAGGGTGTATATTGAATAGCGGAATAGAAAATAGTATATAAAATTGGTGATTTTTTAATAGCACATGTGAACACAGCAGTGTCTTATGTTTTATGTCATGGTCAGCAGCAGGCTATGAAGGGGAAAAAAATTCCCCTTTAAATTTGTAATTTTTAAATAGCAGATTACTACAGACTATGCCGCAATTTATTTTTTTTTTTTTGAATAAGGGAATAGAAAAAATGATATAAAAAGGTGTATCTCACACGTACAAACCCAGACTAGGCCCCGATCGATTACAATTTTTTGTACCCTAAAGGCAGGATGAGGAGTAGGAGGAGTTCGAAACAGGAGGCAAACTGAAGCGCCCTGCAATCCTCGGCGGTGGAAGATGCGTCCAAAAAATTTGAAAGGTGTATCTCACACGTACCGATACAGACTATGCCACAATTTTATTTTTTTTACCCCAAAAGGGTGTCGATTGAATAGCGGAATAGAAAATAGTATATAAAAAGGTGTATCTCACACGTACAAACCCAGACTAGGCCCCGATTACAATTTTTTGTACCCTAAAGGCAGGATGAGGATGAGGAGTAGGAGGAGTTCGGAACAGGAGGCAAACTGAAGCACCCTGCAATCCTCGGTGGTGGAAGATGCGCCCAAAAAATTTGAAAGGGGTATCTCACACGTACCGATACAGACTATGCCACAATTTAATTTTTTCACCCCAAAAGGGTGTATATTGAATAGCGGAATAGAAAATAGTATATAAAATTGGTGATTTTTTAATAGCACATGTGAACACAGCAGTGTCTTATGTTTTATGTCACGGGCAGCAGCAGGCTATGAAGGGAAAAAAAAAAAATTCCCCTTTAAATTTGTAATTTTTAAATAGCAGATTACTACAGACTATGTGTAAGATCCTTCGGTACTTTAAGAGCTTTCATGGTTCCTTTCTTCCGGGTTGCATTCCACCGCTCGGTCAGGTGGAACGCATATGGGCGTGGTGAAGATTGACAGCGCTGTGACGTCATCATCGGGCGCCGCTGAGGGCGCCTATTTCAACTAGCGGGTTGCATGGACATATTGTTCGTGCAACCGCTCTCAGCAGATGCTTAACCTGACGCTGCCGAATCTTCCAGTGACCCACACCCCATTGCTGTACCGACCGGAGCTTCGCTACCCTTTGCTAAACATTGCTTGCATCTTGGATATTGATAAGTACCCCACAGGGGACCCCTCCTTATCAACACCGCTTGCTACCTATTACCTGCATTGCTGAACTTGATTGCTAGCTCTTGTACATCTTGATCTCTAATATCTATTACCTGCATAGCTGAACTAGATTGCTAGCTCCTGTACATCTTGCCTACTAATACCTATACCTGCACTGCTGAACTAGTTTGCTAGCTCTTGTACATCTTGTCTACTATTACCTACTGCCTGCTTTGACGTATCTGATTGCTAGCTCTTGAGAACTCTAATCATTACCATCTACTATTGCACCGCTGAACCTATATTATTATCTCCAGTGTATCATATTCATTGCTACTTGCATTAGTACCTATCACTCTTATAACATCGCTTGCTGAGTGTTTGTGCATGTGCATACTGAACCAGGCTGAACCACTATGATGAGTCAAGAGAGTTAAATCAGGTAATTTGACATATCTCTGCAAGACTACTGAGTGGAACTCTGCAGCTGTAGATCCAGTTCATTAAATAATCAACCAGAGCGTTACACTATGCCGCAATTTGATTTTTTTTTACCCCAAAAGGGTGTAGATTGAATAGCGGAATAGAAAATATGATATAAAAAGGTGTATCTCACACGTACAAACCCAGACTAGGCCCCGATTACAATTTTTTGTACCCTACAGGCAGGATGAGGATGAGGAGTAGGAGGAGTTCGGAACAGGAGGCAAACTGAAGCACCCTGCAATCCTCGGCGGTGGAAAATTTGAAAGGTGTATCTCACACGTACCGATACAGACTATGCCGCAATTTCATTTTTTTTACCCCAAAAGGGTGTAGATTGAATAGCGGAATAGAAAATATGATATAAAAAGGTGTATCTCACACGTACAAACACAGACTAGGCCCCGATTACAATTTTTTGTACCCTAAAGGCAGGATGAGGGTGAGGAAGAGGAGTAGGAGGAGTTCGGAACAGGAGGCAAACTGAAGCGCCCTGCAATCCTTGGCGGTGGAAGATGCAACCAAAAAATTTGAAAGGTGTATCTCACACGTATCGATACAGACTATGCCGCAATTTAATTTTTTCACCCCAAAAGGGTGTATATTTAATAGCGGAATAGAAAATAGTATATAAAATTGGTGATTTTTCAATAGCACATGTGAACACAGCAGTGTCTTATGTTTCATGTCACGGTCAGCAGCAGGCTATGAAGGGAAAAAAAAAAATTCCTCTTTAACTTTGTAATTTTTAAATAGCAGATTAGAACAGCAATCTGTAGTAAAATATAGCTGAACGCTGCACACAACAGACTGATAAAAATATATTTTTTTCTCCCTCCTCCTCCTCAGTGGGCTCAACTGAGGGCAAAAAGATCGTTCACTGCACCACCCCCCACACAGCAAAATCGATGTAGATCGCTAACAGACGATTGTTCTGTCCTGTGTCTCCTATCTGTCCCTGCCTACTCTCTCCAGCCTGTCCCTAAAATGCTCAAATATCTTTCCCTGCCTACACTCCGACCTGTCCCTTGCATTCTTTTCTGGCACAATGTTGTTTTTCCCTGTCTGTCCCTAATCAGCAGCAGCCAGCACCGTTCTGTGTGCTCTCTCCCTACACTACAGCAGACTGACGCACCGCCGCTGTGTCTCTCGAGCTTATAAAGACCTGGGTCACACGCTTCAGCTGGCCAATTACAGCTACTAATACATTAGTAGGCATGGCTGGGATGGCTTCTAAGGCACACCAGTTAAACGCTTGTTGATTGGCTGTTGAAAGCCCGCCATTAAAAGCGCGCCATTACATACAAAACAGGAAATAAAATTACCGAACACGGATTTTAAACCCGAACATACAGTAAAGTTTTCGGGTCCGCAAAAATCCAATTATCCGGTACGGACCCGAATAATACAGTCCGTGTTCGCTCAAGACTATTCTTGATCAAGTTGGCTTCTTAAGTTGTTTTAGATGTATGATTTGCAGAGCATCCAGATACAGGAAAAGGAAAACCACTGATTTCAAATCCTATGCAAATGGAAAAACGTTCCAGATACAGAAATTTGTAACATGTGCTTCAACACATATGACCTATCTCCTCTCATGTCCTTGTGGCCTCCAATATATTGGAAGGACCACTAGGGAACTGAGAGTGAGATTAAGGGAGCATGTCTTGAACATCAAAAAAGGACTAAAAAATCACAGTCTCTCTCACCATTTTAAATTAGCACATCAGAAAGATCCTAGCCTCCTAACTTTTTGTGGTATAGACAGAGTGGAACCACATTGGAGAGGGGGTAACCTCAAAAAAGCTATATCCCAAAACAAGACACAGTGGATTCACCGAATGGAAACCTTGAAGCCTAAGGGTTTAAATGCTGACCTAGATCTAAATTGTTTTTTATCTAATTGGTAACGACCAGCTCCACCTATGTCTATGGTGGGTAGGTTGGTGTCATTTATAGACTCAGTACCTGTATTTATATTTTACATATATATTTTTCACATATATGTTTTACTTATATTTTATCTATACTTTTCTAATAATTGAAATAAAATAAAATTAAAATAAATTTTCTATACAGTTGCCCCTAAGAAGCAAATACATATATATTTTTAATATCTTTAATATTTATAATATAATTGATAATAAAATATATTTATATATTTTAAACTAGGTTTATTATAAAATTTATAAATAATAAAAATAATAAAATTGCGATTTGGTCTTCCTCTGAATAGAAACATTTATATTTACCTATATTCCCTCTCTCCCCTTTTTTTGTAATGTCAACATAATGTTTAATAGTAACTATGAAAGTTACAAAATACATATTTAATTTTATATTTTTCTATATTTTTTTATTTTAATAATCATCACCAGTTTAAATCTCAGCACCTTATTATAACTACACATATTTATATCACCAAAACAATTTTTTGCATAAATAAGTCACTCACATAATGTCTTCACAATATTTATTATCCAGCTTTTTCCGCACCGTTTTCACATTCGGATTAAAAATATATTTATGTATCACAAAAACAGCACTAAGCACTTTATCTCTGTCAGAATTGATGCACATATGTAGGACGTTATGGTTTTAATATATTTGTATGAGTCACCAATTCATATATAATCTAATATGCCTGTTATATTAGATAGTAATGACAAGTGTTCGTATATCTGTAGGAGACAAATAAAGTTTGTTTTTTGTAAACAGGAAGTAGCGCCGTTGTACCATGCGAGAATACACATTTATTTAGGAATTTTTTATATAAAGATGAATTATATATATATATATATCTCTGTATGCCCTAAAGAGGATTTACTAATATATTAGAATAAAATGTAGAATATAATCAATTAAGCACCGGATATCATGTCCGTTCGTGCTAGATATAAATAGAGCTTTGCTGACCGGATATGATGTCTTTGAAAACGCACAGTAGGCGGGCGAAACGCGTTGACGCAATTTCCAGTACGGCAGGAACGCATCGTCACTTCCGGTCTATTTCCTGGATTGTTAGTGGAACGCACGCTAGCGGCGGCGTCCACCACCATTGATGCTTTCTTTACATTGCGGTTTTCAATTTTGTACATTGTAAGTATGTTTCATTTGTTTTGGGGGAATAAATAACCAAAAACATACTACACTATTGGTCCTTTTCTGTTTTTTATCTGGGATCAATGGAGGTCTATGTCTATGTTGGAGCGATCCCATACAAGGCATCTCTAATCCTGGATTAATCTACTAACTAAAAGCCTGTGTTGCCAAAGCCATAAGGATTTTTATCAAACGCTTGAGACTCTTATCTGTGGTGAGTAGGGAACCTAGAGGGTCTGGCCACCGTTTGAGCACCGTTTGAATTATCGTTTTCTGCACCTGAGCACTTTATTGGACACATCACTATTAAGGACTGTTTTATAAATTTTTGCAATATATGTTTGTTTTATACTAATAATATTATTGCACTTATTATTTATTCTTTTCACATGAGATGCTAGCGCTGTTTTAAAATTCACTATACTCATTCCTTCTAAGATTTACTTAGATGCACAGCAGCTGCACATAACACATTTTCAGCACAGACATTGATTAATTTAAACATAAGTAGCGCGGGTTTTAACTTAATTTATTACACACGAATGGAAGACTGTCTTCAGGTCCAGGTTTGGACATTATGAATATTTGGTAATGCCCTTTGGGCTGTGTAACGCTGCGGCCACATTTCAGCACCTGGTAAACGACATTTTTCGAGAATATCTGGACAATTTCCTAGTTGTTTACCTGGATGACATTCTTATTTTTTCTACCACCTTTGAGCTACACCGGGTTCACGTAAAGACAGTCCTTGCAATTCTCAGGAGACACAAATTATACCTTAAAGCAGAGAAATGCGAATTCGAAAAAAAATCTGTTGTGCAATTCCTAAGCTTTATCATTTCTACCAACGGGGTCGCAATGGATCCCCAGAAGGTCAAGGCAATTCCGGAGTGGCCGACTCCAGTAGAGAAGAAGGGGGTACAGTAATTTATTGGATTCGCTAATTTTTACCGGAGGTTTATTGTTGGCTTCTCATCCATTGTTGCACCCATCACCCAACTAACCCGCCAACACAGTCATTTTTAGTGGTCCCAAGAGGCCCAGGAAGCTTTTATCAAACTGAAAGCCCTGTTCACCTCTGCACCAATCCTACGACATCCGGATCCAGCAATGCCATTTGTGTTGGAGGTAGATGCCTCGGAAACTGCCACTGGAGCCATCCTCTCCCAGATACAGGGCCCCAAGGCTCTCCTCCATCCTGTACCTTTTGCATCTCGGAAACCGGGAGCTGTTGGCCATCAAGTTCGCTCTAGAGGAGTGGATATATCTGTTGGAGGGTGCGTCCCATACCATCATGATCTCCACCAATCATAAAAACCTAGAATATCTCAGGACAGCCAAACGCTTAAAACCCAGGCAAGCCCGGTGGGCCCTTTTCTAGGTTCAACTTTCATATTTCTTATAGACCTGGCCCCAAGAATGGGAAAGTGGACGCACTCTCCCGGATGTTCTCTGAATCTCCCCAGTCAACGGAACCTAGGACAATCTTATCTCCGCAAAACTTCCTTCTGCTCACACACACTGATCTTATGACCACCATCAAGTTGGAGTCCAGCCATTGTACTGACCCAGAAGTATCCTCCTTGGAGAAACAAGATGACTTGCTCTGATCCCAAGGAAGAATTTTTGCCCCACTGGAGGCTAGACCCCTGACGTTAAAGTTGCTTCATGACCATAAACTGGCTGGTCACTTTGGGACTCAGAAGACTTCAGAATTGGTTGCCTGCTCTTTTTGGTGGCCTGGTTGGAGGCAGGACTGTAAAAGGTATGTTCTCTCTTGTATTTCTTGCCAGCGCAGTAAAGTGGCTAACACCAAATCTTGGGGATTATTTAGACCTTTACCCATTCCAGAACACCCATGGGCTGAAGTTTCTATGGACTTCATTGTTGATCTTCCTCCCTCGGAAGGTTTCACCTCCATTCTGGTCATTGTCGACCGCCTTTCCAAAATGGCAAACTTCTTGCCCATGGTGGGCATCCCCTCTGCTTTGGAGACAGCTAACATTTTTTGCAAAGAAATAATAAGACTACATGGAGTACCCGACAGTGTTGTTTCTGACAGAGGGGTTCAATTCACCTCCAAATTTTGGAAAGAACTTTGTAAAGTACTAGAAAAAAAAGGTCTGTCTCTCCTCTGCGTATCACCCTCAAAGCAATGGCCAGACAGAGAGAACAAACCAAACTCTGGAGCAGTATCTCTAAAGATTCTCTTCTGGCTCCCAGAATGACTGGTCCTCTCTGCCACCCTACGCGGAGTTCGCGTATAATAATTCAGTTCATACAGCTACCAACCAAACGCCTTTCTGGTCTAACTTTGGGTTTCACCCTTTTTTCCTTCCGAACGCTACCCCTGAATTATCTGTTCCTGCTGTCCAAGATCGAATAGCCTACATCCAACTGAACTTGGATTCAGGAAACAATGCAGAAGGCCCAGGATGACTATAAGAAGTACTACAACAGGGGAAGGAAGGAGAATCCAGTTTTCAAGGTCGGTGAGGAAGTTTGTTTATCTTCAGCTAAACTCAAAATTACCTTTTCCCTCATGGAAGTTGGGCCGTTCAAAATCAAGAGGATGGTTAACCCTGTGGCCTTTGAATTGGCCTTACCCAGCTCTTACAGAAGTCATTCTTTTTTCCATGCATCCTTACTAAAACCATTGATTCCTAGCTCCTTCCTGGGAAGAGAGGAGCCTTATCCTCCACCAGTCCAGGTGGATGGAGAAAATTAATTTGAGGTTGAAGCCATACTGAACTGCAGGAAGAGGGGTAGACTTCTCCAATACCTAATCAAGTGGAAGGGGTACCCACCTGAAAACAATGCTTGGGAACCCTCAACCGCTCTCAGCATCTCGGCCTCGGTGAGTACCTCTTTTCTGATAGTTGGCTACTTGGATGTGTGGGTTGGTACCTCAAGCCAAGATGGGTAACGTTACTTGCCTTAAAAGTCCCACCCATCTTGGCTTGAGGTACCAACCCACACATACAAAATTACTTGGGGACGACGGCAAACCCTTATTTCTGGATAATAGAGATCAAATCTTCTATATAGTTGGCTACTTGGATTTCCTGGATTTTCCTGCTCACCTAGTAGGTGGCCATGTTCCCCAGAAATCCCAATCCCCCTTGCTGCTGCCTTTTCCTAGGGCAGTCTTATGCACTCACAGTTACCCCTTCTATTGTACTGTGATTATCACACAGAATAAGGAGGTAGTCCTCTTTATTACTGAGGCACCTGCACTCTAAATTTCTCAACTCAGCACAGATTCACACTTCACACTTATATAGGAAAAAATCCTCTTTGCCTATCCCTCCAAATTTTTGACACCACAATTAAAACAAATAAAATGCAATAACATATAAAGAGAGTGTCAATTTTTACTCACAATTTATCATATGTGTTGTGGTGTACTAGTGGGTTACAATTCTGGGTCACATTAGCTGGATTCATGGACAATGTTTCTCAATGCTACATATTCCCCACATTCTGGCTCAATAAATTCTTGAGGATCAGATATGCGGAATGGTGTTATTTTTCACTAAAATACAACCGTTGTCAATAGAATCTAGACAATTGCCCCCAACACTACCACCAATATTTCAAAGAAAAATAAAGGTGTATGGCATTTACTTAGCGTACTATTCATTTATTTAAAATTATATTTTTCACTACCTACTTTCCCTGTCAATAAAACATATCTATGAAGACCTTTGCGTTATATAAATTCCAAAACTCTTATATAACTTTAGCACATTCAAAAGTCTTAGTTAAGCCGTGTTAGTTAATTGGTTCTACTATATAAGCAAGCAGTCAGAATCCCTTGTATCAGCACGGTACAGATGTCTGACCACCACCATGGCTCCACCATGGCTCTTGACCAGGTTCCTCACAGCTAGGAAATGCTTAGCACTGTTAAGTTGTTAACACAGAGGAAACAGAAGGAATAAAAGTTAGGGAATAAAGTAACAACCCTGCTGACATTGATCAGTCTCAGTGTCAGTGAGAGGACGTATCCACTTTCTTTATCTAAGAGTAACCTCAAAGATGAATGAATCGATGGTCAGCAGTCCCTCCCTGGCCAGCTTCATAAAGCTGAAACCGCCATGCACATACACTACCTCCTTTTGAGGGTTTTATCCCGAGATTTCTCAGGACAGGATGTGCATCTACACAGACACTGGATTCTGTCAAGACCCAGCGGAGACCAAAAAGGATCAATGCAAGAAATGAATGAAAACAGCAGTACAGTAAAGAGGAGAAAACGTTTTTCAGTTAGTACTCTGCTTACTTACTTCTTACTAATTTTTTATACATTACTCACACTCATACTTTTTTTACCACAAAACCACACCTGTTTTCACTCTCTCACATTCTCATAACCCCCGTTGGACTAGCCAGGCATTAAGCCAGCATAGCCTTAATTCTTCTTGAGTCCTGATGGACTTTGAAACCAACAAGCCCTTATGACTTGTGGTTTCAGGAACCCACTCTCGCAGTAGAAGTTAGTACAAAATAGAAGAGAGATACAGCAGCATATATCATACACAGACAGACAATTACACAAATATAAAACATACAAACATATAAGCACTTTCTCGTTTAGGTTCTTTTTATGCATTTTTTTAGAAAAGTACCAAATCACCATATCCTCCTCTACACCCTTAAAGTGGAGTTCCACCCATTTTTGGAACTTTAGATCTTTGTAATCCCCTTTAAAATGGCTTTTACCATTGGAAACTTTTTTTTTTTTTTTTTGCTAGTAAATACCTTAATTTCGGATTTATTCCTCCTCTCCTCACTTCCTGGTCCGATCGGCGATGACGTAATTCGGCGATCCGCAGTGTCTGCTGGGATGTATTCTATTCCAGAAATCTCAGTAGCTGTATCTGTACTGAGCCGTGCCTGCCCCGCCTCCGCCCCGCCTCCTCTCAATGAATTGCATTGTATGAATGTATTAAGGCTGTTCTCTGCCCAGCCTCCGCCCCGCCTCCTCTCAATACAACTCAATGAGAGGAGGCGGGGTGGAGGCGGGGCAGAGAACGGCCTTAATACATTCATACAATGCAACTGAATGAGAGGAGGCGGGGCGGAGGCGGGGCAGGCACGGCTCAGTACAGATACAGCTACTGAGATTTCTGGAATAGAATACATCCCAGCAGACACTGCGGATCGCCGAATGACGTCATCGCCGATCGGACCAGGAAGTGAGGAGAGGAGGAATAAAGCCAAAATTAAGGTATTTACTAGCAAAAAAAAAAGTTTCCATTGGTAAAAGCCGTTTTAAAGGGGATTACAAAGATCTATGTATTCCAACCTATTAAAAATGGGTGGAACTCCGCTTTAAGCACAGGCAAACTTTTTTTTTTACAAACAAGGTTGCTCTTTATTGAAAAAAAAACACACCACAATATACAATATACATTACATGTGTAGCTGCTGTACATCATCAGACCACAGGGGAAAAAACAGATGTGCCGAAGGCAACAAAACCTATACAGTGGGGGGATCCAACAGTAAGAACACGGTAAAAGGCACGGTGGGGCTAGATGCAAGTCTACTAAAAAAAAAAAAAAAAAAAAAAAAAAAAAAAAAAAAGGAACAAAAAAGAAAGGAAAAACAAATGGAACACAGACAGATAGCATCAAACAGAACAGAGGATCAACCCGTGCCATCTATCCAAGGCTGCCAAACCTTCTCGTATTTATGGGGACAGTTTCTATTAATGTAGGTGAGCTTATACATTGGGAGAGCCCCATGCACCAGGGCCTCCCACGCAGCCAGCGTGGGAGGGGAGGGGGAGACCCACCGAAGGACAATCTCCTTCTTAGCGTAATACAGCAATAGAGAAATCAGTAAACGGGAATACTTATTGCGCCTAACCTGATCGGGGATGCCCAAGAGCGCCAGCTCCGGGGCGCACGTGACCGAGAGGTGAAGACGGGTGTTCATGACCTCGAACACCGCCCCCCAGAACTCCGCCACCCATGGGCATGCCCAGAACATGTGGAAGTACGAACCCTCTGCAGTAAAACATTTAGGACAATCTGCCGGCCTCGCAGGAAACATTCTGTGCAGTCGCTGAGGAGTATAATAGACCCTGTGTAGGAACTTGACTTGAATAAGCTTGTCCCTGGAGGCAATGACCAGTCTGGAGCCATTCCCCAAGCAGTTCTCCCAGTCCTCCCTATCCAAGTCGGGGATGTCCAAAGACCACTTCTGCCAAAGACGCTCCAACGCAGGGGAGTCAACAACAAGCAGGGTAGCGTATAGGGCAGAAAGGGGCTTAGGGAGGTCCGCCTGAGCCAGCACATCCTCCAGACGATCAGTCTGTATGACAGGGGTGACCGGGAACTGAGCACTGACCGCATGGCGCAACTGGAGATAACGAAAGCCTATCCAGCGGGGCAAGGCAAAGGACCCCTTAAGGTCCCGGAGCGAGCGTAGCTCGCCCACAGGCATGATGTCCCTCAAGCGCTGTATACCACACCGGCCCCACACCTGCGGATCAGGAAGCATCCGCAGATGAGGGAGCGACGGATTGCCCCATAGGGGCTGATAAGGGGACCAGGTGTTAGGTTGGAGAAACCGTGCCCTGGCCACCCGCCAGACCCGCAGCGTAGTCATAGTGGGGAGGGGAAGAGAGGGGTACGCACCCGCGCCCCTGTAGGGCAGGTTGCCGAGGTCAGCTAAGGAGCCCGGGCAAGCCGCCTCCAGGCACGTCGCAGCGTTAGAACGAGAGCCGGCAAACCACCAGTGGACGGTAACTAACACAGCTGCCCAAAAATAAAATTTAAAGTGCGGCAAGGCCAGTCCTCCCGAGTCCACCGGGAGCTGCAGAGTAGAACGCGCCAACCGGGGGTGTGCTCCGGCCCATAAAAACGCGCCGATACAGCTGTCTAGATCACGAAAAAAAGCGGCGGGGAGCCAGGCCGGGGAGTTGCGAAAAACGTAAAGGAATTTAGGCAAAAAAATCATTTTGATGATATTGATACGACCCAGAAGGTTAAGGGGCAGGGAGGCCCACCCAGCGCATCGCGCCCGCAACCGCTCCAGGACAGGGGTCACATTACGTGGGACGTATGCCCCCGGGTCCCCAGAAACCCAGATACCCAAATATTTAAATTCGTTCACCCACTGCAAGGGGGAGGGGGCAGCCAGGGCTCGGGCGTCCGGGTCCAGGGGAAACAAAACAGATTTACTCCAATTAATCCGGGGGAGGAGGACGCATCTGCCAAATACAGTAGGGTGTCGTCGGCGTACAGCGACACCTTCTCCTCCAGGGGACCAATCCGCCATCCGCACACCTCCCTTGAGGAACGGAGCAGGGTAGCCAAGGGCTCCAGCGCCAGGGCAAACAGCCCCGGCGAGAGAGGGCACCCCTGCCTCGTCCCCCTGCTCAGCGGGAAGGCCCCCGAGACATCACCATTGGTACGAACACGGGCCATGGGTCGACGGTAGAGCAAGCGCAGCCAACTCAGGAACTTGGGGCCAAACCCAAAGCGACGCAGAACGCGCCATAGGTAAGGCCACTCGACCGAATCGAAAGCCTTCTCCGCGTCGAGAGAGGCCACCACCCTTTGTCCCGGATTAAGATGTGAAGCAGAGAGATTAAGGAAAAGGCGCCGAAGGTTAATGTCCGTCCCCTTCCCCGGCATAAAACCGGTCTGGTCCACATGGACAATATCCTCAATGACCGATGCCAAACGAAGAGCCAAGATTTTGGCCAGGAGCTTGGCATCTGCATTCAGCAGGGAGATGGGGCGATAGGAGGCACAGTCTTCAGGGTCCTTACCAGGCTTAAGTATAAGCACAATGAGGGCCTCAGAGAAAGAGTCCGGCAAGGCATCCAGGTCCGCAAACCTGGCCAGCAGTTTCACCACACGGGGGGCCAGCTGCTCCTGAAAACAGGAGAAAAACTCAATCGGAATGCCATCAGGGCCCGGAGCCTTACCGGACTGCATCTTAGTCAGAGCAACCTGAACTTCCTCCAGCGTAATGGGGCCATCCAACCTAGTCCTAGCAGCAGCGTCCAGCTCAGGGAGCACAATACAGTCAAGAAAGCTGTCCAACTCCTCAGCGCCATAAGCCACCCTAGAGGCGTACAGAGCACGGTAGTAGTCACTAAAACAATCATTGATGTCGCCCAGGTCAGTCAGTAAAACCCCCGATGACAGGCGAATCCGACCAATGTGCGTGACCGGAGCCTGTTCCCTCGACAGCCAAGCAAGAAGGCGCCCGTTCTTATCACCATATTCAAAAATGCGTTGAGCCGTCGAGAGAAGCGACTTCTCAGTGGCAGCAGTCCTGCACACCGCCAGATCACGAAGTGCGCACTGGAAGGATGCATAGTGAGCAGCATCCGGAGAGGCCACGTAGGCACCCTCCGCGGAACGGAGGGCCGCCTCCAGCTGCTCCAGAGACTGCACAGAACTCCTACGGGCCACAGCGATTTGAGTCATATACACACCCCGCAACCACGCTTTAAAGGCATCCCACAGTATCAGAGGATTAGGGTGGCCCTCATTACTCGACCAGAATTGAGACAGTGCAGCCGGCAACGCCGCCAAGATCGAGGGCTCCATGATCCAGTACCTGGACAGCCTCCAACGCCCACCCAACCTCCCATCCGCCACCCGAAGTGAGAGCAATAGGGGGGCATGGTCGGATATGCCCCTAGGCAAGATAGAGGCAGATGTAACCATTCTCAACACCTCGGTGGAGGCCAGGGCCAGGTCAATACGAGACATGGTCCGGTGGGAGGCCGAGTGACAAGTATATTCCCTATCCGACGGGTGAAAGCACCGCCAGACGTCCACCAAGGAAAACATGGACATCCAGCGGGCCAGGGCGTCAGACCAGGTAGAGGGAGGGTGGAGGCGGTCCAGATCAGGAGTGGGGGACAGATTAAAGTCCCCCAACAAGAGCACATTAGACACATCATAAGAAATGACAAGCTGCATAAGCGTGTACAGAAATGCGGGGTCAACGGGGGGAGGCAGATATAATCCCACAATAACAAATGGTACAGAGTATATAGTGGCGTGCAGTAGCACATAGCGGCCAGCCGGATCGGTCCGGACCTCCAGCAAGTGGAACGGCAATGACCTGTGAACCAAGATACTGACCCCCCTGGCGTAGTTAGAGTACGTAGCATGGTAGTGGGCGCCCACCCAGGCCCGCTTCAGGCTCAAAACACGAGAGCTCAGCAGGTGCGTCTCCTGTAACACACAAATGTGAGGGGCGAATCGGCGTAGGAAATTAAACACCAGCGAACGCTTAACAGCCGAATTCAACCCCCGCACATTCCATGATATCACGTCAACCTTAGCCATAGAGATACAAGAGATATAGCACCACGCGGGCGGGCGCCCACCACCCCGCCACCCGCGCCAGAAGGGGCACACAAATCAAATTCCCCCCCACCCCACCAGGCAGCCACACAACAATGTAAATAAAGAGCAACAACATTAGAAAAACAAAAAAAACAGTAAAAACCAGCAACGGCTGGGATCTACCCCCCCCCCACCCCGCCCGACCCCATCCCAGAGGCAGGCATGGAACCCCAAACCCCAACAATCAACCAGTCAAAGAAGTGGCGTGTAACCAAGGGCCAACGGGCACCAGGGTAGCTCAGCTGTGTAAGGCACAACAGGTACCGAGTCAGTGCAGCTGCATGTCGCATCCGAGAGCAAACAAACAAAACAAAAAAAGAAAAAAAAAAAAAAAAAAGAAAAAAAAAAAAAGGGGTGTCTAGTGACATCCTGCACCCCAACAAACAGGGGGGAAGAGCAGATAAAAAAATAAATACATGCAAAACAGGAGGATAGTAACGCAGCATCGCTGAACAGGGAACAGTCCCAATAATCCTCGGAGCTAGTCCATGCCCCAGGTCCAGGAAAGACCAGCAGGATAGGCCGCCAGGCACAAGGGGTGAGAACTCAGGACCTCAGCAGGACAAGGATAGCACAAGACAGGCAGGGCAGTCACTTCCAGGGAGGCATCCACACGCCCGAAGCAGTACTCACCCCCGGGGGGGCAGCTGATCCAGCCAGTCCGAGGCGTCCTTCGGATCCACAAAGAAGCGGGTGGTCTCGCCATCGACCACCCTCAGCTTGGCGGGAAACAGCATGGCATACTTGATTCCTCGGGCACGGAGAGCCGCCTTCACAGCATCAAAGGAGCGGCGCTGCTTCTGCGTCTCGACCGTATAGTCAGGGAAAATCATCAGCCTGGCATTTTGGAACGACAAGGAGCCCGCGACCCGGGCCGCCCGCAGGGTCTCATCCCGGTCCCGGAAATTGAGAAGCCGAAGGATCAGCGTGCGAGGGGGGGCGCCCCCTGGACCCGGGCGCGGGGGGACCCGATGAGCCCGTTCCACAGTATAGTGCGGGGAATAGCGGGCTGCAGGTAAGAGGGACTTCAGCAGGTCTTCCACGAACAACGTCGGGTCCTTACCCTCCGCACCCTCCGGGAGGCCAACGATCCGGAGGTTGTTGCGCCTATTGCGGTTTTCGGCATCCTCAGCACGATATTCCAGGGCCCGAACCCGGGAATGGAGGACCCGGAGGGAGGCAGAGTGTGCAGCAAGGGTGTCCTCGACAGGGCCTACACGCTGTTCCACCACGGTAAGACGGGAGCGGATCTTGTCAAAGTCCTGTCTCAGCAAGCCCACATCCAGCTGAACCTCCTCGATTTTGGTGGTGAGGGCCGTTTGACAGGACACGATGGCCGCCATCACCTCCGGGATGCCAGGGGGATTAGCAGCAGCCCCCTCACTCGGGTCCGTCTGCGTGGCCATGTTGGTAGAGCACAGAGCGGGCTGCGGCCTAGTCCGCGTGGGAGCAGCGATCTCGGGTGAGGCTGTAGAAGGAGGAAAGTGGAGCTTCTTCCCCCTCTGGGACCTTCCGGAGGACCTGTAGGGCATGCAGAACGCCGGAACGGGGTACAGGTGAGTAGAATCAAGCTACGGATCACCGCCAGGATAGAATGCCCTCGGAGCTCACAGCAGGCACATCTGTTCAAGTCGCCATCTTGGACACGCCCCAAGCACAGGCAAACTTAATTTGTGAGCTAAAAATACACTCACCTGGGCCCCGTTTGTCTGTTGTTAATGATCATATGAAGGGTATAGTGTCAGGCAGTCAGCCAACTGCACATCCGAGTTAAGCCCCGTACACACGTACCGATTGTCGGCCGTAAATATTCAGCCGACGACCGATCGGCCGATTGTAGGCTTGTTAGTATGATGCTTCCGACAGCCGACAGTGCATTTTCAGCCGAACAGAATCTGTCGTGCAGGCATTAAAATATTTGTTGGCCGTCACCAGAACGGCTGATTGTTCGCCAGTCAGTACAGATTTCGGCCGACAGACAGCAGATTAGCAAGACTGGGCATGCTCAGAAAAGAAAAAAGACAAGGAAAGTTAACCATCACATGACATCACTTCTGCAGTCGGCTGTTGTTGGCTG
This sequence comes from Pelophylax lessonae, assembly GCF_965119305.1. Lineage (NCBI taxonomy): Eukaryota > Metazoa > Chordata > Amphibia > Anura > Ranidae > Pelophylax > Pelophylax lessonae. The sequence continues at coordinate 489,823,268 of NC_138770.1, forward strand.
ACAAAATTCATGTGCAGTCTTTTGCAGTTTTCAACAGACACGACAGCCCTGGACAAAAGACGGCCGATTGTTCGGCCGACGATCAGTACGTGTGTACGAGGCTTTAAGAGGCACCAAACTTGTCAAGGGTAAGCTTATTTCAATTGAACCTGCAGGAAAACCTCTAGACTGAGAAAGTTCCCAATTAAAAAGGTTTATTAAAAACAGAAAACGTAGCTACGTGAGAGCATGCTCCCATAAAGCCACCCAGCATGCTCTGGTCTGAAACATTTAAAACTTCCCTTTTTATAAGGTTTCTTATCAAACAACACACACTTAGTGCTGCCCTAGGCTTGACTAAACTCGTGCACCCCCTCATTTAAAAATGACCTACCCCTTCCTATCAAGACCAAACCCCTTCCTGTTTAAGACCTGCCCTGTCTTCTCTGCCTCATCGGTACCCATTATTGAAGACTATCAGTGCCCATCAATGCAGCCTACCAGTGCAGCCTATTAGCCCCCATCAGTGCAGCATTATCAGTGCCCATAAATGCCATCCCATGTGTGCAGCCTCATCAGTGCCCATCAGTGCAGCCTATCAGTGTCCATCAATGCAGCCTATCAGTGCCCATAAATGCATTCTGATCAGTGCCTATCAATGCAGCTTGATCGGTGCCCATCAATGCAGCCTCACTAGTGCCTATGAAAGCAGCCTGATCAGTGCCGCTCAATGCAGCCAAAATAGTGTCCATGAATGCAGCCTGATCAGTGCCCATGAATGCAGCATCACCAGTGCCCATTAGCGCAGCCTCATCAGTGCCCATTAATGCAGCCTTAAATTGCCCCAATAAGGGTCTCCAATTGCGTTTTAATCGATGTGAATGTTCTGCATAGTAAAGTCACTGCAGAACCTCTCAGCATTAAATAAATATGGGAAATAGACCATGAAAAATTAAAAATGGTAGATCTGTAGCTAAGCACACATCCCATGTTCAAGCAGTGATGGAAATCTAAAGCAAGGTGCTATATATATAACAAGTGCTGTCACAACAGTTCTCACCAAATGACAGACGTTGCTCTGCCCTGCAGGTGGGACTAGTCTAACATTGGGTGAAGCACTGATACCCATTTTCTTAGGACAGAAAACCCCCCCAGAGCCTGAACTGTACCATAAACGGACTGCTGCAGCATGGCACTCACCTTTAGCATCACTCTGAGCTCTGGACACCACAGAGACCCAGGAAGAGAACAAAACACTAGCTGCACAATGAGAATTACAATGACTGTTTCATGGGCCTGGGGGTTCCCCTCGTCCTTCTCTCTCTTATGACACCTGAGGCGGGAGAAAGTTAGGATGCTGCGGAAGAAGGTAGGTGGTGCATTAGGCTCCGCCTCTGCCAGTTGCACTAAGTGCAGCTGGTCTGGCCACTTTATGGGGGCGCCAGTCCCTGCCAATTATGCCCCATAACACTGGCGCTATGGCAGGCTGCTGGGGACTGTTTTAGTGCGGGAGGCGGAGCCGGGACTCAGGAGGAGGCTGTTTTTCATGCAGGGGGACAGCTTTTTGGCCACCCCTGACAAAGTGCCACCCTAGGCCTGGGCCTTGTCCTCCTAGGCCAAGACACAATGATGACTAGGGGGAGTAGAACTGGGAGAATCCATAGCGGAGAAGGATCTGGATGCCCTGGTAGGTCATAAGCTTAATAATAGCATGCAATGCCAAGCTGTGGTTTTAAAAGCAAGCAAAGTCCTTTCTTGCCTTAACAGAGGCATCGACTCCAGAGAGCGAGATATAATTTTGCCCCTGTACAAATGATTAGTAAGACCTCATCTGGAATATGCAGTTCAGTTCTGGGCACCAGTTCTCAAAAAGGATATCAAGGAACTGGAGAAAGTGCAGAGAACGGCAACCAAACTGATAAGAGGCATGGAGGAGCTCAGCTATGAGGAAAGATTAGAGGAACTGAATTTATTCTCTCTTGAGAAGAGGAGATTAAGGGGGGATATGATCAACATGTATAAATACATAAGGGGTCCATATAGTGAACTTGGTGTTGAGTTATTTACTTTAAGGTCAACACAAAGGACAAGGAGCACTCTTTACGCCTAGACTCTAGAGGAAAAGAGATTTCATCTCAAAATACAGAAAGGTTTCTTCACCGTAAGGGCTATGAAAATGTGGAATAGACTCCTACCAGAGGTGGTTGAAGTTGATCCAGGGAATATCCGATTGGCTCTCGGGGGAGCAGGAAGGATTTTGTTCCCCTGCTGTAGCAAATTGAATCATGCTTTGCTGGGGTTTTTTCACCTTCCTCTGGGTCAACTGCGGGTATAGGATTGTGTATATGGGATTGTATGGTTGGGTTTTCTTTACTGTTTTTTATTTTTAATGTCAATAAATTTTTATTTGAGTTTCAACAAGGGAAAGAAACAGATTGTATAAACATCAAGAAAATTGCATGACTCACAGGTCAGCATAACAGAGGAAAACAGGTACGAAATTGCGTGACCACATGTAAATTATGCAGAGAAAAAACATTTATTATACATCACGGTTATCAGTCTGTGGGGAGCGCGGTCCCAACTCGCACCCGCCCGTGCCCTGGTCCCGAATCTCTCAAGGTGGTCGGGAAAACCAGGGCCCGAACGAAGCGCAACCAGCTAAGACTGGGGAAGGCCGCGCCCTCTCTTCTTACACATATATTCAGGTGTGAGAGCGCATGAGGTCTCCGCCTTCAAACTGACGGGTCAAATAAGGGGGGAACCAGGAGAAAGGAGAAAAAAAAAAAAAGGGGGGAGGGGAAGGGAGTACACAGTCATGACTGATAGGAGGGGAATTGGGACGTCCAGGGTTCCCAGAGTTTAGCACATAGATGGAGTCTGTTCTCGGAGGAGGCAAACATCATCTCATACAAGGCATGCGTGCGGATAATTTGGATAGTTTCTTCTATTTGAAGGTAGTCTAGTGTTTTCCAGTGACGTAAGATTGTCAGGCGGGCCGCCAGCAAAATGTGGACTAGAACCGTCCTGAGTTTAAAGTGCACTTTCTCGATCCCCAGAGAGCATAGCGCCATTGCTGGGGACAGAGGAAGAGTGATTCCTAGCGTTTGGTGAATGAGGAATAAGATTTTGTTCCAAAAAGCGGTCAATTTCGGGCATTCCCAGAGCATATGGATCAACGATCCAGTGAGTCCGCACCCTCTCCAGCAGCGAGAGGACTCGTGCGGAGAGAATCTAGCAATTCTCGTTGGAGTGAGATACCATCTAAGGTTAAGTTTGTGGGTCATTTCCCATAGGTTTGAACATTTAGTGGCCTTGAACGTTATGGAGAGAGCTTTTTGCCATTCCGATGGGAGAAAGGCCTTCCCGAAGTCTCTCTCCCATTGGACATAGGGAGAGGATTTAGTGAAAGTGGTTTTATGATTGAGGATATTATAGAATAGGGATATGCCTTTTGACATATGTGAGGGAGAAGTGAGATACCGGGCCACCTGCCAAGGCACCGACGTAGTGGTGTGGTCAGCGGACTGGAGGAAGTGGTGGATTCGGAGATAGTTGTAATGCTCCGAGGGGGGAAGGCCATATTCTATTTGAAGGGATCGGAACGTTTTTGTCGCTGGGCCTATCTTAAGATCATTGATGAGGATAGCACCTGACTGCTTCCACAGTGAGATATTAAGATCAGGGATAGCAAGATTAAGAGCGTTGATGGGTAGCGGGAGGGGTGTGTGGAGACCAAGGTCCCCCTCATGCAAGGTCAGAGCCTTCCAGGCTACAGATGTGGCCAATATTGTTGGGGAGAGATCGAGGGGGAGGCGAGCCAGATAGTGCAATGCTAGGAGGAAGGTTCTGAGGTTCCCACCCGGCACTTGTGCAGTTTCCAGTTGCACCCAGGGGTTGTTCAACTCCAAACGCATCCATGGTCTAGTTTGAGCCAGGAGGGCGGCTATGTAGTAATCTTTTAGAAGAACATGACCTACACCCCCTGCTCTCTTATTCGGGACAAGTTTGCTAAAAGCGCATCTCGCTCTTTTCCCCTGCCAGAGGTATTTGTTAAGCAGAAATTGGGCTCTAGTAAAGAAAAGAGTGGGGATTGGGATCGGCAGAGTGCGGAATAGGTACAGCAGTTGGGGTAGAAGCATCATCTTGAATGCCGCCAATCTGCCGGACCAAGAGATCGCCGTCTTCGCCATGCTGCGAAGTTTTGGTTCAAGGGCAGCTAGGAAAGGGACATAGTTGGTCGCATATAGACGTCCAGGGTCAGGGGTCAGAATGATACCTAAATATTGTACACCGTCGTCTTTCCACTGGTAGGGGAAGGATTTTTGTAATTCCCGTCGCATGTCTGAAGGTATCTGTTTTTTATTTTTTATTGGTTGAACCAGATGGACTTGTGTCTTTTTTCAACCTGACTAACTATGTAACTATGATATTTTGAATCACGGTTTATCACATTTTTCTTGCTGGTTGCATCTGCTTCTGTGTTTTGTCTTTCAAATTTAAAAGGTAATTCAATTTCAATTATTCTTTGTTTGTGTGTGTGAAATATAAATCATCAATTATCTTTATTTAATAATTTATTTGGGAGATATTTATCAATAAGTAAGAAATTACCATAAGCTTAAAGAACTCAGAAAATTGTTGTGGTATACTATTGAGTGTCTGAACAAAATTAATTGTGTTTATTAAGTTACTCCTTATTTGGCGTAATCGGCTGGAGGCACTGTGTATAAGTTCCATTTACAATTCAGGCACCGCCTTTTTATTATTACCTTATAATTCGCCAAGCTCCTCCTTGTTATTTAATTACATTTTCCCCATATCTATCATAATCAGATTTTTATACCACACACTCACGGCATAACAGTCTGGTGTCTCTCATCTTCCTCTAGTCTAGACAATACCCAGCAGATTCCTTATGGGGTTTACGTCAGGCAAGTTTGCTGGCCAATCAAGCACAGTGATACCATGAGCGTTAAGCCAGATATTGGTATTGTTGGCAGTGTGGGCAGGCGTCAAGTCTTGCTGAAAAATTAAATCAGCATCCCCATTAAGCTGGTAAGCAGAGGGAAGCATGCTTTAGTATTTCCCAGTAGAGAGCTGTGCTGACTTTGGACTTAATAAAACACAGTGGACCAACACCAGATAACATGGCTACCCAAATCATCACTGACTGTGGAAAATGTTGCATTTCATTTGGAAATCAAGGTCCCAGAGTCTGGAAGAAGAGTGGAGAGGCACATAATCCAATTCATGCAAAAGGAGCCCCGACCAAGTATTGAGTGCAATGTGAAGTTTACACAATCCATGATGATGAATCTGTGCTTGATTGGCTAGCAAACTCACCTGACCTAAGCCCCATAGAGAATCTGTGGGGTATTGTCAAGAGGAAGATGAGAGACACCAGACCCAAGAATGCAGACGAGCTGAAGGCCGCTGTCAAAGCAACCTTGGCTACCATAACACCTCAGGAGTTCCACAGGCTGATAGCCTCAATGCCACACCGTATTGATGCAGTAATTCATGCAAAAGGAGCCCCGACCAAGTATTCAGTGCATACTATACTGTACATGGACATCTTTTTCAGTAAGCCAGCATTTCTGTATAAAAAAAAATTTTTTATTGGTCTTATGAAATACTGTAAATTTCTGAGATACTGAATTTTGGGTTTTCACTAGCTTTAAGCCATAATCATCAAAACTACAAGAAAGACATGCTTGCAATATATCACTCTGTGTGTAATGCATTTATGTAAAATATATGAGTTTCACTTTTTGAATTGAATTACTGAAATAAATTCACTTTTTGATGATATTCTAATTTTATGAGATGCACCTGTATAGGACAACAATGAGATTAAATAATAGGGTATCGGCTGTGAAAGAACTGTCTAAGAACCTTGAAGAATAACTCAAATAGGATCACATTATCTATCTTCACTTCTGTGGCAAGGTGAAGCAGCGGCCTTGCCGCACACTACAACTAGTTGTCCTCAAGATTGTGCATAGTTCATAGTTGGAGTATCCCACTCAACCCTTCTCCCATCCCAGTTCTAAATAAAAAACAAAAAAAACAACATCCCCTGGATTGATTATTGACTGAGCCAAGGACTTTCAATGCTATTCGTCTGCTATCAGTTGCTAAGGGTAACCCAGGGGAATCCAGAAGGTGCAATTCTCAGCAGTCCTCTAGGGGGCAGTGCTACACATTTAACCCTTCAATAACTAGGTAACAATATTGTTAACCAAGACTATCATTTCAGATAGCCGTGTCCCTTTGGTTAATGGTCCTGATCATTAAAGCCTCCGGAAGGATGCAATTAACAGTTCAATGATATTAATAAGGAATTACCCTATAACAGGGGTAAAAAAATTCAAGGAAGTCCAGTCACTAAATATTTCTTCTGGCCAAGGTCCGAATCTTAAGTTTGTGGCATGAAAGATTGTACGCTTCTACTTTCCTTTTTCTGGTGCAGCCACAAGCTATGGCGCTTTTCTTACTGTTAACTCCACACACTCTGGTAATACTCTGTAAATTTCCCCAATAGTGTTCCCCCTTACATCAAGTGCCCCTACCAGAGTGATTCATTACATTGGGTCCCCCCATAAAACAGTTGACACCGTCAAGGTACCCCCTTATATCAGGTGTCCCCATCAGAGTGCCCCCCTACATCAGGTATTCCCATCAGTGTGCCCACTTAGATCAGGTTTCCTCATCAGAAGGCCCCTTTACATTAGGTGCCATCATCAGAGTACCCCCTTACATCATTTGTCCCCATCAAATCAGGTGTGTCAATCAGAGTGCTCCTTTACATTAGGTGCGCCCATCAGAGTGCCTCTTTACATCAGGTTTCCCCATCATAGTGCCCCTTATATCAGGTGTCCTCATCAAAGTGCCCCTTTATATCAGGTGTCACCATCACAGTGCAACCTTACATCAAGTATTCCTATCAGTGTGCCCCCTAACATCAGGTATCCTCATCTAAGTGCCACCGTACATTAGGTGTCCTATCAGAGTGCCCCCTTAACATAATATGTGCCCATCAGCATGTCCCTTATTTTATGTTAAGGGGCACTCTCATGGGTACATTTTATGTTAAGGGGCATGCTGATGGACACATTTTGCTGTGCCCACCAGTGTGTCCCTTAACATAAAATAAGGTGCAGCAAACAATGACTACACTTAAGCTTGAGATAAGATAAAAAAAAAGCACTATAGCAAGCTGACAGTTAGCATTCTGATCCTTTTCAATGCCTCCTGCAGCCATCAATCACACACAGCAGACATAGCAGGCACAAGATGTAGGCTTTAGACAGCGATCTCCCACCACTCAGCAGCAGTGATCACTGTTTACTACCTCCTTCAGTGGTCACTGCTCCTACAACTCTCCCCACACAGGGTGATCACGGTTTTCTTAAGCTGTAAAAATAGTAACATATTTACACACTCCAGCTTGTTCTGCCGCACTCCCTGCTTCCTCCTACTCCGACCTCGCCACTCAGCGCCTCTCTCCCTTCTCACATGACATTTCCCCTAAATTGCACACAGGGCCGGTTTTAGACAAAGTGTGGCCCTGGGCAAACCTAAAAGTGGGGCCCCAAATTTTTTTATATTCTACCAAAAATATAGGCGCCATATATGGTGATATGCTGCGCGGCACCCAATTGCACCAACCGGCAAGGGAAAGGGAAGAGAGGGGCAGTGTCCTTCCACAGGTACGCTAGGAATCTGTAAGATCGGTGCTATGGGCTCCTGACAGTGACGTGGCCCCTTTGTAAAATCTTTAGACACAAGGAACAAAAGTGCAATAATTTATAAACAAGTGCAATATAAATAATTCACAAACTAAGACCAGTGCATTACAAAAATCATACATAGACAAAACCAGAGCATTACAATAGTAAATTGCCAGGTCTAGGTGGGGTAGGGTTGCTACCTCACCCCTTTAATCCAGGACACATACGAATTACCAGTGGCGGCTGGTGCTCAAAATTTTTTTTTGGGGGGGGGGGGGGGGGGGGCGCAAACAGAAAAATGTAATAGGCATTGCTTTGCGGCAAAAAACGCTGTAAAAAATTGCGTGACTTAACAAACAATCATTAGGTTGGTTCAAGATTGACCAGCGTGTCCCCCATCAATGCACAGTGACCACAATGCACAGTGACCAGCATGTCCCCCATCAATGCACAGTGTCCAGCATGTCCCCCATCAATGCACAGTGTCCAGCATGTTCTCCATCAATGCACAGTGTCCAGCGTGTCCCCCATTAATGCACAGTGTCCAGCATGTTCCCCATCAATGCACAGTGTCCAGCATGTTCCCCATCAATGCACAGTGTCCAGCATGTCCCCCATCAATGCACAGTGTCCAGCATGTTCCCCATCAATGCACAGTGTCCAGCATGTCCCCCATCAATGCACAGTGTCCAGCATGTCCCCCATCAATGCACAGTGACCTGACCAGCATTTCCCCATTCAATGCACAGTGACCTGACCAGCATGTCCCCCTTCAATGCACAGTGACCTAACCATTATGTCCCCCATCAATGCAGTGTCCAGCATGTCCCCATCAATGCGTGACCCCCCCCCCCCGGAGGACTTCACTTACCTCTGGTGCCACTGCCGTCACCGTGTCTGGCGTGCTGCTTGGGACTCGGTCGGACGTCTTCTCCCTCCGAGTCCTCGTCTCGACCTGCATGCGCGCCGCCCGTCACCGTCCCGACTCACTGGCGACTGTGCTGCTCGGGAGTCGACTTCTTCCTCCTCCATGGCGCTGCGACTCGGTCGGCGCCGCCCGCTGCCTCTTCTCTGATGGCGTATGGGAAGGTGTGGTGAATTTGGTGGGGGGATCACATATTAGGGTGGGGGTGTCAGTGGTGAATTGTGTGGTTTTGGGGGGGGGGGCTACACCGCCACTGTATCATACCCCCCCGCACACAATTCACCACTGATCTCCTCACCAAATTCACCACTACTGTGTCATTCCCTCCGAATGACACAGCAGTGGTGAATTTGGTGAGATTACATATTGGTGGGGGTGTCAGTGGTAAATTGTGTGGTGGTGGGGGGATGACACAGCGGTGGTGAATTTTGTGGGGAAATCACATATTGGTAGGGGGTTTGTGCCACAGACAGACCCCCTACCAATATGTGATTTCCCCACAAAAGTCACCACCGCTGTGTCATTCCCACCCCTACACCACCACTGACACCCCCACCAATATGTGATCATGTCCCCCAAATTCCACACTGCTGTGTCATACCCCCACACCACCACCAATATGTGATGTCCCCCAAGTTCACCACTGCTGTGTGTGTCGTTGTCCCCCCATCACACAATTCACCACTGACACCCCCACCAATATGTGCTCTCCCCCAAGTTCACCACTGGCACTATGGTGAATTTAGGGGAGATCACATGTTGGTGGGGGTGTCAGTGGATGTGGTAGTTAGCTGGGCTTGCTTATTATCTACTCACTGACCTCTGTCACCACTTATGGACACCATAGAAAGGCAGCGCCGCCGGGCCCCTCCTCCCACAGATGCAGCGCTGGCCACCGGGCTCCTCCTCCCACTTCCATAGCACGGCCGCCGGGTCCCTCCCCTCCTCCCACTTCAATGCCATTGGCCGCCGGGTCCCTTCCCTCCTCCCACTTCAGTAGTGACAGCCGCCGGGCCCCTCCCCTCCTCACACTTCAATATAGAACTGGCCGCCGGGCCCCGCCCCCTAATTCTATAGCGGCGGACGCAGGGCCCCTCCCCTCCTCCCACTTAGCGCTGGTCGCCGAGCGGCAGTTCCCGGCGATAGCCCGATGTTGTCTCACTCAGTCTCTGAGACAACATCGGGTGAATTAGTACTGTACTGGGCGGCGGGTTCCCTTCCCGTCCGAAGTGCCCGACCGACCGGCGACCGCTCAGTCCGCCCCTGGAGCCCGCTGCTGACAGTGGCCCGGGGCCCCTGGACATTCGGGGCCCTGGGCAGTTGCCCAGTTTGCCCCCCCCCCTAACGCCGGCCCTGATTGCACAGATGGGAGGACGGGAGGCACAGTAGTTTTGAATGGACGACGGAAGCTGCAAGCTGGTGATTGGTTTCTTTGACTGCACTTTATCTTAGCAACTAATCACTGGTTTATTTATCTCAGGCAGCTTCCGCCCTCCCTCCAGAACTGTCCCGCTTCTCACTGTTGGCTCTACGAAGATGAAAGCGTGATGGCTGATAGAAGAACAAGCTCCTAAATGGCGTGACCACTGTGGTCCGGGTGGGAGAGTGATTGGGGCAGGACCTGAACCGCGGGCTGCCATTTAGTGATGCCTGCCCTATAATAAAACCATGAGACTGGTCTAATCTTTTATATACATGAAAATAACAGCAAGTTGGCAGTGAAGGCAGGAGTGCCTACAAAAAGCTCTGCTCCTTGGAGTTTCTTTTTATGGAGTATTTGCTAATAGCCATGCAAAGCAGTAATTAATGTATCCGTAGGAACAGGGATGAAGTATTGTTGCAAAAGTTTGTATAAATTGTTTCATTTGACAGAGCTTACCTAGCTATTGGGAAGGTTATTTTTAACTGAGACTTTTTACTCTGACATTAATAAAGTTTGATTGATTTTACTCAGCTGATTCTGAGAAGGTGTGATTATATGCTTTGTCTCAGCTTTCACAGCTGAAATCCTATTTTTTTAGCGCTTCTATGAACCTTTTTAATATACTTATCAGGAATGCATTCTCTTTGCTATCACACCTCAGGTTACTGCCTTGTTTGACTGCTTCCCCCATTTTAAATGCTTCTCCTCCACTGTAAATGCGTCTCCCCCACCTGGAGGAAAGACAGAGGTGTCTTGATATTTCCTGGTTTTCGGTGAGCAGAAAAGCCAGAAATTCACGCTCTGTCTGCTATCTCCTTGCTTTGTGTCTCTTGAGCTTTGTGGACTCTTGGACTCAAATTGTCCTTCTTCATTCCACCTTTCTATTTCTACCATATAACTTTCCTACTTCACCCCCCCCCCCCCACACACACACACCTTTTCTTTTTCCTCACCCAGTTGTCCTACTTTACTGTTGTACCACGGTCAAATTTGTAAGAATTTGAATCTTTAAGCTATTTCCTAAAACCTTTGGATCTGTTTTGGCTGCTATTTTAACTGTTCAATTCATGCCTGTAACCACTGGTTAAAAATATAATCAGAGGTGGCTTTCCAAGATGGCGGACACGTTCTATGTGAGCTCCAGTCCGGCTCTGCTCTCCGTTCCCCCTGCACAGCTTTGTGAGCTTCCAATTGCTTCAGGGCTAAGTGACCCTACCTTCCCTACTCCTCTGTAACGGCCCATGGTGAAAATCGACTACCAAAAGCCATATCCATGGCCTTCACATGACCCGAGGGCCCTCTGCAGCTATGGAGCGCTTCCTGACTAGGCCTGCATCCCTGGTCTCAATTTCTCAGGATGATCTACACCAGGGGTAATGAATTAAAATTCAAGGAGGTCCGGTTGCTAAAATTTTCTTTGGGCCGAGGTCCGAATCTGAAGTCTGAGCTATGACTCAGAAAGATGGGCAAAACAAAAACGTGTCCATCAGCGTTGCTCTTAACATAAAATATGCCCATTTGAGTGCCCCCTAACATAAAATGTGTCCATCAGCGTGCCCCTTAACATAAAATAAGGAGCACGCTGATGGGCACATTTTATGTTAGGGGGCACTCTGATGGGCACATTTTATGTTAGGGGGCACGCTGATGGGCACATTTTATGTTAGGGGGCACTCTGATGGGCACATTTTGTTAGGGGGCACACTGATGGGCAAAACAAAACGTGTCCATCAGTGTTGCTCTTAACATAAAATGTGCCCATCAGAGTGCCCCCTAACATAAAATGTGCCCATCAGCGTGACCCTTAGCATAAAATTTGCCCATCAGCGTGCCCCCTAGCATAAAATTTGCCCATCGGCGTGACCCTTAGCATAAAATTTGCTCATCAGCGTGCCTCCTAGCATAAAATGTGCCCATCGGCGTGACCCTTAGCATAAAATTTGCCCATCAGCATGCCCCTTAACATAAAATATGCCCATCAGTGTGACCCTAACATAAAATAAGGGGAACGCTGATGGGCACATTTTATGTTAGGGGGCACTTTGATGGGCACATTTTATGTAAGGGGGCATTCTGATGGGCACATTTTATGTTAGGGGCACTTTGATGGGCACATTTTATGTTAGGCGGCATTCTGATGGGCATATTTTATGTTAAGGGGAACTCTAATGGGCATATTTTATGTTAAGGGGAACTCTAATGGGCATATTTTATGTTAAGAGCAACGCTGATGGACACGTTTTGTTTTGCCCATCAGCGTGCCCCTTAACATAAAATGTTCCCATTAGAGTGCCCCATATGTTAAGGGGCACTCTAATGGGAACATTTTATGTTAAGGGGCACTCTAATGGGAACATTTTATGTTAAGGGGCACGCTGATGGGCAAAACAAAACGTGTCCATCAGCGTTGCTCTTAACATAAAATATGCCCATTAGAGTTCCCCTTAACATAAAATATGCCCATTAGAGTTCCCCTTAACATAAAATATGCCCATTAGAGTTCCCCTTAACATAAAATATGCCTATTAGAGTGCCCCTTAACATAAAATTTGCCCATCAGCGTGACCCTTAACATAAAATAAGGCGCACGCTGATGGGCACATTTTATGCTAGGGGGGACTCTAATAGGCATATTTTATGGGGCACTCTAATGGACACAAATGTGTGCCCCTTAACAAAATATGCCCATCAGTCTGCATTTTATAAAAATGTGCCCCACATACCTTTGGGAGCAGAAAATGCGGGAGCCAGGAGCAGCGAACATCAGAGGGGCAGGGCGTGCTCGCGGCTAGGCTGAGTGTGAGAGTCAGGAGCCGCAGTTAGGAGCAGGGGGGCGGGGCCCGCTCGTGACGTCACGCCCCAACTCGCGGCTGGCTGGGAGGGAGCCGAAGAAAGAAGCAGGGGGCGGGGCCCGCTCGTGACGTCTCGCCCCAACTCGCGGCTGGCTGGGAGGGAGCCGAAGAAAGAAGCAGGGGGCGGGGCCCGCTCGTGACGTCTCGCCCCAACTCGCGGCTGGCTGGGAGGGAGCCGAAGAAAGAAGCAGGGGGCGGGGCGCACACCCGTAATGTCACTGGTTGCTGGGACACCCGCGGTCCCAGCAAATTAATAACTACTTACAGTGGCGGCCTGACGGGTCCGGGCGGAATCATCGTGCGGGCCGCTCCTGGACCGCGGGCCGCCATTTAGTGACGGCTGCTCTACTCTATCCCTTTTAACACCTGAGCTCCTAGATGAAAAATTACAAATACTTTTGCTCCAGCTGACTCGCAATATAGCTCAGTAAGTTGGGAAATTATCCCAGGAACTGAGGGGGAAAACTGACCAAATTGAGGAACGAACAGATGCCCTGGAAACTAAATTTGATGACATGATCCAATATGTGCAAGCCCAGGCTCGTCCTTGAAACACTCAGTTTTGCAGTTACAAATCCACCAGAAAGATCTGAAAAATAAGTAACGGCGCCAAAATCTGCGCATTAGAGAGAGATCACAAAATGTGCCTGATAATAAGATCCGTCCATATCTCCTAGGCTTATTCAATTTTCTTGCACATAATATTGCTGACATAGACTGGCGGCTGGACCGTGCCTACAGGTCACTGGCCCCTAAGCCTCCCACAGGGGCCAGGCCGAGAGATGTTGTGGTCCGTTTTCACTACTATGATAGCAAGGAAGGCCCTCACGGTGACCACTCGCAACCGCTCCCACATTGAATACAAAGGTGACAAGATTACAATTTTTAGTGACTTATCTCCTATCACCCTGGTGAAGAGGCGCTCTCTGTGACCCATCACTGCTCACCTCCAGTCCAATAAAGTCCCGTACTACTGGGGCTTCTCTTTCTGCTTGAGTGTTATGAAGGATGGAATACAACATTCCCTGCGAGACCTCCATGAATGTGATGCTTTCCTTAAAAGCTTAGGCCTTCCTCCACTCCCGGCTGAAGAGTCTCCTCCACCGCCTTCCACGCCATGAGCTCCCTCTGCACCTACCAGGATCTGGACTCCTGTTTGAGGCCCCTTTAAAGAAGACCTCCTCTACTCCTCAACATACCCATCTGAGCAAGTACCCTACCTAATTTCCTCCATGTCTGCTCTCTAGGATCCAGCTTTGGCCTCAGGCCCTACGTGTTCACCAAGGCTCCCTTCCGTTTTACACCTTGATCGCTTCTGGACAGATAACAGATCACATGGCCCAATCCAGAGACTGTATCAACATTTGTTTCTTTCTTTTGCACTAACTGTTGGGTCGGAGAGGGGGGTTGTTGCCCCCCATCTCTCTGTCTTGCGGAGCCGCCATGTCTCCACACACACCATGTGGCACAGTCCACAGGTTCCCGTGCTTTTTTTTTTTGTCTCTGGTTTTTCACCGTTTGGCTGTTTTTTTTTTTTTTTTTGCTATTTAGGCCTCTGAGGCCTTGTGTTTGCTTTGCTTCTGACTTTTTCATGAGACTTTTTTCTTAATTTTTTCCTTGTATGACCTTCTTTTCAAAGTAAAGTTTTCTCCTGGTATACCCTGGGGATGCCCCTCGTTCCTTACAGGTTCCATGTGCCTTCTACTTCTGCCTTCTATGGCTTTAAAACTTTTATCATACAATGTTAAAGGTCTGAACTCTCTTAAAAAACAATGGACTGCTCTGAAAGAGTTTAGGGCATCTGGGGCCGATGTGATTCTGATTCAGGAGATGCACTTCCACCCCGGAGGCTCTTTCAACTTCGCCTTTTAGATATTATTCCCACTCGTTTGTAGCATCAGACTCATCTGGAAAGGCCGGGGGGCGATTCTAGCTAAGCGCACCTGACCTCTCCGGATTAAGTCCTCTCGACTAGACCCTCATGGTCGCTATGTGATCTTGGAATGTAAATACTTGTCTACCCATTTTGTACTTATGAATGTGTATGTTCCAAACACTGGGCAGATAAAATTTCTTTCTGACACTTTAGAGCTTTTGGAAAAATCCCCCAACCGTTCACTATTGTGGGCAGTGATTTTAATGTGTTTTTTTTCCCCATTGCGGGATAGGAGATCCCTGTTCCACACTATGTCCCCCTCCTCAAAGCAGTCCTTGCCCGCCTCCTTTCGGAGGCTGATATGGACCCACCATCTGTTTGACGCTTGGAGGATCAAACACCCAACCTGCAAACAGTTTTCCTTTTATTCCTCCTCACAAAAGAGGTTTTCCAGACTAGATTATTTTTTTGTTTCTGCACCGCTTTTGACTGGGTCTGATTACCTGGTCCGACCACGTTCCACTTTACATTGACTTGTCTTTATCGGGGGAATTTCCTAGGAAATGCCATTGGCAACTGAATGAGTCCTTGTTGAATCAACCAGCTACTAGAGAAACACTCTCATAGGCCTTGACTGAATTCTTTGAGTTGAATGTGGGTTTTGTGGAAGGGGAGTCCACCCTGTGGGAGGCTCACAAGGGTTTTTTAAAGGGTCAATGTATATCCACTGGCTCTCGCCTAAAGAAAAACCTAGCGGCTCAGAAAGTAGCCCTTTTGAGCAGGTTGAGAGTCGCCGAGCGTCACCTTTTGACTTTCCCCACGGTGACCCGTCTCCGATTGGTCATGGCTCTTCGTGACCAACTCAAATCCCTAACTTTATCTGCCACCTCCAAATCATTGCTTTGGGTGAAACAGAAATGTATGAATTCTCCAATAAACCCCATAGAATGCTGGTGTCTAGGCTCAACCCCCTGACATCCTAATACAGTATTAGGATGTCAGGGGGCTCAACCCCCTGACATCCTAATACAGACAGATGGTGCGCCTACCCATTGTCCATAGACTATGGCCAAAGTATTTGGGGAATTTTACCAGAAACTTTACAATTGGCTCTATCCACCGCTCCACCTGCCTTTTGCGCAGGATTCCATAGACACTTTTCTGGAGAACATTCCCCTTCCCAACTTATCCCCTTCTGATCGCCGGCAACTGAACACTCCTATCACATTTGAGGAACTCTCCACCACGGTTAAACATTTACTTGCCCATAAGTCCCCAGGCCCTGATGGGCTTCCTTATACATATTTTAAGACTTACTTACATATCCTGGCCCCTCATATGCTATCCCTATACAACTCTTTACTAGATGGAAAGGTTCCTAATTCCTCATTCTCTCACTCTTTTATTACTGTAATACTGAAGCCAGGTAAGGATCCATCCCTCCCCGATAACTACAGACCTATAGTGCTCTTGGACTCTGATTACAAGATATTTATGAAAAACCTTGCCAACCGCCTTTCCCTACTACTTCCCAAATTGATAGACAAGGATCAGGTGGGCTTTGTCCCAACTAGACATGCTGGGGACAACACTAGGCGCACCATAGATTTGATTGATATGCTGAATAGGGTGAAACATCCTGCTATTATTTTGAGTCTGGATGCCCAAAATGCGTTCGACCGCCTGAGTTGGCCCTATATGTTTGCTGCACTGTCTAGGTATGGTTTTAAAGGTCCCTTTATTTCAGTTCTACAGGCTCTATATTCTACCCCTACCTCTCAGGTTCGGATGTCTTCTTTTCTGTCACAGACCTTCCAGATGTCCAATGGTACTAGGCAGGGCTGCCCGTTATCCCCTCTCCTTTTTATACTGTATCTAGAGCCCCTAGCAGCTGCCATCCGGGCCCATCTGGATGTATGGGGAATCCCCATGCGACAGAGGGAGTATAAATTATCTTTATGTGCAGATGATATACTGCTGACATTGACCCACCCCTGCCTTTCCCTTCATGCCCTGTTGTCTAAATTTAGCCTTTTGTCTTGCTATAAAATGAATACTTCCAAGACAGAAGCTTTGCCCCTTCATATTCCCTCGGAAGACCTCCTGGCTTTGCAGCAAACATACCTGTATAGATGGACCAAAACTGCCCTCAAATATTTGGGGGTACTGATTACACCTACATATTCTTCTCTTTACCCGGTTAACTACCTGCCTTTATTTTAAGACATTAGGGACATGCTCAACTGCTGGAACTCTTATCCTATTTCCTGGTTAGGCAGAATAAATGTCCTGAAAAGGTCCATATTACCCAAGTTGCTCTACTTCTTTGAAACACTCCCGGTGCAGATCCCCATGTCCCAGTTAAAGACGCTCAAACAATGGTTTCTAAACTTCATTTTGGAACAATAGGGCTCACCAATTGGCAGGCTCAGTGATCTTCTCCCCCAAAAATAGGGTGGGTCTGGGTGATCCTGATGTCCTCAAATATTATTTTGCATCCCACCTTCGCTCGATTGCTTCCTGGACGTCTCAGGAGGCACCGAATAGATGGTCGGAGATTGAAATGGGCTCCCTGTATCCATAACATCCCTGCGCTTTGATATAATCTTCCTCATCTCCCCTAGACCCCAAACTCCAGAGTCACTGCCTAGCTTCTATGCTGTTCTCTGTCAAGATATGGCGCACTTGTGTAGATCAGTTCTCTCTCTCTTGGCCATGCCCTCGACAGTCTGTCGCAGACCCGCGTATTCCCTTTGGAACAGCATGGCCTTTTTCAATTGCTCCAATTTGTTCATCCAATCACCCACAGGTTTCGCACCTTTGCAGACCTGCAGTCCAAATATCACATTCCTAAACATTCCTTCTACTTATATCTCCAAATTATGTCCGCAGTCATGTCCGCAGTCTCTGACCATCTACTGTATCATGTCTGCAGTCTCTGACCATCTACTGTATCATGTCTGCAGTTTCTGACCATCTACTGTATCATGTCCGCAGTCTCTGACCATCTACTGTATCATGTCTGCAGTCTCTGACCATCTACTGTATCATGTCCTCAGTCTCTGACCATCTACTGTATCATGTCTGCAGTCTCTGACCATCTCTTGTATCACGTCTGCAGTCTCTGACCATCTACTGTATCATGTCCTCAGTCTCTGACCATCTCTTGTATCACGTCTGTAGTCTCTGACCATCTCTTGTATCACGTCTGTAGTCTCTGACCATCTCCTGTATCATGCCCTTAGTCTCTGATCATCTCCTGTATCATGTCTGCAGTCTCTGATCATCTCCTGTATCATGTCTGTAGTCTCTGAATATCTCCTTTAGCAAGTCTCCAATCTCTTATTCAAACTTAAACACATTGCTAATACTATTAGCTGTCTATTTATGCTGAAGGTAGGACTGTGCAGGGGAGGCAGAGAGTGCAAAAGGGGGAACTGTGATTAGAGAGACGGAGGGCAGACTGCAAGGGGCACTGTGATGGGGGGCTGTGAAATTTGTGCAAAAAATATATTCTTGAACACATTACAATTGTTTGTGGGTGTTTTTCCATTTTAAAGTTGGGGGGGGGTGCCAGATATAGGATCCGCCCCGGGTGCCAAATGCTCTAGGTACGCCACTGGGTGGGGGACATCATTCCTCACTTTAATAAGACATGGGATGATTGGGACACCTCCACTTTTGGTTCCCCCTTTGGGCCCAACCTTGATAGAGGCCGCGGGGGATCCTACTCCCTCTTCACATTAATCACCCCCCGCATCCCATGGCTTAGCTCCTCTTGTATAACTTGTGGCTTTCCGTTATCTAACCCAAATAACCCTCAGGTCATACGGTTATAGGTTTTGTCCTTGCTACTCTTTGTTCTTCCTTTTTCTCTACCTTCTTCTCCTCTTTGTCTTTCCTTTCTATCCTTTTCTTATTATATGCAATGCTTAGGCTCTTCGGAGTCTCATTTATTTTTGTTATTTCTACTGTTGTTTGAAATGTCCCTTTGGGATTTATTTTTGTACTTGTTTTCAAAATTTTATCAATAAAAATACAATTTAAAAAAATAATAAAATCAGATGCCGCATCCACAACAACTAAAAATGCTATTACTTTTATAGTTTTAAAAATTAAGCAGAATGTGGTGCTACTGCTGCTACACTAATATACCAAAAGTATTGGGACGCCTGCCTTTACATGCACATGAATTTTAATGGCATCCCATTCTTAGTCCATAGGGTTCAATATTGTGGTGGCCCACTCTTAGCATCTATAACAGCTTCAAATGATCTGGGAAGGCTGTCCACAAGGTTTGGAAGTGCGTCTATGGGAATGTGTTGATTATTCTTCCAGAAGCGCATTTGTGAGGTCAGGCACTCATGTGGACGAGAAGGCCTGGCTTGCAGTCGCTGCTCTATTTTATCCCAAAGTTTTTTTTATCAGGTTGAGGTCAGGACTCTGTGCAAGCCAGTAAAGTTCCTTCAACCCTAAACTCGCCCATCCATGTCTTTATGGACCTTGCTTTGTGCACTGGTCCAAATCATTTGGTGGAGGGGGGATTATGGTGTGGGGTTGTTTTTCAGGGGTTGGACTTTGCCCTTAGTTCCAGTGAAGGCACCAGCATTCCAAGACATTTTGGACAATTTAATGCTCCCAACTTTGAAGGAACAGTTTGGGGATGGCCCCTTCCTGTTCCAACATGAATGCGCACCAGTGCACAAAGCAAGGTCTATAAAGACATGAATGAGTGAATTTGGGGTGGTGGAACTTGACTGGGCCGCACTGTCCTGACCTCAACATTATAGAATACCTTTGGGATGAATTAGAGCAGAGACTGCATGCAAATAATGTGGTACCAGCTTGCAGTGTTGCTGCTGACACTGTCCATACTAACAACAAACAGGAAGATGGCACATTGGGGACATCCCTGTTTAGGAAACCCACCACGGGAAACACTATACTTCACGCATCCAGAGCACATCCTTAGCCCCTGATTAGGAACATACCTTACACACAAAACCTTTTTTTTCCACAAATAGAGCTTTCTTTTAGTGGTATTTGCGCTATAAATAAAAAAAGAGCGACAATTTTGAAAAAAAAAAACAATATTTTTCACATTATGCTATATAACATTCACAAAAAAAAATTTAAAAATCTACATTTTTTAACATTTTTGGTCTATTTGTTTTCTGCTATATATTTTTGGTAAAAAAAAAATCGCAATAAACATATTTTGATTGGTTTGCGCAAAAGTTATTGCGTTTACTAACTACGGGAAAGATTTATGTAATTTTTATTGTTTTTTTTACTAGTAATGGCAGCTATCTGCGTTTTTTTGCAGGACTGCGACATTGCGGAGGACAGATCGGACCCCTAACTGACATTTTTGACACTTGGGGTACCAGTGACATTACTACAGTAATCAGTGCTAAAAATATGCACTGTTACTGTAATAATGCCATTGGCAGGGAAGGGGTGGGTGATTAAGGGGTTAAATGTAAGCCTAGGGGACTGATTCTAACTGTGGGGGAGGTTGGGCTTTTGAAATGATCATAGAGACATGCGATCCTATATAGCAGGATTGCATGGTCTCTGTGATCATGTGAGGGAGAATGACAGACGGCTGTGTTTACATCAGCCGTCCGTCCTTCTCTGTCAGGGGGGGGGGGGTGATCGCCGGTGTCAGGCGGCCACCGGAGCTGCCTGGCACCCACACTGGCTTCCCTGCTGACGATCGGGGTGGGAGCGCGCCTCCGGCTGCGTGCACTCCCCGCTGCCCTAGTGGCCTCCCAGGCAGATGACGCCTATTAACGTGATTTTGTCTGGGAGAGCCACACTGCCGACATAAAAAGACATTGCAGCGATTGCAAGTGGTTAAATAAAATTGTGGAGCAATTTGAAAGAGAGGCAAAACTTTTGAGATCAAGGTTGCTTCTGAGGGGTTATACTAAAACCACGTTGAAAAAAGCATATAATAATGTATGCCAAAAAGACAGACACGAGATGCTGTTTGGGAACAGAGTCAAAAAACAACTTGATACAGTAAGAATCATTACCACATATTCCAGTCACCGTTATCTGGTAGAGGAGGCCATAGTAAAGCATTGGCACCTCTTAACTGGTGTTCCAATCCTGAAAAAACACATCAAGGATTATCCCCAACTTACATATAGGAAGGGCAGGTAACTTAGAGATCGGCTAGTCCGAAGCCATTTTCAGGCAGATTCCCCTATAACTGACACTAGAAAAGGAATGTATAAATGTGGGACGTGTGAGTACTGTAAATGGATTTTGGAGGGACCTTCGTTTGTGTTGCCAAATGAATGCACGCATACTCTGGGACATTATGTGGACTGCCAAAAACAAGGAGTCATATACATTGTGTTCTGCAGGTGCGGGGCATTCTGAGTTGGCAAAACAATTAGAAAGTTCTAAAAAAGGATATATTATCATATCAGAAAGAACCTCCTATACTGTATATACCCACCCATAGGGAGACACGTTGCCCTCAAACATAAACATGATACGTCCGTGGTTCAATTTACTGTTTTGGAATAGGTGTTGGAACATCCTGGAGGTGGTAATTTTGACAGAAAATTATTGCAGCGAGAGGCAAGGTGGATTTTCTGTCTCAATGCCAACTCCCCACCAGGCCTCAATGACATTCTGAGCTATAAGCCATTCTCATAGCAGTTGGTTGGTTAACCCAGTCTAATGACAATGATTGGGTCTCTCTGTGTGAAAAAATATATATATAGTAGAATAAATATTAACATATTATAATCTTTTGATACTTTGTGATAAATGCTGTAATTGTATATTGTGAACAGCAAGGGTTATAATGTGATATACATGGAGGGGAGTGCTGGATCCCTTGAGACATTATGTGCTTATTGAGCCTTACTTATTGTGGTGATATATAGCCGTTGTTGCTGTTGTTGATGATATTATCTTCTGATTGTTAAGAGCCATGTATTTTCACAGACTCCCATCCATGGTTAACATCTGGGGGCAGGAGGGCATTAAAATATACTTCCGTGCCTGACCAAGGAGGTGGTGATGAGGTGGTAGGAGACATGGTAGCTTGTCTAATGTACTTTATGTTACTTTATATTTTTTTGATAGTCCCCGGCTATGCTGAACCTGTATTAATGGTGATCTGAGGCATATTTTGTGCCCTGGTTTATGTGTGTTGAGTGCTTGGGAATGTTTAATGCCCAGGGCTCCAGTCTCCTCTTGCGACCTTTTGTGCTAATGCCCCTCACGCTTGCGCGGTTGCTTCGGGTTCCCACTTGCGCGGTTGTTTTGGACCTACGCATGGGTCACTTGCAGCCATCGGCACAGGGGGACTGACGAGTGATTGAATGTGGTTCAGTCGGCAGGCCATGACGCAGCAGATGGTACACATACCTTCTCATGTATTGTTTGGCTGGGTTTAGCTGACCGTGAAGAACGGGACGTGGTAGGCACAGGTGATAGTAATATATTTATTGGATGATAACGCAGGATATTGGCGTCAATGCTGACTTTAAATAGGGATGAGCTGCGTATGGTAGATGTAGATGGTGATAAACAGTAGCTGCAGGCCTGCGGTTTAAGGTTATATGGGGAAGGCGAATGCTGATGGCCCTACATTGATTGCTCCCTATAATCATATGGTTTTACTGGCATTCTTAGGTGGCTTACTGTTACTAGGTAGCGCTTCCCATGGATGGGTCTTGATGTACCACCTGATGCATATTTTGTGTATGGGTGTTGGTAAGTGTTTTTGCTTTCTGGACTAATATAAATATCTTGTCTAAGCTTTTGTGCTAAGATTTTATTCAAGGTGTTATTATCTTAAAGCGGAGTTCCGGGCACAAAATCGACCTAATCGATTTTGTGCCCATCCGCTTGCTTTGCTTCACCTGAAAAGGAATTGGATAGTTAGGGTTATTTTTTTTTTTTTTTACTTACCTCGTAATTGTAGAAAGAAATACTCACCTTTTTTCACTTCCTCCCTCTGTGGCCTCGGCCCGCGCCGTCTCTTCCGGTTTGCAATGATTCCTGGGAGCTGAACGTCATCGCTCCCAGGAATCAATGCGACGGCACCGGCCCCGCTCGTCACTTCCGGTGCGACGATGCATTCCCTGCTAAACAGCTTCTGGGCACTTAGTATTATGAAAGAAAGGGGATTGCATGATAAATACTAAGTTATTTCAGCAGGAGGAGGGGGGATCGGGCCCTGACACAGAGCTGCATGGCAGGGAGGAGGAGGAGGACACAGGAGAGCTGCAGATAGCTGCGGATGATGAAGGTAAGTAAACTGAACATGGAGTCAGGGCTCAGCAGCCATGATAAATCGTGGTCAGTTTACAGGGGGGGGGCAGAACCAGGCAGGATCAGCCAGCTATTTCAGGTGAAAGAAGGGACAAACTTACACAGCACAGGCACTGTGCTGTTATTCATGCTTTGAAGGAGCAGGATCCATTTTTTTTTTTTGGGTAACAAACGCTTTAAGCAGTAACATGCTGCCATCTTTCTCCTTCCCTAAACTTGTGTAATCTACATGATAAGCTTGTAAGCAGAGTTTTCTAGATAA
The DNA here is from genome assembly GCF_965119305.1 of Pelophylax lessonae. NCBI lineage: Eukaryota > Metazoa > Chordata > Amphibia > Anura > Ranidae > Pelophylax > Pelophylax lessonae. Next base: position 489,846,625 of record NC_138770.1, read on the forward strand.
AGTATTGAAAACTGTGTTTTCTAAGATAACATACAGTAATTGCATTCTCATGCTAAAAGGAGGCAAGGTGGTTTAGATCTTGTTTTTTGGGGTTTTTCTGGAAACCACTTTTAGACCTGATCAAACAAAACATCTTACAATTTCTTTCACGCTTTATACTCTCTTTTTTGACTGAATAAAAACATCTATGTACACCTATCCTACATGGTTTAATGGAACAAATCAAATAATATTGTTTACATTTATTTATTGTTCTCTACAACAATATTACTTGAAGTATTTAATAGTTTTTTCTCTATTTATAGGGAAATACAGAAATATATGTTTTAGTACTTTTCAGATTGTAAGCGTAACCCAACTATTTTTTGACTCTTTGACCAATTTACCAAAGAAAGCTCTGCAAGCCTCTTTCACAGCAAGTAATCATGATTTTCAGTTTACGGAGTCCCCACTGAGTTGTGCGACTATTCCATATAACAGACTCGGTTTGAAGCCTGAATTTCTTTGTGTATGGTCCTACAAATAAATGAGAAAAAAAAAGAAAAAAGTAAGTTGTTGTTCAATCCTAATGGCTTGCACAGAGGATTCTTTAGTCTGCCATGCCTAAATCTGTGGTCACATGCTACTCTGTTCTATTCACTGCTTAAACTTTCTGTTTATTGTTTTCAAGAGTGCAACTGTCTTTTATTACTGACACAACAATTAAGTCTTTCCATCTACATAATCCTGGTTAACAATTTATCTATACAAATATACAATTTACTAATAATAAAATCTTTCTTAGATTTTTTTTTTTTATTCCAGAAAATACTAAAGACCATATAAAGTTAAACTTCACTCTCTCAATTAACATTAACAATTTTGCTGCTGGCATTGATAAATAGATAGGAAGGTAGATCATACCTAATTGCTTTAAACTTTTTTTTACATTTCTTCAGTTCCTTTCCTAGTTTCCAGGCCTAGGCACATGATGTCATACATCCCAATAGCCTTCAGAAAAGGAGGTTGGGCTTTAAAATAAAAAATTGGAGACATGGATGGGTGAGTTTGCTCTGAATAATAACAATTTATGAAATATCATTTTCGGTTTGTGGTGTGTAGTTGCACTTTAATGTGGGGTGTGATCAGAATGTGATACTGAGAGGATGTGTAGCTGCAGAATTCTATACTTTACTTGCTCCTAAATTAGTACTGAAACAAATACTATCACTCATTTTACCCCTAAAGTATCCTTCTACCGCAACTGTGGCTTTATGTCACATGATATCTGGCAAACAGAAACCACTTCATATGCTGGCCAGCCCTTTACATGCCCCATCTTCCGTTTTGGAGAACTTAGCAGCTCATGACAATGTCTTGCCCAGCCTCAAAAGCTGCATCAATATGACTCAGGGCCCACCAGGCTGAAATCCTAGAAGCCATTACAACCTGTAAAAGTCCCTAACCTCCAAAATAGACCCACTTTCCACTGATATAGGCCTCCTTAGACATGTCCTAGAAAGTTCAGGGCCAACTTGACTGAGAATGAGTGTAGCATATCTCAATAGAGGACAGAGTTCATTCCAACTCTGCTTGTTTCTGCAGAATGCGCAGCTTCATAAACAGTGCTTCAACGAAATTCAGTAGATACTAAGACTGGACTACACCACAATAACATGAGAGTATTGGACCTCGTGGAGAAAGCGAAAGATGCCCGGCTTGCAACATGTGCTGAAGTCTTCCTGTCAAGGTCTTACCTTGCCCTCCTGTTGGAAGCCATCTTGCACATGTGCAGACTTCTGCCTCTTATAAACTCTGATTGCATCATCACTTGCCTGTTGCCTGGGTGTCACACAGTGATGATGCAGTACACCTGACAATATCTATCACCTGATGAGTTGCAGTCCTTGCCCTTGCGTATGTGCTCTAAGGTGCATCTCTGCTAGCAGTCTTCTGTTCTCCATGTTCCTCCATGTATGACCTGGCTTGGCTGATGACTCTCCTGGCTCTCGACCTCGCATCGGCAGAGGACCCTGCATCAGCAGACGACCCCTCATCAGCAGACTACCCGCTTCTGGAGTTGACCCCGGCTTGGGTGACTACCCACTTCTGTACTTGACCCCGGTTTGTTCCTGATCTCACTTCCTCACTCTTGCTGTGCTTTTATTGTTGTTTGCTTCAATAAACTGCTTTATTTTACCTGCATTCCCATTTGGTTTGGTTAACTGGCACCCTAACAGTACACAAGGGCCATGAATCCTGATGATGCAGGTACTCCTACGCTCCCTATGCTGGTTGCCAGGCTTGATCAACAAGATCATCTTTTGGGTCAGTTCGCTCAGGCGTTGCAGACGTTGCTTGCATGCACAGCATGCCTTGCTTCTGGTGCTGCTAGGCAGGTGGCTCTTCCTGTTGTTGCTCCTGCTGCTGCCGCTGTGGCTGCTCCTGCTCCTGCAGTTGCAGCTGGAGTCGCTGTTACCAGAGGGATGACTGGTTCAGCCCCCCTACCGCAGTGCTTTGGGGGTGAATTGAGTCAGTGTCATTGCTTCCTAAACCAAGTGGGCATTTATTATGAGATGGTTCCTCAGGCGTTTCCTTCTGATAGGTTCAAGGTGGGCTTCCTAAACTCATTGCTCTCGGACAAGGCTTTGGCCTGGGCAAATCCCTTATGGGAGAATGATAATCCTAATTACCCAAGTTTTGTTGCCTCCTTTTGTAGGGTATTCGATGTGCCTGCTCACTCTGCCTCTGCTGCAAAGCAGCTCCTGTCCATTCAACAGGGTATACAAACCATTGCAGAGCATGCCATTGAATTTCGTACACTGGCAGCAGAGGTGGGCTGGAATAATGAGACTCTGGTGGCTGTCTTCTCTCATGGTCTCACCGAGGCATTGAAGGACGAGATTGTGGCTAAGGATCTCCCTGACGAGCTTGAGGCTCTCATTTTCTTCCTGATTTTGATTGATACCAGGCTCAGGGAGAGACCATCATTTAAGGAGTGCCTGTGGAGGCCTCCTACCAGATTGGCTCCTACATTTTCTTTCCTACCCATTCCTCCCTCACCTTTCACGCCTCCTGGGGATGGTGCGTCTGGCTGTGAACCCATGCATCTGGGGTTAACTCGCCTTTACGAGCGGGCATTTAGGAGGAGGGCGGGCCGATGCCTGTATTGCAGTCTTGGTGAGCATTTTCTGAAATCTTGTCCGACCCGTCTAGGAAAAGCTTGCATCTAAGGTCCTGTCGGGGGCAAATCTTAGGAGGAATTTTCTCGCCCCCGGTTTCCCGTAAAGATAAACCGCTAATCACAGTTGTCCTCTCCTGGGCAGTGGTTTTGAAGGTTACTCAGGCATTGGTAGACTCCGGTGCTGGCGGTTATTTTATTGACAGTACGTCTGCTGCTGCGAATTCCATACCCTTGCAGCCTCGTGTTTCTCCACTAGTTATCGAGGAGATTGATGGCAGATCCCTGCAACCAGCACAGGTTACCCACGAGACTGTTCTGGTTGATATGGCGATAGGGGCTGTTCACAGGGAGTCGACCTGTTTTCAGGTTATTTCGTCCCTGCACTACTCCGTTGTTTTGGGGTACCCTTGGCTTCAGAAACACAATCCAACCTTTGATTGATAGTTGGCTGAGATCCTCTCTTGGTCTCCACAGTGTGGAGCTGTTTGTATCCATGGGCCTGTTAAGATACTTTGTACCTCCTCGGATTCAGTGTTGCCTACTGAATATTGTGAGTATCAAGATGTATTTCACAATGTGTGCCTTGGTGCTCTTCCTCCTCATCTTTCGAACAATTGTGTTATAGACTTGCAACCTGGTGCCATTCCCCCTCATTCTGTTGCAAAGAAAAAGGCTATAGAGGAGTACGTTGCGGATGCACTTTGGCCGGGGGCACATTCGCATGTCCACTTCTCCAGCGGGTGCCGTTTTTTTCTTCGTAAAGAAAAAGTGGGGTGAGTTGGGACCTTGCATTGATTATAGGGGCCTCAATCGCATCACTGTCAAGAATGCATACCAATTCCGTTGATTACTGAATTGTTCAACGGCCTTAAGGGAGCAACAATCTTTACCAAGCTTGATCTAAGAGTCGCGTATAACCTTGTAAGGATCAAGGAGGGCGACGAGTGGAAGACCGCTTTTAATAGCAGAACCGTTTTTTTACGAATCTCTAGTTATGCCCTTTGACTTGTGCAATGCGTCCGCTGTCTTCCAGGAGTTCATCAGTGATGTCTTTCATGATATGTTGCAGTAATGCGTGGTGGTCTATTTTGACGATATCTTGATTTACTCGGACTCCATTGAATCACACTACCTGGATGTTAGACGGGTGCTGCAACGATTGCGTAAAAATGGGCTTTTCTGTAAGTTTGAGACATGTGAATTCCACCTGTCTCAGGTTGCCTTCTTGGGCTACGTCATTTCTGCTGAAGGGTTCTCCATGGTCCCACAGAAGGTTTCAGCTGTTCTACAATGGCCTCGCCCCAGTGGTCTCCTTTCCATTCAGCCTTACCTTGGGTTTCCCAACTACTATCGAAAATTCATCAGGAACTTTTCCTCTTTGGCCAAACCTATCTCAGATCTGACCAAGAAGGGCAGCAATCCCCACAATTGGACGCCTGCTGCCATCCAAGCTTTCAAGGCCCTCAAGTCTGCTTTCGCTTTGGCTCCTATTCTGTCTCATTCCAATCATGGTTTGCCCTTTGTCCTAGAGGTCGATGTGTCTGAAACGGGAGTAGGCGCCCTCTTGTCTCAGAGTCAGACACCCGATGGACCCTTACTTCCTTGTGGGTTCTACTCCAAGAAGCTGTCTCCATCTGAATGCAATTACGAGATTGGAGACAGAAAGCTCTAGGCCATTATCCTGGCTCTCAAAGAGTGGAGACACTTTTTCAAAGGTTCTGTAGTTTCTGTTCTCATTCTCACCGATCATAAGAATCTGACGTATCTCTCGGAGGCCAAGAGGCTCACACCCCTTCAAGCCAGATGGGCCTTATTCTTGTCTCGTTCTAACTATGTGATCTCCTATTTGCCCAGCTCCAAGAATGTTAAGGCTGATGCCTTGTCTCGCCAGTATTCTGAGTTGTCCACGGAGGACTCCGTGCCGACACCCATCATACCTTCAAATCATATCCTGGCTGCCATCTGCACTAACTTACACTCTCCTCTTGGGGAACAGATCTTGACTGCCCAACCTGATGCTTCCACAGAGAGACCTGCTGGCAAAAGTGTTGTACCTGAGGGGTTTCGCATCAGACTGTTGCGCACGTACCACAATTCCAAGACTGACGGTCATCCTGGTAAGAACCAGATGTCCTGGGCTATTTCCCATCAGTTCCGGTGGCCATCTCCCTGCACTGATGTTGCTGTGTATGTGGCTGCTTGTTCTGTCTGTGTCCAGAACAAATCTCCTCGGCACCTTCCCTTGGGTCTACTGCATCCCATTCCCAATGGGGAGTGTCCCTGGTCTCATCTGGCCATGGATTTTATTGTGAAACTTCCCGTGTCTCGAGGTTACAGGGTTATCCTCATGGTTGTCGACCGGTTCTTCAAAATGTGCCACTGTGCTCCATTTAAGAGGCTGCCTACAGCTCAGGAGCTTGCCTTGGTGTTTGCCAGGGAGGTCTTCCGCTAACACAGGTTGCCTAAGGAGATTGTCTCGGACCGTGGGAGCCAGTTTGTCTCTAGGTTCTGGCGTGCCTTTGATCCCAGTTGGGTATTCGACTCTCCTCCTCCTTGCCATACCATCCGCAGTCCAATGGTGCCGCTTATTGTTCCAATCAAGCTCTGGAGCAATTTCTCTGCTGCTATATCTCTGACCATCAGGACAACTGGGTTGCTCTGTTACCCTGGGTGGAGTTTTCCAGGAACTCTGCCATCAACTCGTCTTCAGGAACGTCTCCATTCATAGCCAATTATGGGTTCCAACCCGCTGTGTTGCCTGAGTCGTTCTCGCCACAGGACATCCCGGCTGTGGAGGATCATCTTCGTGTCCTCCGTTCCTCTTGGGTACAGGTTCAAGAGTCTTTATGGGTCTCTGCACAGCATCAGAAGCTCCAGGCAAACTGGAGATGTTTATCTGCTCCTTCGTACCAGGTCGAGGAGAGGGTGTGGTTGTCGATCTGTAATCTCAACCTCAGGGTACCCACTCCAAAACTGGCACCCCGATTTGTTGGTCCTTTTCGCATCCTCTGTAAATTGAACCGGGTGGCCTATGCTCTCCCCCTGGCATGCGTATTTCAAATGTCTTTCACTTGTCACTTTTGAAGCCACTGGTTTGCAATCGCTATACTTCAGTTCCTAGCCCTCTTCCCATTCCTGTGGGCATTCTTTAGGAGTTAAAGGTTAGCAGCATCTTGGGTTCATACTTGTTCCGAGGTCAGGTTCACTACCTGGTGCACTGGAAGGGTTATAGTCCTGAGAAGCGCTCCTGTGTTCCCGCCACTGATCAGGCCACTTCCATCAGGCCCAGAGTTCCTCCATGGGAGGGATCACTCTGGACCACTTTTTCATGAGACTGCGTAGGCTTTTGGAAAGGAAATCAAAAATATTTTGGAATAAAAAATATTTTTCAAAATATACTGAAGGCAAATTAGTACCTTGGGGGCTGCGAATTCAAATTTTCCCACTAGTAAATAAAATAGACACCGAGTTGAAGGCTGAATGGGAGAACAACCTTCAATTATGCTCTCTAAAAATGACGAATTTGCTTTGTCAGCAGTATTCCAAAGATTTGGAAGCCGTGGACAAAGATATCAAAAAATTGTATTCAGATAATTCTTCTTTGTTAACTGATCCTTCTTTCTCCCAAAGAGAAACAAAAATGAAGAAACAACTTGAATCCTTTGTAGAAAACCTACTTAAAATCAAAGAAAAAAGTATGCTAGAGACAAACAAGCTTATGAACAAAATGAAGCATATTACTGGTCAAGAGAAAGAGGTAATAGACGTACTAGAAATCAATACCAGGGCTCCTCTCATCCTTCACTCCCTACTAATGATGTAAGCGATTCAGATGTTTCTTCTCTATCATCCACTTCTTCTTCACAGGTAAATACACAGTATCGCACAAAAGAAAATGGACCACAGAAGTGGAAAAAGGATGAAAGGGGACCTTTAAATGCATTTTCAAAACGCACCCCACCATTTCCCACTGAGCGTCACTCGCCACGTTCTTCTAATTCTCACTCTATTCCTCAATCTATACCTAATTCTGGTGATTTGGGTCTTGACATCTCTCCTTCGCCTACAATTCCTAATCTCACCACCAATACGTCTAAGGTGAGTCATAATATCATTACAAACAGCGATGTACATATGACACCCATTTTTCAGGTCCCTAGGGGCCCACAAAGTTAGCAATCACCTACTAGTTTAACTAACATTGACTCAGAGACCCTACAGGTAATTAACTTATCTTCCCAAGTCCTTAATAGTGATCAACTACAGGTTTTGTCTCTTGGCCTTACATTTTTCCCCAACCAAAAAGTTAATAATTTTGAATTAATTAAAGATATCCATCTATTTGCCTGCAGACTCATGTTTAAAGTTATGTATGACAAAGATGGGAATTCTCCCAGTATAGTTCATAGCCCTCCCTCTCCTTCTCAGGGGCAGGAATTTTCCTTGGCTGAGATGCAAGCTCTAAATGATTTAATGGAACTGTGGGATGAGGGGGGCTCTTCGGGATGGCCTTTCTCGGATGGAGATGATTCATCTCCAGTCTCAGGTGGGGGCCATTCGGTGGAGCCTCTCTTTCAACCCCCTCAGTTCTACAAACTCAAGTCCCAGGCCTTCCCTTTGTTACAGGCTAATCCTAACATCTGGGCATTCACCCAGCAGGTAGTGAGAGAGATACAATAGACCAAGTGGAAGAACTTATCTATGTCTAATTTAAGTAGAGCACAGAGATTGACAATTGAATCTTTGCAAAACAATCTCACTATAACAATAAAGCCATCCGATAAGGGGGGCAATGTGGTTGTCATGGACACCACTAATTATGAATGCATGGTTTCAGACATCCTGAGTAATCGGGATTGGTACCGAAAAATTCCAGAAGCCTATTTGGATACGCTAATCATGAAATATAGACAGCTAATTTCTGATGCCTACTCAAAAGCAATAATAGATGAAAAAACTTGGGAATTCCTTAATGTAAAAAATCCAAAAACTCCCACAATGTACGCCCTGCCGAAGGTCCAGAAAAATTTGTTAAGACCGCCGGGACGACCTATAGTCTCAGGCAATGGTAGTCTTACTGAACCTGCCAGCCAATTGGTAGATGATTACTTGCGACCTCATGTTACTGCCCTACCTTCCCACATTCAGGATACAAGTGACCTCATCAAGGCAATAGACGGGGTCCTTGTTCCAAAGGAAGCCTGACTGGTGGGTATAGATGTGAAAGCCCTCTACAACTCCATCCCGCATCATTGTGGGATCAGAGTTGTAGAGGGCTTCATTTCAGAAAGGGGAAATTCTTCTGAAAGATATAATCCTTTCATTATATCTCTTTTGCGTTTTATTTTAACCAACAACGTCTTTGTGTTCAAGGGCTCCCACTACCTCCAGGTGCAGGGGGTGGCAATGGGGACCAAGTGTGCCCTGTCGTACGCCAACCTGCACCTGGGGGGTGGGACAGCAATCTCTTCTCCAGGGAGGACCTCAGAGATATTCTCTCTGGGGTCCTCCTGTGGAGAAGATTTATAGACAAAATTTTTATGATTTGGACCAATTCTTTGACCTCTTTATTGGAATTTCTCAATATTCTAAATGAGAATGATTTCAATCTCAAGTTTACCACTACTTACAGTCAAACAAGTTTAGATTTTTTGGACATATAGATTTACATTGACAAAGACGGTACTGTTGGTTCCACCTTATTCCGTAAAATCACCATTTTAAACGCAAGTAGCTCTCACCCTAAGCCCCTTATATCCAGTATACCATATAGTCAGTATCTTCGCCTGAGGCGCAATTGCACCAGGTTAGAAGACTTTGAGACTGAAGCCAAGGGCTTCCAGAACCGCCTATTGTCCAGAGGTTATAGCAAATCACGCCTAAAAAAGTCCTATCATAAGGCCAAAGATCAAGATAGGAATGCTTTAATCTATAGAAATAAAAAGAAAAAGGACATGGGAAATGTACGTTTAATCACGCGCTATTCTGGTCAACACAGCCAGGTACGGTCGATCGAAATTTTGGTATCTACTTGAGGCTGATGACAAAGTGGCTAAACATATAGGAAATCATCCGCAGATCACATTCAAGAGATCCAAGTCTCTAAAGGACCAATTGGTCCATAGTCACCATGCCACATTCTCGAACAAATTACATAAACAACTACCTGGGACTTACCCTTGCAAAAGGTGTAGTTTTTGTAAGCATATGTTAAACGCTAGCGAATTGATCCTCCCAAACGGAAACATTTACAAACCAACTTTCCATGCAAACTGCCAAACGGTGGGAGTTGTTTACATCATGCAATGTGATTGCAAGGCCTTTTACATTGGAAAGACAAAAAGGCCATTTTTCCACCAAATCCGAGATCACGTGAAATTAGTCCGAAACAAAAAATTTGAGAGTCCGATTAGTCGCCACATGGATTTGACGATGACAAGATGAAATTCTTTGCCCTTGAGCATATCCCTCTTAATGAGAGAGGTGGTAGTGTAGATAAAAACTTACTACAGTGAGAAACAATGTGGATCTTCAATCTGTCCGCCACACGATACCCGGGTATCAATGATACTATAAGTTTTAAACCATTCTTATGATAGGAATGATTTTTCCTTCTTCTCTTTTCCTTTTTTCTTCATAAATGTTTACTTGTTTTTTGATAACTATACATTGATGTGGAAATATTTGTTCCCTAAAATGCTGCACTGAACAGTCCAATAAGTTGCTCATTTGTATATTCTAATACTTTGCCCATTGTGGATTAAGTTGTTTTAGTCCTACTGATGGTTGGAGAATTTTTTTTTTTTTAGTCTTTCTGCTGCAATTGTTACACCATATGAGCACCCACGGTCCCTCCTGCCCTGATCTTTCCCATGATCTGGACAGGGGGTACCACCTTTAATCTGCTGCTCATTTTCTGACCTGATCTTTATTGATAAATATTTGAGACGCACCCTTCTGGTGAATAAATATATATCTCTTTGTCAGAATTATAGGGAAATAAAAATCCCCTAAACTTTGTAAAATACATCTATCTATATCTTTGATAACAGATTAATATATAGAATTTTGCTAAAAAATATATTTGGGGTTTTTTTGTTTTGTCTTTTTGAACCTATGTTCTACCCATTAACAAAATATAGTGACAATTCTGGATTCTAATGTAATCTTTTATTAGAATCATTTTTTTAGGTATCTACATTTTTGGTTTCTATTCAATGGGGACTCTTTGATATCTTCTTGATGTATTCTATTTGAGCCTATAAGGGTGTTTTTGCCTCAGTATGGTCAGTGTGGTAATTTCCTCTTCATACAGTGGTCTTTTTCCCACAGTTAACATGGAATCCGCAGCATCGCCAGTGTTCAGCCGCGCTATTGCGGCTTCACTTCCGGGTTTAGGCGGATCATGTGACGCCGCCATCCAATGGCGTCGTTCCATTTTCGTAGGGGTAATTTGACGCAGCTGTTTGATTTAGCTCTCACTCCGGTGGTGACGTCAGATGCCGCCGGAGTGGAGGAGGTTCTATAAAATGCTAGCAATATGCCGACAGTCAGTCTGGACCTGTGGTTCTTAACCTGGGTTCGATCGAACCCCAGGGGTTCGGTGAGTCAGTCTCGCGGGTTCGGCGGGGGGGGGGCAACGGGGCAATTTCTCCCCCGGAGAATATATTACTGATTGTGAGGAGGCTGAGCGCACCCCAGGAAATCAGAGCTGCGGTTTGGGACAACTCACATCACAGCCATTACACATAGACACTCCTCCCCCTGTACCACCCCAGCAGGTTTCCAGGCTGCTTGCTGCTTGAGTGGGTGGGATGGGAATGTACCTGACCATGGAGATCGCGCCCGCCTGGAAGAGGGAAGTGTGAGCAGCTGAGCAGAGGGAGCCGAATGAATGTTCCTGGAGGTAGGCTAAGCTAGCTGTACATGGTGGATTAGTTTACAAGCACCTCTATGCTAAGTCTGCTGAGTTACTGCAGCTTAGCATAGAGGTGCTGTTAGCTGACAAACGGAAATGCATGTCCTTTTCATTTAGCTCAATAAAGCATTGTGAATACCCCCTGGTGTGTGCCCTCCTGATACCCCATGGTATGCCCTCCCAACACCTCCCCCCAGTGTGTTCCCTCCTGACACCCCATGGTATGTCCTCCCAACCCCCCCAGTGTGTGTCCTTCTGATACCCCATGGTATGCCATCCCAACACCTCCCCCCCAGTGTGTGCCCTCCTGACACCCCATGGTATGCCCTCCCAACACCTCCCCCCAGTGTGTTCCCTCCTGACACCCCATGGTATGTCCTCCCAACCCCCCCAGTGTGTGCCCTCCTGATACCCCATGCTATGCCATCCCAACACCTCCCCCCCAGTGTGTGCCCTCCTGACACCCCATGGTATGCCCTCCCAACACCTCCCCCCAGTGTGTTCCCTCCTGACACCCCATGGTATGTCCTCCCAACCCCCCAGTGTGTGCCCTCCTGATCCCCCATGGTATGCCATCCCAACACCTCCCCCCAGTGTGTGCCCTCCTGACACCCCATGGTATGTCCTCCCAACCCCCCCAGTGTGTTCCCTCCTGATACCCCATGGTATTCCCTCCAAACACCTCCCCCCCAGTGTGTGCCCTCCTGACACCCCATGGTATGCCCTCCCCCCCCCCCCCAGTGTGTGCCCTACTGACACCCCATGTTTTAATGGTTTTGTTCTTTGTTCTTAATGGTTTTGTTCTTTAATGGTTTTGTTCATTTTGTGCACCTATGTATAAATATATACCTAAATATATGCCTATGTTTTGAATTTGAAAAAATCATATTTTATTTTTCCAATTAAGAAGGGTTCAGTGAATGCGTATATGAAACTGGTGGGGTTCAGTACCTCCAACAAGGTTAAGAACCACTGGTCTGGACTGTCTGGCGATTAGGAGGAAGATTGCACACAGGTATTTTATGTCCTTATCTTCTATCTGGACTTTGCTGCAAATTGTAGAGCCGACCTGGACATGGGGATTTCTTTCATGTGGGATCTCCGTGGTCTGCCTTCCACTCTCTGCTTTTCCTTTGTAGAATCAATATACTTTACTGAAAACATATATCCATCTGCAGGAATTGTATCTGGGACTTGATTCCATTTGGAAGATTTTCATCTTAAGATTTTAGACTCTATCCTAACCAAATTGTGCCTGCCTGGTTCTTCAAGCTAGCCAGGGACAAGGTAATTAGGGTTTTAACCCCTCCCTTGTTTTGTCCCCATTATAGCATTATTCAACTGCTTGCTGAATGTTTCTCTTTTTTTATTTATTTTCTGTGTTTATTTAAAATACAGTAGAATCCCATTGGGATGTCCTTCAGTCAATTTGAGATAATTTTCAGGGAACACCATATCAGCTGCACACTTTTGGGGCATATAATGTTGTCCTATTAACTCAATTTTCTGATTTGAAGGGTAAATATAACTAGATACATATATATTTTTTATGTTATTCTTTATTTTGAGCCCTTTTGAAGCATTGTTTGATATGAACTGAAGAATCCTTCTGTTTATTAGTACCAGCTTTCCCTGTGGCTTGGCCTGTTCCTCCTCTATGGTGTGACGCATGCTTTGTGGTTGACAACTTCCTCCATATCATGGGCTAAAGTTCAGTCATTTGAGGTATGCCTTTTCATGGTTTTATTTAAAAATCCCATGGAGTTTGAACATTGTAACTACTATATTTATTGATATTATCACTCAATGTATATATATTTCTCATAATATTTCTTATCAAATATAGAATGCTAACTTGTGAAAGATGTTCGTCAGTCTCCTGAAGAAGCCATTACAAGATGGTGAAACATGTTGAGCAGACATAATCAAGTGCTTTCTCTTTTCTTTTATATGTTTTAAAAGAATTCATGTTCATGTTTGTACCATTGTCTTGAATAAAATATGTCCAAATGTTTTTACAGAAAATTATTTTTTCTCCATTATTTAATAATTTATCAGCACCTTAAAAGTCCCATTACCCAATTTGTTCTTTCTTGATTACTATCCAGGGATGTGGTGCTTTTGATAAACGTACTCTCCAGCAATATAAATATTAAAAATCCCTCCACTGATGTTCATGCTACATCCCTTATCTACGCTTGCTTTCCTTAGAAACCGTTTTTTGCTCCACGGAGGAGGAGCTGTTGAGGGGATGGTACTGTCAAGGTCTTACCTTGCCCTACTGTTGGCAGCTATCTTGGGCATGTGCAGACTGCTGCCTCTTATAAACTCTGATTGCATCATCTCTTGTCTGCTGCCTGGGTGTTGCACAGTGATGATGCTGCACACCTGACTATATCTATCTTCTGATGAGTTGCAGTACTTGCCCTTGCGTTTAAGCTCCAAGGTGCATCTCTGCTAGCAGTCTTCTGCTCTTCATGTTCCTCCATGAAAGACCTGGCTTAGCATAACCTGTCTTGGCATTGGAAGAGGACCCGGCATTGGCAGACGACCCGACGTCGGCAGACTACCCGCTTCTGGACTTGACCCTGGCTTGCTCCTGATCTCACTTCCTCACTCTTGCTGTGCATTTATTGTTGTTTGCTTCAATAAGCTGCTTTATTTTACCTGCATACCCGTGTGGTCTGGTTCTCCTGACGCTGACGCTTCCTCACTAAATTACTATTACTCAAAGGTCTCCCACTGACCACAGTTGAAAAAGCACATCGCATTCTCACTACAATGCTGAACCCGTGGTGCCACCTGGCCTCTTTTGATAGAGCTTCTAAATAAGAGAAACCACAACATGATTTTTGCTGAAGCCTGGAAATATCCTACGCTAACCTTCGAAAAACCTTGCATGTCTTCCAAAACTACTCACAGCATTAGGGGTGCGCTTTTACAGAATTCTGGAGACACAACAAAGATAAGGGCATTAAGTACAACCTCATATATCCTAGTAGATTTTTGATGAGAGAAGAAACAGGTTTTTCAATATGCCAGCCACAGCATCAACCTGACTTAAAACACACACACAGTGGATATCCCACCCTACAACACTAATATACATTTCAAAGGCTCTGGTAGAGTTTTGGCTATAATCCTGACCTCCTAACCTATTCATTTTACCTCTCCAGACATGGCTGTTGGTGCCAGATGGGCTAGTCTGAGTATTTCAAAATCTGCTGATCTACTGTGTTTTTTACGTATAACCAGTGCTTTAAGTGGGCCGGTATGCCCCGGTACTCAGTACCGCCACTTCTGCAGAAAGCTGTAGAGAGTACCGCCACCTCTCCCTGCGCCCAGAACGTCATTTTAGCGTACCGGTACGCAGGGCCGATCCACTGACGAAAAGGGGGGGGGAGGGCGCCGCTCTGCAGACTAGTAGACTGTCTCTGGGTCTGTATAGCATTACTCCAGTCTCCAGCCAGGCCCCGCACGCACTCACATCGGTTTCTTCTGGCTGGGCTGCTGGCTGCTGCTGCACTGAGTCTCCGCCTCTTGCTCCTGCATTCGACGAATCATGGTCCGGGATAGCGATGATGTCACGACGTGATGTCACGTAACCCCTCCCCTGCATTCTCCTGGCTTCGGTACCATGAGGAGAACTTGAAGAGAAGAGCAGACGAGAAGAAGAAGACGAAAAGGTAAGGACTGGAGCTGGAGGACTCAGAGTGGGTGACTGACTGCAAAAAGAAGGCCTGTCCTGTCCAAGAGGCAGCCAGCCCGCCGCCTGCAGTGACGACTGTGTCCTGACACCTGTCATCTCGAAATTTGAATATTTAAGTAATACCATTCCAGGCTGGCTTGAAATTAAAAGTCTATTAATTAATATGAGAAAGGTCCTATCCTATGCAATTGAAAAAAATTAGATTAAAAAAGAAATAATAAAGTGCTCAGTGCTTCTGCTTCATGAATCATGCTTCTTATCTTATGACAACCAAATGGTATGGTTTTTTCTTTATATAAGTGCTCTGTGCTCAGATAGATTCCTCACAATTTATTTTATATCCAGTGCATCCACTCAGTGCTCCCCTCTCAATCCCCCCCAACTCACCGGACAATTCAAGGGAATAACGCCTGTCACAGTGTCACAGCTTTAATAAGGTGCCAGATCCCAGATGAATGGTGTAGACTGCCTGCACTTCTGCATAAAGGGGGTAACATGTTCTGGAGCTGAAGTGGTTAAAAGAGTTAGTGAATTGTTAATTTTTTTAAAAACCAATGAAAAATGCAGAGACGTTATTAATCCAGTTTGGTGTGTCCAGTATTCTTTGTATATTTGGAGTATATGTAATGCCACCTACCGTCCCCTGTTACATCACTTCTGCTTTGAACGCAAAACATGAAGTCACTTTGACACCTGCGATTCATGAAGTGTACCATATTTTTGACCAAATTCTGTGTGTGTGTAAATATATATATAAAAATAAAGTATATCAGACGGGGTTTCTCTTTTCCCCCTATCTTTTAGCACTTGCTGACCAGCTACCAAAACATATAATGCAGGTTGGCAGATTCCCGCAAAATGATGTGCCCATATGTCGCTTTGCAGGAGCGCACGCACCCATTAAAATAGAGTACCGGCACCTCTTTTGGGCCACTTAAAGCACTGCGTATAACCATCCCTAGGGTTTTTAGAGAATGGTCAGAAAGAGAAAATATCCAGTGAGCGGAAGTTGTGTGGACAAAAATATCATGTTGAGGTAAGAGGAGAATGGGCAGACTGGTTCTAGATGATAGAAAGGCAACAGTAAGCAGCTTCTCACCAGCAGAAACTGTGGTGTTCAGAGTTGCCCATCTACTCTGCCTCTTAGTCCCTAGTAGTTTCTAGTCTGTCATGCAACCAGACATCTACAGTGAGAGAAAAAAGTAATTGATCCTCTGCTGATTTTGTACGTTTGACAAAGAAATGATCATTCTATAATTTTATTGGTAGGTTTATTTTAACAGTGAGAGACAAAATTACAACAAAAATATCCAGAAAAACACAATTTAAAAAAGTTATTAATTGATTTGCATTGGAGTGAAATAAATATTTGATCCCCTATCAATCAGCAAGATTTTTTGGTTCCAGGTGTCTTCTATACAGTTAACAAGCTAAGATTAGGAGCACTCTTTTAAAGGGATAAAAGACACCTGTCCACAGAAGCAATCAATCAACCATGGCCAAGATCAAAGAGCTGTCCAAGGATGTCAGGTATAAGATTGTTGACCTACACAAGGCTGGAATGGGCTACAAGACCATCGGCCAAGCAGCTTGGTGAGAGGGTGACAACAGATGGTGCAATTATTTACAAATAGAAGAAACACAAAATAACCGTCAGTCTCCCTTGGTCTGGGGCTCCATGCAAGATCTCACCTTGTGGAGTTTCATTGATCATGAGAACAGTGCGGAATCAGCCCAGAACTACACAAGGAGACATGGACATCCACAAGGGGGGGGGGGCAAGCCCCCCCCCCAAAAAAAAATCTCAACTTCCCCTTTAAAGTGGTTGTTAAGCCACTTTATAACATCCTGTCTGGTCTGTTTAATAATCCTGTGTGCCTGTGTCTATGTGTTTTTAAAAGAAAAAAAATTCTTTACTAGTTTTGAGAGCGGTGATCTCCACTCACGTGACCCGCTGGCTCTCTCCTCTCCCTGTCTGACAGCTGCCGGCAGCAGGCAGGGCCGAGTATTCCCCACTAACATCAGTCAGGAGGGGAGGAGGAGAGAGGCGGTGGGTCATGTGGGTGGCGATCGGTGCTCTGAAAACTGGTAAAGAACAGCTTATTTTTTATAAAACACATACACAGGGGCACACAGGATTAATAAACAGACTGTAGACAGGATATGAAACTTTAAATGAAACTACAGCAGCAGGAGGGGAGGGGGTGGGCACTGACACAGGAGCAGACAGGCAGGGAGGGGGGGGGACATGAGGGCTGCTAATGAGGGGGGAGGGAGGGGGGAGAGATAAGGAGGGCTGCTGATGACGGAGGCACGTAGACTGACCACAGTGTCAGGGCTCAGCAGCTGTGGTATAATGTGGTCAGTTTACAGAGGGGAGGACATAGCCAGGCAGGATCAGCCAGGTATTTTAGGTGATAGAAGAGGCCAAATTACATAGCACAAGCACTTTGCTGTATAAAATGCTTTAAGGGAACAGGATCAATATTTAGTTTTTTAGGTTAACAAACGCATTAAAAATAAATTCTTGCCCCTCCCTAAAAAAAGTTCTGCGGACGTCCATGACGGGAGAATCTTGTCAATGATCTCAAAGCAGCTGGGACC
Source organism: Pelophylax lessonae (assembly GCF_965119305.1). Lineage (NCBI taxonomy): Eukaryota > Metazoa > Chordata > Amphibia > Anura > Ranidae > Pelophylax > Pelophylax lessonae. The sequence continues at coordinate 489,864,019 of NC_138770.1, forward strand.
ATAGTCACCAAGAAAACAATTGATAACACACTACGCCAAGAAGGACTGAAATCCTGCAGCACCTGCAATGTCCCCCTGCTCAGGAAAGCACATGTACAGGCCTGTCTCAAGTTTGCTAATGAACATCTGAATGATTCAGAGGAGAAAAGGGGGAAAGTGGTCAGATGAGACCAAAATTCAGCTCTTTGCCATCAACTCAACTCGCATTGTTTGGAAGAGGAGGAATGCTGCCTATGACCCCAAGAACACATACATAGTTACATAGTAGTTGAGGTTGAATAAAGACAATAGTCCATCCAGTTCAACCTGTGTAGGTGTGCGTGGACGTATTCACTTCCCATTAGGGATTTCATCTCCACCGTCAAACATGGAGGTGGAAACATTATGCTTTGGGGGTGTTTTTCTGCTAAGGGATCAGGACAACTTCACCGCATCAAAGGGACCATGTACCCACAAATCTTGGGTGAGAACCTCCTTCCCTCACCCAGGGCATTGAAAATGGGTTGTGGATGGGTATTCCATCATGACAATGACTTAAAACACGTGGCAAAGGCAACAAAGGAGTGGCTCAAGAAGAAGCACATTAAAGCGATTGTAAAGTATTTTTTTCCAATATAAATAACAAACATGTTATACTTATGTGCTCTGTTGCAGTTGATTTGCATGGATCCTCCTCTTCTTGGGTCCCTCATCTGTGATCCTGACCCCTCCCTCCTGTTCAGTGCCCCCACAGCAAGCAGCTTGCTTCGGGGGCACCCAAGTCGAGACACAGCTCCCTGTGTCCATTCAGACACGAAGCTCTGACCTGGCCCGTCCCCTCTCTCTCCTGATTGGTTAGCTGACTTTGATTGACAGCAGCAGCAAAGAAAGAGGGATGGAGGGAGGGAGAAAGAGAGAAGGAAAGAAAGAGGAATGGAGGGAGGGACGGAGGGAGGGACGGAGGGAGGGAGGGAGGGAGAGAGAAGGAACAAAAGAAGGAAAGAGGGATGGAGGGAGGGAGATAAAATTAAAGAGAGAGAGAAGGAAGGAAAGAGAGATTGATGTAGGGAAGGAGAGAGAAAGAAAGAGAGAGAGAGAGTTGGGTTCTCGGCCATAATGCACTTTGCTCTTTGCAGACAGAAAAAGATTCTACTACAGTTTACCGATAATAAAGTTTGTTCTTCCAAATCTAATTCACTAATTCAGCTGGCTTCTTTCCAAGGCAGCTCCATGCCACAACACGGGCAGGAAAAAGGCAGTGAAGAGCACACCCATTGGCTAGGAGGCAGTGCAGCCCACCTCCTGGTACCTTCTCAGCCAGTAGCTAGCCTAAGTTTTCTGTGACACCCCTCCTTCTTCTTCCACCACCCATTCCCAACTACCAGCCCATCTAGCTTACTATGTGGGTGGCCCTGGATGACACATTTGCAGACCATGCTCATGCCGCACCGGGTGATGGCAGATCGGTGCAGCTTTATTATGGGGGATCAGACCTCCCAGCCCAGTCTGCTCCTGCCCGAGACAAAGGATATTTTCTGGGATTCTTGGGCAAATCAGGACTGTTGGCAACAATGTACTGTGCATGTGAGATAACAATAGGACAGAATTACTGTCTGTTGCAAGGATTGAGATACGCATTCAAAATGTTTTGGGCAGCTGCAGTTAAACTATTAGAACATAGGAATACTTACATAAAAGTCTCTGCTTCTTGTCTGTACAACATCAGCAACAGTTCCTGTGTGTGGACATGCAGTCCCCAAAAAAACTCTTATCAAGTTACTTCCTCTGGGTTTTTTAACCCTGCCTTTCAAAGACAGGAACTGCATACATAATAAACTGTGTTTTAGCAGATTCCTACACACTTGGTGAAATCTTTACTTTCTGTCAAAGGCAACATAATGTGCATAGTAAGCATTAGGCCTCATGCACTCTGGACAGCTGCTGTTTTTGGCGTCAGACGTTTTTTTTTCTACAGCCAGTGAACTCCCCAGCAAGTAATCATATGTATCCATGCACACACAGGCTGTCATCAGCAGTTTTTGGCAGGCAGTGGCTCTGGCTGTAAAAAACCCACAGAACTAGTGGGTTTTAAGAGGCATTTTTCAGCTGTAAAAACGCTCTAACTCTGATAAAAGCTTAAAGCGGAGTTCCAGCCTCGGAAAAGTTTTTTAGAAAAAAATACCCCCAGGACAGTCAGGGCTAGTGCATTCCACAATGGATAGCCTCTGAACTGTCCCAGGTCGCACTTACCTTTTAGAAGAAATACTTACCTTAAAAATTTCTTGTCCAGCGCTGCCATCTCAGGTGTGGGCAGCTGAAGCCAGGGTGTCCTCTTCGGTGTCCTCTTCCATGTCTTCTTTGTCCCAGAATGCCCTGCACCGGCCCCGCTCGCCACTTACGGGGCAGGCGCGTCATCCCTGCACAGCTTCTGGGCATACCCAGAAGCTGTTTAGCAGGGAATGACGCACCTGCACCGGAACTGACGAGCAGGGCCGGTGCAGGCGCATTGACTCCTGGGAGCAATGACTTTCAGCTCCCAGGAGTCATCGCAAGCAGGAAGTGATGGCGTGGGCCGCAGAGGGAGGAAGTAGAGGCAAGGTAAGTATACTTTCTTCAAAAACAAGGTAAGTACACAAAAAAAAAAATCGGGACTATCCATTTATTTTTCAGGTAATGTCAGCAAGCGGATGGCCCAAAGTCAATTTTGAGGCCGGAACTCCGTTTTAAAAATGATAAAAACGCCTGAAAAACGCAGCTATTTGGCATTTATCAATGTTTTTGAAAAAACAAACAAGACAAAGTGCACATCCGACCTAGTGTAATACAGTTTTTATTGGTAGTTGATACGTAGCTGAATAAGATTGCAATCACATGTAAACAACCAGTGTTGGGCATAAAAGGGTTCCTCTCTCCTGTATGGCCTCTTCAAGTTCCACATAAAGCCTGATCAATGCTCCCTGAAGAACTGAAAGATCCCCCTCCTGCCTCCTGAGCGAGCGGACAGCTGAAGCTTTGGCGTCTCCACCTAATGCGCCTGCGCCCGACCCGACTCTCATGGCCACACTGCTGTCACTTCCGCGCATACGCACTTGGATCGGCAGGAACCGATATCAGCATGGGGGATATTCGGCAGATGGTGAAGAGAAACAACCTGGAACCGAGCCCTAGTTGCTATGACAACGTGTTCCGGAGGGGTGGCCTCCCTCTTTAGGTCATAGCTTCACTTATGCCCAATTCTGTTATATACCTGCTGGCCCTTCCCCCGCCCCTAGTCTTAAAGTGGCCATACCAGGAGAGGCCCCATAATTTGGGAAACATAAGTAAGCATTAACAGGTAACTGAATTTAAAAACGACAATACATCATTTAGGTGAAGATGCATATTAAAACATATTTAAAAAGACTCATATTAAAAATGCCTTAAATTATTTCACCATATGTACTAATGGCACATCATTAATATAAACATATATCAAAAGATTTAAAAAAAAATAAAAAAATTTTAAAAAGAGAAAATCATTTCTCAATTTTGGCTCAAAAATAAAATAAAATTAAAAAATAATAATAAATATATTTAAAAAAATTAAATAATAAATCAATTAAAAAAATATATTTAAAAAAAATCAATGTTTTTGAGCCATAAGTTTTTGTGGGAATATAGTTTTGCTAAAAAACGCTACTGCAAAAAAGCTGTAAAACGCCTTTTACAGCTACAGCTTTCTACTGACGTTTTGATCATGTCCAGTGTGCATGAGGCCTAAATGTAAGAAAATAGCACTGTACCCTCTCTTTTACAATGGCTCACTGGGGAACTACATGTTAATAGCAATACTGTACATGCCAGGTAAAGCAAAAACAGGCAACATGTTAAATAGATTGGAGATTGTTCCTACCCAAGTATGATACAAGTGTGGCTGGTTGGTAAATCTGGGATTCCCCAAATTATCTTAGGGCAAAACGGGTGGAGGATATCTGACTCTACCCTCTCCGCATATCCCTCTGAGATAGTCCTGTATTTTCACACACTAGGACTATATATCATGGGAGGAGATGGCACTGCCTGGTTAGAACTGGGTCCCTGACAATACATGCTCACTAAATGAGGCAGAAAATCTGGAGATTCAGGGTTGAGTGGCTTTTTTGGAGGAGAAAGTGCTGTTGAGCTAGAGCGGGGTTCAGCAACCTGTAGATTGTGATCTACCAGTAGATCGTTAACAGGTGACTGGTAGATTGTGGTCTGGGCTTGCTGACTCCCCATCCCAGAGCTTCAAACAGAGTGCAATGCAGAGGGACAACTTGTAAAATTGGAGCTGTAGTAGGGAGTAAGAACCGCATAAGCCGATGCCTCCTCTGTAGTGCTGGCTTCTGTCCCATGCAGAGTGATACCAACTGCACTCCACCTCTTATCTCAGCTAGCAGTCTCCAGAGTGGTGCCAGCAGCAGGAAAGAAGAGATCTTCCGGTCAGTGTGAAATAATATACTGGGCATAATAGTATGGGGCTGCATTCACACGGATGTTCTGCGGTTTACCCACACTGCGGGTGCAGTGCAGTGTACCTGCAGCTTTCCTGCAGGTTTGCTGGGCTTAGCCATACACAAAGACATGGCAAAGCGCAGCTAACCCAGGAAAGTTGCAAATGCACTGCCCTGATCCTGCGGTGTGGGTAAATGGCAGCACATCAGTATGAAAGCAGCCTTATAGGGGGGCTCAGAACAGTAAAGGTTAATTTACAATTGCAGCATGGAGGGTGGTAAAACACCATAGTTAGGTCATGTTTATATCACCCCTGTGCCAACCACACCCCTTTTAGCTGCAGTGGCCAGGGGTGTACACACATCACAGCCGCAGCAGGAGTTATACACCCTATCACAGTTGGTGGGCGTAGCACCTGCCAAGCATGACCCATTCAAGTGAATGAGGCCACTCTGCACGTGCCCTGCAACCAGTAAAGCAAAAAAGGGGTTAAAGTAGGAAGCATTATGTTGCTTTCTCATCACCTTCTTTAACCCCATGGACCCCGCAGAAGCATGCAGTTGGGTAGGACCCACTAAAAGCAACAGGGGGCTAAATTTCTGCTGCAGAATGTGTACACCTTTGGCTGCTGCCTCAGCAGCTAAACGGTGGGGTAAGAGTTGGGGGTGGTAATTCTGTGACTCAACCACAAAGGGTTTTACCACCCCCAACTTTATGTGTAAACGGGCCCTAAGGGTGCTGCTGCCGAATGCAACGAAGGGCTCATTCACAAGTGCAGCAGGCACTGCTACTCCCCTGAAAAACAATCTGAATGTGTTTGAAAGGTGGTGGTGTTGGCGATATGTTGCTTCCTCACCACCTGATTTAAACCCTTGATTTTAACCCTTGATTGCCGTGCAATGCATTGCGACATGGTAGTACGGCAATTAGAGATTTAAATCAGGTGTGAGGAGGGGACACTGTGCCCGGTAATCATTGACTTCTCCCATGTTGTTCAGGTAGATCTCCACTTCTTTAACCACTTTAGCCCCGGAGGATTTGGCTGCTCAATTACCAGGGCCCTTTTTTCATCTTGGCACTGCGTGACTTTAACTGACAATTGCGCTGTCATGCAATGCTGTACCCAAACAAACTTTATGTCCTTTTTTTTCCCACAAAACAGAGATTTCTTTTAGTGGTATTTGATCACCTCTGCGCTTTTTATTTTTTGCGATATTAATAAAAAAAGAACGAAAATTTTGAGAAAAAATATATATTTTTTTATTAGTCATTTTTCAAACACCTGTGACAAAAAAATTAAATATTCAATGAACTCAACATGCCTCTCAGGACATTCCTTAGGATGTCTACTTTCCAAAAAGTGGTAATTTGGGGGGGGGGGGGGGGGTTTGTACTGCCCTGACATTTTAGCACTTCATGAAATGAGATAGGCAGTCAGAAAGTAAAAGCTGCATAAATTCCAGTATTTACACCATAGTTTGTAAACGCTCTAACTTTTGCGCAAACCAATAAAAATACGCTCATTGAGATTTTTTTGTCAAAGACATGTAGCTAAATACATTTTGGCAAAATATATGACATAAATTGAGTATATTGGATATTTTTTAAAAGACAAAGTTGAAAATGTCATTTTTTTCATTTACACAAAGTTGTCATTGAAATGATATATTGCTCACGCATGCCATGGGTATATGTGTAATTCCACCCCAAAATATATTCTGCTGCTTCTCCAGGGATACCACATGTGTGAGACTTTTTTGCAGTCTTGCCGAGTACAGGATCCTGAAACCAATCACCACCTTCAGGCTTTCCAAGGCCGTAAATTGTTGATTTCACTCCTCACTAACTATCAAAACTTCGGAGGCCATGAAATGCCAAGACAGCACAACCCCCCCCCCCCCAAATGACCCCTGTTCTGAAAGTAGACACCCTAAGCTATTTGCAGAGAGGCATGTTGAGTGTTTTGCAGATCTCACTTTTTGTCACAAAGTTTTGGAAATTGAAAAAAGAGGAAAAAAAATGCATTTTCCTTTTTATTTTGGAAAATTAAGAAAAAAATGAGAGCTGCAAAATACTCACCATGCCTCTAAGCAAATAGCTTGGAGTGTCTACTTTGCAAAATGGGGTCATTTGGGGGTTTTGTGCTATCTTGGCATTTCATGGCCTTCAAACTGTGATAGGTAGTAAGGAGTGAAATCAACAATTTACGCCCTTAGAAAGCCTGAAGGTGGTGATTGGTTTTCGGGGTCCTGTACGTGGCTAGACTGCCAAAAAGTCTCACACATGGGGTATCCCTGTACTCAGGAGAAGCCGCAAAATGTATTTTGGGGTGTCATTTCACATATACCCATGGCATGTGTGAGCAATATATCATTTAGTGACAACTTTGTGTAAAAAAATAAATAAATAATAATAATATTCCCGGCACTTGTGGCAAAATTTAAAATATTATATGGACTCACCATGCCTCTCAGCAAATAGCTTTGGGTGTCTACTTTTCAAAAAGGGATCATTTGGGGGGTGTTTGTGCTATCTTGAAATTAATTTCAGGGCCTCTGAAACTGTGACAGGTAGTGCGGAGGTAAAATGCACAATTTACGCCATTAGAAAACCTGAAGGTGGTGATTGGTTTTCGGGGTCCCGTACACAGCTAGGCTCCCAAAAAGTCTCACACATCTGGTATCCCTGTACTCAGGAGAAGCAGCAGAATGTACTTTGGGGTGTCATTTCACATATACCCATGGCATGCGTGAGCAGTATCTCATTTAGTGACAACTTTGTGTAAAAATAATACTTTTAATAATTTTCCCGGAACTTGTGGCAAAATATAAAATATTATATGGACTCACCATGCCTCTCAGCAAATAGCTTTGGGTGTCTACTTTTCGAAAATGGATCATTTGGGGGATGTTTGAACTGTCCTGGCATTTTATGCTCAATCTTAGCCACACATCACCCACTCTTCTAACCACTTGAAAACCAAGCCTTTTCTGTGACTTTTTGTTTCCATGAAAAATATTTTTTTATTTACTAGAAAATTACTTTGAACCCCCAAACATTATATATTTTTTAAAGCAGAGGCCCTATAGAACAAAATGGTGGATGTTGCAAATATTTTTTGTCACACGGTATTTGCGCACAGATTTTCCAAACGCAATTTCTGCGACACAAATATATATTATTTAATTTAAATTTAATGCACAAATACACTATATAATTCCAAATTGTTTGGTAAAATTTAAAGATAATCTTATGCCGAGTACATAGATACCAAACATGACATGCATTAAAAATTGCGCACGCTTGTACAGCGGCAACAAACTACGTACATTTTTAAAAGCCTTTAAAAGTCTTTACAGGTTACCACTTTAGACTTACAGAGGAGGTCTACAGCAAGAATTACTGCCCTCGACCTGGCGTTCGCAGCGATACCTCAAATGCATGCTGCAATTGCGGTTTACATATTACACTAGACAAACGCTTGCGTACGCCTTTGCGCGAAAGCACAGGGGGACAGGGGGGATTGATTTATTTATTTATTTTGCTTTTTTATGTTACTTTGACACCTTTCATTTCATTTTTTTTTTTTTATCATTTTTATTGTTATCACAGTGAATTTAAATATCCTCTATTATAGCAATTTGTAGTGACAGGTACTCTTTTTAGAAAAAAAATTGGGGTCTTTTAGACTCTAGATCTCTCCTCTGACCTTAACACATTTGACCACACCAAGATTGGTGTGATAAAATGCTTTCCCAATTTCCCATGGGCGCTGTTTATTTCTGGCGAAACAGAAGTCATGAAATGCTCGTAGCTTATGGTATCTTAGGCCATAGAGATGATTGGAGCCATTCTTGTCTCCAATCAGCTCTATGGTTAGATAATTTAACCACCGGCTGCACTCTCGGGTTAACCAGTGGGACAGGAGAGCCCGAGAAATACAGCGGAAGGCGGCGGGAGGGGGGGGGGGGGGAGTCCCCTCCCACTGCTTGTAAAAGCAGTCTAGCAGCCAATTATCTGCTAGGATTGCTTTTACATGTAAGCCGACCGCTGGCTGTAAAAAACAAAACCAAGATGATGCCTAAATTTGCAGGCATCATCCAACGTACCAGAACATTGCTGGTCCTTGTTTGGCATATAGTGTGGACTGAACAAAAAAAAGAGAACCTAACAGAAATCTCCACAAGAAAATTGTGTAGTACACCCACCATTAACTGCCCAAACATCCAAACCCACTTCTTAATGGCGGGTATACATGACAAAATTCCATGTATACCTAATGTTATTTTAACTGTAGTGGTGAAATCACCTACCACAGCGCTGCCATCAGAGGTATCCATATATGCTGAGTGCAAATGCTGTTTGTGTCAGAATATATAAAATCAGTGTGGCATCCGATGAGTGTACCTGCAAGGCAAACTGGTTAACAATAGAATGAAAAACAAACAAAGTACAGTAAAAGTACAGTAGGAAAAGTAGAAGAATAGAAAAATAACTCAAACGACAACTGTTTTTGGCTTTTTTATTTATTTTTTTGTACATTTTTTTGTAACTTTATATTTTTTTGTATTTTTTTTTACACTTTTTGTAATTTTTTTTTTTTTTTACACTTTTTTTTTGTGAACTGCAACTTTCCAGGTTAGGGTCTCTTAAAATGTCGATAGCCATGGAACATCTTTAAAGACCCTGTGTTAGTGTGCCCTAAACTGTGTCGTGCTGTACCCTATGCTAATACTCCACTAGTGTGTGGTAGCGTTGGAAACATTCCCCGATGCAGAGACCAGGTTGGTCAGGACAGAAGGGTCAATAATAGCGGGTGTCACACCTAAATCCGCACCTGCTACAGACAGGACATCTTCTTTGGGGGCATCTTTGGGTAGGGGTACTCACCGGCTCACTGCATCTGGAAGGGGAAGTGGGGCACAGGTAGCCTTCGATGATCTCTTCCTGGAATTCTAGGAAGGATCCCATTCGTTCAGATGCTTTGCATAGCACAAAAGAGTTCAGCATAGCCAATTGGAATATATAAACAGACACTTTTTTGTACCAGCTTCTGGCTTTACGGGCAACTAAGTACGGCACCAAAAGTTGGTCGTTAAGGTCCACCTCTCCCATATTAAGGTTGTAGTCATGGACACAGAGGGGTTTCTCCATAACACCAGTTGCCGTAGTAATTTGGACCGTCATGTCTGCATGAAGGGAGGACAGAACGAAAACATTCCGTGTATCCATCCACTTCACTGCAAGCAATTTGTCCGTTTTCAAGCAGGATCTCTCTCCCCGACTAAGACGGGAACTTACAAGCTGTTGGGAGGAAGCCCCGGCGATTAGGTCGCACGGTGCCACATGCGCCAATTTGAAATTCAAGCAGGTGACTAAAAAGTGTCACGCTTAAAAAAAATTGTCCATGTACAAATGGTACCCCTTTCCGAATAAGGGTGACACCAAGTCCCAAACTATCTTGCCGCTGCTCCCTATGTAGTCTGGGCAGTTGGGGGGCTCCACAGTGCTATCTTTTCCCTCGTAAACACGGAACCTAACTGTATAGCCTGTGGCCCTGTCACACAGCTTATACAGCTTGACCTCGTATCTGGCACGCTTGCTGGGGAGATACTGTTTCATAGCAAGTTGGAAAAGGGGTTTTGATCTCTAGGAGGCCTTTAGTAAGGTTTTGCCACCGTCCCTGTGAAATCATTGTGTTTAAGGTTTGGTGCCTCAAACCAAGGTTGTTGGGACTTTAAGGGCAAGAGTAAATAAAGTAAAGTATCATAGAATAAAAATTGAACAGTTTATTTTCATAAAAGTTTTACAAGGTAATAGACAAGTTTGTCGTGGATGGGTTTAAGGTCCATCGGTGAGAGAAGTGAAGAAGTTAGAAAGGTAGGTGACAAGGTGAAAAATGGTGACTTTTGAGGAACATTTGTCTCTGTTGTTCCGTGCGTGTATTTCAGGCTTGGAACTTTGTTCAGAGGAAAATGTCCAGGAGATTATCCTACGCGTTTCGGCTGTATAGGTATTAGCATTTTTCAAGGATAAGTCACAATGTCTAGAAACAATGAATTGTAAGTTTTTTGCACATATTCAGAATTTAAAGTAGAATTATTCAATGTGCTTTATGTTACATACATCTTTCTTTTGTCTGGTCCATGTGTGAAAGGTTTTCCCCAGGTTTCTAAGTCGCATCGGGAACTAAGGCTGCTTCTATAAATGATGTGTAATTGAGATAAATTACTTGAAAAATGCAATTTTTTAGGAAAAGGAAATAATTGTAGATAAAAAATGATGTTTACTTACAGGCTAAATCATATAGATTAGCTGTACTGGTAGAATGCAAAAAAGGAGTTTCTCAAGATGAGAAAGTTTGAAGCTATAAAATATGTAAGGATTTTAAATATGAATGATTGAAAAAGAAGATGAGATGAACAAAGAAGATAATTAAAAATAAAAATAAAGTAGAAATGAAGACCATAATTTCATGGTGGGTATTGTATCTTTGAGCAAGGGTGAAAAAGCTTGCTATTTGTGGCAAAAAAGCAAACCTGAGAGCAGCCTTCTATGGTTCTATTTGGAATAGTAACATTTACTTTTTGTCAGGTATAGCAGAAAAAAAACGGTTCAAGGTGCAGCATCTCCCGGGGTGTTGCCTCTCCCTCAGCTGGAGAGAAGCGATTCCCTGGGTGTGTTCCCCGGCCTTATAAAGCGGCACTTCCTTGTTGCGCAGGTGTCAAATCAGGCAGCTGCGCATCCAGGATGCCGTGCGGTCGTGATATGTAGGCCACCGTCACGTGCTATGGATTTGGAAACCCCGGTTGGGGGGAATCTGGAGAGGCAAGCATTGCCATCCTTTTAAACTCCTAACACCCGGATCATTGATGCCGGGTGCGATAAAAAAGAAAAACTGAGGGCGATCATCACATGTGGAGACATGACATATTGACAGAATAATATGTTAAATATAAATATAAATATATATATATATATATATATATATATATATATATATATATATATATATATATATATATATATATATATATATATATAGATAGATAGTCAGATATAATTTTGAACAAATCAAAAACTTAATTATTATGGATACATTTCAAGATATCTTGTATTGTATTAACAGCAGTTGAAATAAAAACAAGGTTGGAGGTGGCACAGATTGTGCCTGGGTAGGTTGACTGGTAGGGGGAACCAGGCACAATCTTTTTTTTTTTCTTCTGAAGCACGTGATTAGAGCCAGAGGCTCTAATAGGCTTCAGAAAAGGGTGGACCCGGGGCGCCGAGCAGTGCGCCCTGAGCCCACCCATTGTGTGACAATAGCGAATGAATATTCGCAATTGTCACACGAATCCTCCTCCTGGCCAATCAGGAAGCGGGTCCGAGACCCGTTTCCTGATTGGCCGAAAGGCGAACCTTTGCCATTGGCCAAGGAGGAGGAGGAGGACTCGGGAGACGTGGAGGACTGAGAAGAAGCCGCCGCTGCATCAGGTAAGTGCACTGGTCTCTCTGCACGCTGTGGTCACTCTACATTGAAGAAGGAATGCTGTGGTCACTCTGGATTGGCTCGGGCACGCTGTGGTCTCTTTGCATTGAAGGGGGCACGCTGTGGTCACTCTACATTGAAGGGGGCACACTGTGGTCACTCTACATTGATGGGGGCACGCTGTGGTCACTCTGCATTTAAGGGGGCACGTTGTGGTCACTCTACATTGAAGGGGGCACGTTGTGGTCACTCTACATTGAAGGGGGCATGCTGTGGTCACTCTACATTGAAGGGGGCACGATGTGGTACCTCTACATTGATGGGGGCACGCTGTGGTACCTCTACATTGAAGGGGGCACGCTGTGGTCACTCTGCATTGAAGGGGGTGCGCTGTGGTCACTCTGCATTGAAGGGGGTGCGCTGTGGTCACTCTGCATTGAAGGGGGCACGCTGTGGTCACTCTGCATTGAAGGGGTCATGCTGTGGTCACTCTGCATTGAAGGGGGCACGCTGTGGTCACTCTACATTGAAGGGGGCACGCTGTGGTCACTCTACATTGAAGGGGGCACGCTGTGGTCACTCTACATTGAAGGGGGCACGCTGTGGTCACTCTGCATTGAAGGGGGCACGCTGTGGTCACTCTGCAGTGAAGGGGGCACGCTGTGGTCACTCTACATTGAAGGGGGCATGCTGTGGTCACTCTACATTGAAGGGGGCACACTATACTTTGATTACTAAAGGCGCCGTTCACACTTTTGTGACCTCAAAGTCATGCAATTTTTTGCCGCGTTTTTTGCCGCAAAGCAATGCCTATTACATTTTTCTGTTTGCGACCCCCCCCCCCAAATTTTGAGCACCAGCCGCCACTGGTGTAGGGGTTAACTGGGGGGGTGATCGGGGGTTAAATGTGCCTATCTACGTGTGTGTGTGGGTGCTTGGTGCAGTACTCACAGTTTGGATCCCCTCTCTCCTCTCGATTAATCCAAAAAGGATTTTGGGAGGAGAGAGCGGGTCTTTTCTGTGCCTGCGTTTACACTACACAGGCACAGACAGTATCTGATTGGGCAGGACCGATCAACAGGTCCAGGCCAAAAATCATTGGCCTGGACCTGATGACTGATCGGTTCTGAACCCAATCAGACCATTAGCGGGGCCAGGAGCGTGCCCCAGAGTGGTGGGAGCGAGCGACGTAGCGGTACGTCACTTTGCCTGTAAGCGGCTGAGTGCCGCAGTATATGTACAGTGGGTGGGGGTCAAGTGGTTAAGGTTGCATACCCCTGAGATAGAGGCCTTATTAACTACAGTCCAACCACTCTCATGGGTATTAGCCATTTAGCAGGAGGTAAATGGGCAATCTAGGCTCCCTCCTGAACCTCAAGAAATAGTGGCAGAATTCTGTTCCCTCATGCCTGGTGCGGTTATAAGCATGAACCATGTCTTCATACCGGTGGTTCCAGGTATGTATGTAGGGTACCTAGTATGTCAAGCAAGGTCCTGTTAAATCTCTCAAAGAGAGCATCACCTTCAGGGTGATAAGAGGTGGTTTGACTTTTGTCAATGGTAAAGCAGAGCTTCACCCAAAAGAAGAAGCTCCCCACCTTCACTGCCACATTTAGCACCTTTTTGATGAAAGGGTTTTGACAGGTACCCACTTCCGGGTAAGATCACCTATCATCGATTTACGACATGTCCTCCTTCCCCCTGTTGCCTTCTGGGACCTGTGTGTGTCCCAGAAGATGGGATGTGCATGTGCTGTAGGAAACCGGCTGTGAAGCCTGAAGGCTTCACTGCCAGTTTTCCTTACTTACAATTCCAGCGCCTGGACCCAAAGCAGGTTGACGAATCAGCTTGGGGTGTCGCCATTGCGGGATCCCTGGACAGGTAAGTGTCTTTATATTAAAAGTCAGCAGCTATAGTATTTGAAGCTGCTGACTTTTCTTTTCTTTTTTTTTTCAGGCTGCAGCTCCGCTTCAACCACTTCTGGACCAGAAGGTTTTGCTCCCTTAATGACCAGGCCATTTTTTGTGATTCAGCACTGCGTTTTTTTAACTGACAATTGCGCGGTTGTGCGATGCTGTGCCCTAATAAGATTGATGTCCTTTTTTTCCACAAATAGAGCTTTCTTTTGGTGGTATTTTAACATCTGTGCGATTTTTATTTTTTGCGCTATAAACAAAAAAAGAGTGACAATTCTGAAAAAAAAATAAATAATATTTTTCACATTCTGCTATATAACATTCCCAAAAAAAATGTAAAAATCTAAATTTTTCATCCTTTTAGGCCAATTTGTATTCTGCTACATATTTTTGGCAAAGAAAAAATCCCAGTAAGCATATTTTGATTGGTTTGCACAAAAGTTATCGCGTCTACAAACTAGGGGAAAGATTTATGTCTATTTTATTTATTTTATTTATTTTACTAGTAATGGCAGCAATTTGCAATTTTTAGCGGGACTGCGGCATTGCAGTGGACAGATCGGACCCCTAACTGACATTTTTTAAACTTTTGGGGGGACCAGTGACATTACTACAGTAATCAGTGCTAAAATATGCACTGCTACTGTAATAATGACACTGGCAGGGAAGGGGTTAACCCAGGGGTGATCAAAGACTTAAGTGTGAGCCTAGGGGAGTGTTTTCCAACTCTATGCGGAGGGACTTGCGGAATCAACACAGAGACCTGTGATCCTAAATAGGAGGATCACAGGCGCTCTGTGTTAATTCCAGAAAGAACAAGGGTCTGCTGTGTTTACAACAGCAGACCATTGTTCTCTCTCAGAGGGGAGCGACCGTGGGTGTGGGGCAGCAAACGCAGCTTCAGGCCCCATTTATTGGCTTCTCTGCTTCCTAATGGGGGCAGGCGGGCGCCTCCAGGAGCAGTCGAGCCAGCCTGCCGCAGTATGTCTGTGGTGGGCGGTCGGCAAGTGGTTAAGCAGCTTGAACTGTTTATTTTTATCATTAATTTAGAAGTTAAACAGAATTGGTCCCAGCCTTGGGGGGGCTCCAGACCATCACCCCCCTGGAAATGCTCTGGGAACCAGTTTTCTATCCAGGCACCATGTCAAAAATGCCAAAAGGCCGTTTGTAAATTTGTAATTGTAATTTGTAAAAATGGAGGCACAGGATTAGCATTACTGTTATTCACCGGAACCTTGAATGTATCTACCATACAGTTCTCAACCCTTCCTCTGCAACACAATCGTGAGTAAGCTTTTAGGTCCCCCTTACTTCTATGGTGCATCACAAGCAAAAGGGGGATAAGGCTAAGGGACTTTCATGCTCTTTTTTGAGCCAGTGGGTCAGATACACATTCTCAACACCTTTTGGGGAACCTATCTTAGATAGCAGGGGCATCTGTCAGTGTTCCTCTTCTCTTCAGATGCCTCCACATTTCCTCTGGTGTTCCCATTACTTCTGCTTCAACAAGGATGCATTCTCCATCTCCATGGAAGACTTTATGAGCAAAATCGCTGCCCTGTGGGAGATGGTAGGCTGCAGGAGTTGATATAACAACCTTCTATTTTTTTCTTTCAGGTCAGACCCTTATGCTGCTATAGCTATCGCCTTATTACCTGAATAAGGGGAGAAAGAGGATGGGAAGGAAGACAACGAGGATAGATAATTTTTAGAGTCTGAGGGTTCCAAGTGGGAGGGGGCTTATTTTGCCACTATCCTTCCCTTCCCATTACAGGGACACCAATTCTACCCTCTGAACTCCTTTCTTCAGCTTCAGACCTCCTGAATGCAGTCAGTCACAATGGTCTTTTGTCTCCATCCAAGAGGAGGATTGCTTGGCTTCCGTAGACATCAAGGATGCCTGTTTACAGATATTCCTCCGCATCTGCAATTTTTGATTTTAGGGGTGGGTGAGCGTCACTTTTAGTTTGTTGCTTTTTCATTTCACCTTTCCAAGACCCCACAGGTCTTCTCTAAGGTGCTGGACCCAATTCTGGCCTTGTTTCACTCTCAGGGTGTCCTCATTGTGGGCCATCTGGCAGATATGCAGTTGAGTGTAAGAATTCACTGTATCTTTGCAATGGACAGTGTAGTACTTTTTTAGGGAAAAAACATAAACCAACATGTACAAACTTTTATAACAACTAGTGAAACCCATCATATCAGATTCAGGCTCTGCGGATCCACAGGAGGGTCACAGGGAGCATAAAAGATCAGTAGCCGTACAACCCAGTGGTGTATTTTGGTTTTGGGGAAGATACAAATAAAGTGCTGCACTGTGAGATATACGGTAGGTATTATACAATAATAAAATAATGGATAAGTAATAGATGACTGCCGATCAATAACAAAATTAATATTCAATAGGTGATAAAACATATAGAAGGTGAAAGGGAGGGGTGACTGCTGGATCAAAATGTAAATAGTGTCCTACACCATGTGACATAAAGCACACTGTGAATACAAAATATAGTTGATAATGTGATCTTCAAGTGATGAAAAAATATATCTCTCTTGTGTCACCATAAAGTGTGGATCTTCAGTGCAAGTGTCGCCTATAAGTGTACAGGCCGTTCACCTTACTGCTGTAAGGTGACAGCAAAAATAGGCTCTTTAACTGCTGATCCTGGATTTTCAATACTTCTAAAGTGATGCTTAGTGGCGTCTGGGTTCCCTTCTTTTTGGGTGTAAGAGTCCCTCGGTTTTATATGTGGGTAAGAGGGTAAACAAACTCCATAGCGTAATTCTGTTTAAAAAGTTTATTTAAAACATTTGTGCTGAAGTACTCACTTTTGTTAAAATTACAGAGGTATCACCTCTATGAGCAGCGAGCTCGTCTGTACATCACTTCCGGTATAGCCTGGCCCTACGCATTATGTCACTGCACGTGACTTCTTCAGAGGATTCTGGTGACACAAGAGAGATTTATTTTTTCCTCACTTGAAGATCACATTATCAACTATATTTTGTATTCACAAAGTGCTTTATGTCACATGGTGTAGGACACTATTTACATATTGATCCAGCAGTCACCCCTCCCTTTCACCTTCTATATGTTCTATCACCTATTGAATATTAATTGTACTGTTGATCGGCAATCATCTATTACTTATCAATGTGATTCACATTTTCCACTATTTTACTATTGTATAATACCTATATCTCACAGCGCAGCACTTTATTTGTATCTTACATTTTACATGCTATAGCTCGGGTATTGGCTAAAACTGTGTTTGCCAGCTGTTTGAGGTCATATTGATTGTCATTGAAGATAGCGCAAGAGTTTTACACTACACATTATGGTTTTGTGCTGCCCTGGGCAAGACTAAAATGAGGGTGCCCCCCCTATGTAAATTTGCCCCACCCCAAAGAGAGAGAGAGAGGTGGGAGAGAGAGAGGGTGGTGGGAGAGAGAGAGAGAGAAGGGAATGAGAGAGAGAGTGACCTGTACTGTACTGGTGACCCGAGCATAAGGAACAAACTATTCAGAGAAAGGAGATACAATAAGACACGTGGCCACTCACTAAAACTAGAGGAAAGGCGGTTTAACCTTAAAGTGCGTAAGGGGTTCTTCACTGTAAGAACGGTAAGGATGTGGAATTCTCTTCCACAAGCAGTCGTATCAGCGGGGAGCCTTGATAGTTTCAAAAAACTATTAGATGGACACCTTAAAGACCACAACATACAGGGGTATACAATGTACGGTTAAAAGCAAACACACACACGCATCATAGGTTGAACTGGATGGACTGATGTCTTTTTTCAACCTCACTAACTATGTAACTATGTAACTATGTAAGAGAGAGAGAGAGAGAGAGAGAGAGAGAGGGGATGAGATAGAGAAAGGGAGAGGGGTGAGAGGGAGAGGGAAAGGATGGTGAGAGAGAGAGGGTGGGGGGAGAGAGAGAGGGGGTGGGAGAGAGATGGGGGGATGAGAGAGAGGGGGTGAGTGAGAGGGAGGGGGGAAGGGGGAGAGAGAGGGAATGGGGAGAGGGGGGTGGGTGAGAGAGAGGGGGGAATGGAGAGAGAGAGAGGGGGCGAGAGAAAGAGAGCGAGAGAGAGGGTGGGTGGCTGGGGGAAAGAGAGAGGGGGGTGGTTGGGAGAGAGTGAGGGGGGTGTGAGAGAGAGGGAGAGAGGGTGGGAGAGAGAGGGAGGGGACCCCCTCGTCCTGCCTGCAGTCCCTCCCGTGCCCCCCTATCTGTGGGTAGGTGTGTGTGATGCACCTACCTCCCGCCCGTCCTTGTCCTCTGGGCCCTCGGTCAGCCTGTCTTCCTGTTGATGTCCTAGCTGGAAGCGGAGAGTAGGTTTGAGAAGGAATGCAGGCTCTGGGAGGCGCCAGGGATGCTGCTCAGGACAGGTTGGGGCCGTGGCAGTGGAGGTCTTCTCCCTCCTCGATTCTCGGTTCTAGCCAGCCTCAAGGGCCGGCCAGCTGCCCGCTCTCTGTGTGAAGATGCCGCAGCTCAGCAGCAGCCACTGCTGTCGGCATCGGATTGGCCGATTTTGCCCCATTGCCCTGCACCCCGCCATCACCGGACTGGCGGGACTCTTTGGGCCCCACAAGCACTAGGTGTGAAGGAGGAGGAAGTTGAATCCTCCTCCACTTTGAATTATGGGCAGGGCCAGGGAGTCACGACCGTGACGCCACTGGTTGCTAGACGCCAGGTGGCTCTAGCAATCAGTGGCCAATAGAGTCTAAGGTAGAGGTGGGGGCGGCTATTTTGCCCCCCTTTGAAGTACCGCCCTAGGCCTGAGCCTTGTTGGCCTAGGCCAAAATACAGCACTGCATTAAAGCATGCTTGTTATACCCCTTAGTGTGGATCCTAAGGGGTTAATCCTCTGCATTGTGTAAAAAGGCTGTTCGATCCTGTCTGCTCTGATCATCTCCTTCTTCCACAGACTCCAAAAAATAATCTAATTGTAGCACCACCCCCGCAGGAGCTGCCGATTAGATTATTGGGTCTACGTCCTGCCTACCAACCCCTGAAATTGGCTCGAACCCTCCCTAGGCACAACTGACACGAAATGGGACTATAATACCAAATGGCTACAGGAGAACACAATTCAGGATATATCACCCCAATAAGTAATAATAACTTATTACCTTTCTCCAGCCGCAGTCCCTCTGGGTGACACAAGGTGCAACACACAGACTTTTGCTTAACCAAAGTAGCTTTACTGAGAGTTAAAGTACAAGTTGACTCCAAAAGACATCACAAGAGTCAACTAAGAAAGATAAAGTTATTGACACAATAATAAACAATATGATTAAGATAGCTATTTTTGTATCCTTATGCAACTAAAAGATAACTCATAAGCTTTCTTTTACCCAATTCAGGCTATACTTTACACGCGTCTAGTCTCTTGTATCAGGTAGGCAGAACCTATTTGAATCCCACACACAGTTCCTTCCTTTTGGTTTGGAATCTTCGCTAGCAATCGTTGGTGCACAAGCTATTTGTAATCCAAAAGTAAGGATATATAGTCAAAAAGGGTGAGAAAAAAAAGGTTACAATCACCCGCAATGTTACTGCGTAATTGGGCGTATGAATCTTCTTAGTGGTGCATATATAGGCCCCTGACACCTTATGTACTTGTGTTTAAATGCTTAGTCTCCTGGAAGGTGCACTAAGCCGCTGAGTGTACTGCGTACTATCTGCAGTATAGTTAGCACCGGCTAAAGTTACTTTCTTCCAAGCGAGAATCAGATTTGGGCATGTGCCCTGCTCACCAAACGGCCTCTTCTTCAGGAGCTCTCCACCTCCGATTTCTATCACCAGCCGCGCTTGTGGTTAGATGTGGGCAACACCAGTCTCTGCAGAGTATCAATGGGTTCTCTGGGAAGGCTCCTTTACTGAAGATGAAATGCTTCCACTCAGTCACTTCAGGCCCAGGCTTCAGGCCTAGTCCGCAGCATCAGCCCACAGCACTTGCTTCCTTCTATATGTTCTGTGAGGAGACAAGAGACAGAGCCTGGCTCCTCCCTTCCTTTATAAAGCCTCCCCCAAAAGGCTGTGCGGTGAAGCAATGCACCCTGGTATTCCAACTGAATTGTGGGTATCGTAGTATCTGATGAAAATCAACAAGCTGCAGTGTGGCAGTTTGGCCACTAGAAACTTCTGATGAAAATCAACAAGCTGCAGTGTGGCAGTTTGGCCACTAGATGGAGCCGAGTTCCTTCAAAATGTTATACAGTCTACTAATGAACAATTGTAAATGGGAGGATGCCCGCTACACACTCCCCCCACTTTAGAAACTTTGGTCCCCAAAGATAACGACAGTATGTATCCTGTCACATACGTTGGAAAAAAAACAATTAACTCATGCACAACGGTAAACCATGTCCCTTATCAGAAGCAGAGTTCAAACCCAACAACTGCACATTAAAACACAGGGCCGACAGCGGAACCTCCCACCAATTGTTGGGGGAGGGAAGGTGGTTCTGTTCACAAACCCCCAACACTTGAGTGGCTTGTACAGATGTGCCTGGGGGTGAGCTAGGGTTGTCCTCCACTAAATCTGCAGTGGAAGAACTAGGCTGATCAAGAGTTCTCTTAGAAGTAAGGACAGCTTCTTCCGAGCATTTCCCCAATTGGTCGTAAGTTAGTCTTTTGGGTGGGTGAATGACTCTTCTTTCCCTCTTTTCTTTGGGAGTCACAATCTTAGAAGTGCTGGAACCAGCCGCTCCTGGGGATTCTTCAAGAGCTTCCTCCTCTTGTCCCAACGCATTGGACTCTGGGGTTTCAGAAGCAGTTAATTCCTCTTCAGAGAAAAGTGCAACCTCCTCCTCAGGATCTTCACCATCAGCTACTTCTTCTGTAAGCATGTGGAAAGTCACAAATTCAGGAGCTTCTGCCCGAAGGGTTCCGCTTTCAACCAGTTCGGATGAAGACAGGTACGCAGTAGTGGGTTCTGGTAACTGAGATGACCACATCCAATCAGGTACCTCCTCTTCATCTTCCAGATCTTCAATAGGAGAATCTCCATCCCTCACATCTGGAAATGCTGTTTGAGATCTGGTAACTGGCCTGTGCCCTTGAGACGTTGAAGGGACTTCATGTGAGACTGGGTCAGGAGGTAGGCGAACTGCTTCTGAGAGAGGTAATAGGTGGTTCCTATGCCAAGTCTTCAGTGGGCCCACTCTCCCTTCCGGCCTAATCTGATACACAGGAAGGTTTGGCAGCTGCTTACAGATGACATAGGGCTGGGATTTCCAACGGTCAGCCAACTTGTGTTTCCCAGGGATACCCAATTTCCTCAACAACACTTTATCCCCTGGCTGCAAATCCTGGATCCTAACTTTCAGGTCAAAGTTTCTTTTATTTCTCAGCCCCCGTTGATCAGATGAGACTTGGGCTTTTTCGTAGGCCGTTTTTAGGCTCTTCCTCAACCGGTCCACATACCCCTTGTGAGATGCTGCTGAGGTGTGATCAGGTGATATGCCGAAAGCCAAGTCCACTGGCAGCCGAGCCTCCCGCCCGAACATTAATCGGTATGGGGAGTATCCTGTAACATCACTGACAGTACTATTGTAGGCATGTACGATGGCAGCTACATGTTTACTCCAGTGCTGTTTCTTTTCTGAGCTCAGGGTCCCCAACATGTTCAAAAGAGTCCGGTTAAACCGTTCAGGCTGAGGCCTTGTGGGTGGTAGGGAGTAGTCCTAGTCTTTTGGATGCCTAACAAGTCTAGCAACTTCTTAATCAGCCGGCTTTCAAAGTCTCTTCCCTGATCTGAATGGAGGCGTTGCGGTAAACCATAGTGCACAAAGAACTTTTCCACCAATACTTTGGCCACTGTTGTGGCTTTCTGGTCTTTTGTTGGAAACGCCTGGGCGTATCTGGTGAAATGATCTGTTACCACAAGGACATTCCCTTGACCACTCAAGTCAGGCTCCAGGCAAAGGAAATCAATGCACACCAGTTCCATAGGCCCCTGACTTTGCAGATGGCCCATTGGGGCTGCTTGACGTGGCAAAGTTTTCCTCTGGATGCAGCGAGCACAAGAACGACAGTATCCTTCAACTTCACCCCGCATACAGGGCCAGTAAAACCTGTCTCTCACAAGTTGGAAAGTCCTTTCAGGCCCCAGATGACCATGATTGTCATGGAGAGCAGCCAAGACTCCTTCCCTGAATTTAGCTGGTAGGAACAGTTGCCACTTCTCTTCCAGATCATCAGAGGGGCCCCTTCGGTAGACCACCCCTTGGCGTATCTGTAGCCGGTCCCATTCTTTATACAACAATCGGGCTTCCCGAGGGGAGTCTGTTAGAAGCAGCTCAGGGCGCTGAGTCTCCATGGCCTTCAGCAAAAGTTTCCCCAAAGGGTCTTTTAACTGTTCCTTCCTCAAGTCCCCTTTTGATAGCCTAGGCAAACCTTCTTCTTCAACCTGGGTCACCCTGCAATAACACCTGGGTACTCCAGCAGCTAAGACCCCAATCTCTTCGGCTCTTGCTCCTCCACTGGATCGAAATTCCGTTCCCTGACATAGGGCGCGCACTCCCTCCGAGGTCAAGTGGGCCCATTCTTCAGTAGGATCGTTGGGGGCATGAGACCTTCTGGAGAGGGCGTCTGCATCCCTATTCCCAACTCCTGGTCGGTATTTTAAACTGAACATAAAGCTAGAGAGAGCGGCTAACCACCTATGTCCTGTAGCGTCCAGTTTGGCAGTGGTCAGCAGGTAGGTAAGTGGATTATTATCCGTTTTGACTATGAATTCTGCTCCATATAAGTAATCTCTCAGTTTGTCTACTACAGCCCACTTCAAGGCCAGAAATTCGAGTTTGTGTGTGGGGTAATTCCTCTCGGAAGGTATCAGTCTTCTGCTCACATAAGCAACGGGCCGCAGGTGACCATCATGCTCCTGGTACAACACCCCACCTAGCCCATCTCTGCTGGCATTGACATGTAGTTCGTAGGGTTTTGAGGGGTCTGCGTAGGCCAACACAGGGGCAGTGGTCAGGCTCTTCTTTAACTGAATGAAGGCTTCCTCACATTTCGAGGTCCACTGATCCTGAATAGATTCCTTAGGCTTTCTAGGCCCCATGGCGGGTTTCACTGGTTTGACTGGTTCTGGAACATCATCTTCCCCTTCGGTTCTGAGTAATTCATTGAGGGGTCGGGCAATTTTGGCAAACCCTTCCACAAATCTCCTGTAATAGGAGCAGAAACCCAGGAATGATCGGAGCTCAGTCACATTTGTGGGCCTCGGCCAGGAAGTAACAGCAACCAGCTTCTCTGGGTCGGTGGACACTCCTTCTGCAGACACAATGTGACCCAGGTAATGGACCGAGGACTGGTAAAACTGGCACTTCTCCGGAGAAAGTTTCAGGCCTTCTTCATATAACCTCTTTAGGACCTTTTCCAACCTCTCTTCATGCTCTTCTAGGGTTCTGCCGAACACAATAATATCGTCCAAGTATACCAGTACCTCTATCAGGTTCATATCTCCAACAGTTCTCTCCATCAGTCTTTGGAAGGTGGCTGGGGCTCCTGACAACCCTTGAGGCATGCGGTTAAACTCAAAGAACCCCACGGGGGTGATGAAGGCTGTCTTCTCCCTATCCTCAGGGTTCATGGGGATCTGGTAGTATCCGCTCTTCAAGTCCATCACACTGAACCACTTGGCCCCTGACAAACTTTGTAAAGCGTCTTCAATCCGGGGGGTGGTATACTGGTCTGGAATAGTCCTTCTGTTCATCGTTCGGTAGTCGATACAGAGCCTCAGGGACCCAGTTTTCTTCCGGACTACCACTATTGGAGAAGCGTACGGGCTTCTGGATTCTCGAATAATCCCTGTTCTCTTGAGTTCCCCCAACTGCTCCGTAGATCTTCTAAGTCACCCAAGGGAACCCGTCGGACTCTCTCCCGAAAGTGTTTATCTTCATGTAGGCGGATATTATGGGTGGCACTCTTTGCACACCCCACATCAAATTCATCTCTAGAGAATATTTCTTTCCATCGAATCAGTTGGGCCCTGGCTCTCTTCTTCCATTCCGGTGGGAGGGCCGTATTTCCAGAGCAGAGCTCCTCTATGGTGATTTCGCCCCCGTCTTCCCTCTTCAAATCCGATGGGGCAACTGGGGTGGCCGGGTTCACCTGGCCCAATAGCACCCTGACCGGCACCTTCACCGGAGTAGTAGCAGTATTTCTGACACTCACCAAAACCTTCCCATGACTTTTCTGTAATGCCTTCAATGGGATCACTTCGGGGATCACTTCTATCCCTTTCTGTGCCTCCGATGGGCCTGATTCAAGAACCATGAAAGGGCCTGGCTGCTTCCAAGTGAGCTTGACAGAAGCCCTCAAGCAGGTCACCTCTCCCGGCTGCAACACCTTCTCTGTTTTATCCAGCTTCCAGATCTTTCCAACTCCTTCGGCAGGGGCCTTCTGTTCCAGTCCTAGACGTTGATAGGCCTGCCTTAACATGGGATGAACTTTCAGAGTTGGGGCATCCTGTCCCTGGACTAGTTGTGTCAGCAATCGCCTGACTAAGTCAGTGTTGGTCCCTATAATGAGGGAACTCTTGTTGGCCCCTGGTGGGCGAGGGCATACCACTGCTAAAGTATCGAAGGTTTCGGCTTTCCTGGCCAAGGAGGGGTCAAAAGTTAACTTGATTGGCAAATACCCGTCATAGGGAAAACTTTGTGTTCCAATACCCCATATCTCCAGTTCTTCCAGCCTCTGCAGGGGCAGATGTTTGAGGTGTCTATCGTAGAAATCCCTATACAGGAGAGTCACCTGGGCTCCTGTGTCCAGTAAAGCCTTTGTATAAATCCCTTCCACTTGGATTGAGACTACAGGGGAAGGCCCCACTAGCTTGACAGGAAATTCTTTTGGAGAAGCCCTTCTGCCGGGCTCAGCTACCTGCACCCGTACTCCTTTCCTTTTTGAGTTTCTACTGGGCCTCATCTCCTCCTGGGCCTGGTGTGCATTGATTTCCCGCCTCTTATTGGCCCAAGTCATGGAATGAGAGGCATTTAAAGAGGGCTTTACTCCCTGACTGTGGCTCTTGAATTTAAGGGATCTCTTGGAGTCCATTAAAACTGTTGAACGCCTGGTTGACTCCTTCCCCGGAGCCCTCTGAAGTTTTTCCGCCGGCTTTCGGTGTTTGGAGGCAGCCTCCTCTGGACTGGGACATACTCCTCTGACATGCCCTACCCCTCCGCAATTGAAACAGGTTATCGGCCTCCTAGGTTTCTGTTCTGGTTCAACACTGGAACTAGGGTGTTAAAGCAGGCTTCTCTTCTGTGTTTCTATTAGATAGAGCAGATGCCTGACTGTTCAGGATGGATACCATTTCTATTAGCTGTGACACCTGAGTCTTTAAGAGCTCAACTTGTAAGTCGCCTTCTTCCGCACTTATCACACTAACTCGGGCGGTTGTTTCCCGTTCTTGGCTCTTCCTTTTGTTATCCAACATGACCTCTTCTTCCCGGACCATCCTGATCAGATCAGGGTACTCCAGGATGCCACCGTCCTGGCGAGTTCGCAACAGTATAGCAATAGGGTCTAGAGGTTGAGCTCCCCTCAGCACCTGTTGTGCTCGAGTCTCATCCACCTTCCGGGGATCCAACCCTTTTTTTAACAGAATCTGATGTAGGATCCTATCCAGACGCCCTATGAATTCAGACAGTTTTTCTCCTTCCTTCTGGTAACAGTGCTCCAGTCGGTAAAGAAGTTCAGTAACCTTTTCTGTCCGGCCAAACACATCTTGTAGAATATCCAGATAGTCTTGTGCAGTACAATCCTTCTTGCTTAGCTTGAGGTTGCGTACGGCCTCCAATGCAGGCCCCTTCAAACTCTCTGTGATTCGCTGCTTCTTATGCTGTTCTGGTATCTCCCACTCCTCCAAGGCCTGAGTAGCGTTATCTAGCCACTCCTCGAATCCATCTTCCACTGAAGGTACAGGTTGCTTCCCAGAAAAAGTCCTGAGCTTCCTGTATCCAGTCATCAGATAGTTTGGAGGATCCTTGTTACATTTGGCTACTATTTCCCCCAGGACAGCGCATAGTTCTGAGTTAAGGGTAGTCAAAGGTGGTGCACTGAATCCCTCCTTTTTGGCACTTTCTTCTGTGCTCAGTCCCCCTGTAGTAATGGGTATAGGGTCTTCCTCTGAACCTTCTGGATGTATCAGGAATAACTCTACTTGATCTATAGTTTTTATGCTGGTGTCCTTGAAGTGATCTGGGAGCCCCTTCTTCCATTCACACAGTGCGTAGGTGTGTTGATTGGTGGTATCTGTCCTCATGTCCATCACCCAAAGTTTCCTGTCCTTGGAGTATGTTCTCAGAACTGAGAGTAGTTGTTCCTCTGTCCAGTTCTCTCCTTTGAGTCCAATCACCAGACCATGGCCGATAAGGACATTTTCTTCTCTGCACCACCGGGCTGCAGCGGCAGGGTCCATTTCTGTGCGAACAGGGATTTTGTCACTGAGAGGGACTGTTGCAGGACTGTAGAAATCCCGGACGAGCCCCCACGTGTAGCACCACCCCCGCAGGAGCTGCTGATTAGATTATTGGTTCTACGTCCTGCCTACCAACCCCTGAAATTGGCTCGAACCCTCCCTAGGCACAACTGACACGAAATGGGACTATAATACCAAATGGCTACAGGAGAACACAATTCAGGATATTAAACAGGCAAAAAATTTGGGGGAGCATACACATGTATTTCCAAAGCTGCTGCAGCTATGAACCAAAAGACATGTATATTAAAAAAGAATAGCGCGCAAATGCAAAAGAAATTACTACCAAATCTGAAGAGAGTCCATAAATAAGAATGGGGGTTTGGTCCCACCATATGGCCATATCGTGCTCAAGCCCACTACTGCGTCAAAGTACCCCATTATCAGTGGGTCCTACACGATCCATGAAAAAGAGATGAATCCAGCCCTTCTAACCCTTGGAGATAACACTCCTTGCTGGGAAAAATGTGCAAATGCACTACAGGGGACTCCTCCCATATCCACTTGATGGTGGACACTGATTGAGTACAGGTGTATGTGGGGGGTGGGGAGGGCTGCTCAACCTCGATAGTCTGGTCAGACCTAATACATAATAAACAGGCAAAAAATTTGGGGGAGCATACCCATGTATTTCCAAAGCTGCTGCAGCTATGAACCAAAAGACATGTATATTAAAAAAGAATAGCGCGCAAATGCAAAAGAAATTACTACCAAATCTGAAGAGAGTCCATAAATAAGAATGGGGGTTTGGTCCCACCATATGGCCATATCGTGCTCAAGCCCACTACTGCGTCAAAGTACCCCATTATCAGTGGGTCCTACACTATCCATGAAAAAGAGATGAATCCAGCCCTTCTAACCCTTGGAGATAACACTCCTTGCTGGGAAAAATGTGCAAATGCACTACAGGGGACTCCTCCCATATCCACTTGATGGTGGACACTGATTGAGTACAGGTGTATGTGGGGGGTGGGGAGGGCTGCTCAACCTCGATAGTCTGGTCAGACCTAATACATAATAAACAGGCAAAAAATTTGGGGGAGCATACCCATGTATTTCCAAAGCTGCTGCAGCTATGAACCAAAAGACATGTATATTAAAAAAGAATAGCGCGCAAATGCAAAAGAAATTACTACCAAATCTGAAGAGAGTCCATAAATAAGAATGGGGGTTTGGTCCCACCATATGGCCATATCGTGCTCAAGCCCACTACTGCGTCAAAGTAATTTTTTTGCCTGTTTATTATGTATTAGGTCTGACCAGACTATCGAGGTTGAGCAGCCCTCCCCACCCCCCACATACACCTGTACTCAATCAGTGTCCACCATCAAGTGGATATGGGAGGAGTCCCCTGTAGTGCATTTGCACATTTTTCCCAGCAAGGAGTGTTATCTCCAAGGGTTAGAAGGGCTGGATTCATCTCTTTTTCATGGATAGTGTAGGACCCACTGATAATGGGGTACTTTGACGCAGTAGTGGGCTTGAGCACGATATGGCCATATGGTGG
The DNA here is from genome assembly GCF_965119305.1 of Pelophylax lessonae. Taxonomy (NCBI): domain Eukaryota; kingdom Metazoa; phylum Chordata; class Amphibia; order Anura; family Ranidae; genus Pelophylax; species Pelophylax lessonae. Next base: position 489,891,883 of record NC_138770.1, read on the forward strand.
GACCAAACCCCCATTCTTATTTATGGACTCTCTTCAGATTTGGTAGTAATTTCTTTTGCATTTGCGCGCTATTCTTTTTTAATATACATGTCTTTTGGTTCATAGCTGCAGCAGCTTTGGAAATACATGGGTATGCTCCCCCAAATTTTTTGCCTGTTTATTATGTATTAGGTCTGACCAGACTATCGAGGTTGAGCAGCCCTCCCTACCCCCCACATACACCTGTACTCAATCAGTGTCCACCATCAAGTGGATATAGGAGGAGTCCCCTGTAGCGCATTTGCACATTTTTCCCAGCAAGGAGTGTTATCTCCAAGGGTTAGAAGGGCTGGATTCATCTCTTTTTCATGGATAGTGTAGGACCCACTGATAATGGGGTACTTTGACACAGTAGTGGGCTTGAGCACGATATGGCCATATGGTGGGACCAAACCCCCATTCTTATTTATGGACTCTCTTCAGATTTGGTAGTAATTTCTTTTGCATTTGCGCGCTATTCTTTTTTAATATACATGTCTTTTGGTTCATAGCTGCAGCAGCTTTGGAAATACATGGGTATGCTCCCCCAAATTTTTTGCCTGTTTATTATGTATTAGGTCTGACCAGACTATCGAGGTTGAGCAGCCCTCCCCACCCCCCACATACACCTGTACTCAATCAGTGTCCACCATCAAGTGGATATGGGAGGAGTCCCCTGTAGTGCATTTGCACATTTTTCCCAGCAAGGAGTGTTATCTCCAAGGGTTAGAAGGGCTGGATTCATCTCTTTTTCATGGATAGTGTAGGACCCACTGATAATGGGGTACTTTGACGCAGTAGTGGGCTTGAGCACGATATGGCCATATGGTGGGACCAAACCCCCAATTATTTATGGACTCTCTTCAGATTTGGTAGTAATTTCTTTTGCATTTGCGCGCTATTCTTTTTTAATATACAATTCAGGATATATCACCCCAATAAGTAATAATAACTTATTACCTTTCTCCAGCCGCAGTCCCTCTGGGTGACACAAGGTGCAACACACAGACTTTTGCTTAACCAAAGTAGCTTTACTGAGAGTTAAAGTACAAGTTGACTCCAAAAGACGTCACAAGAGTCAACTAAGAAAGATAAAGTTATTGACACAATAATAAACAATATGATTAAGATAGCTATTTTTGTATCCTTATGCAACTAAAAGATAACTCATAAGCTTTCTTTTACCCAATTCAGGCTATACTTTACACGCGTCTAGTCTCTTGTATCAGGTAGGCAGAACCTATTTGAATCCCACACACAGTTCCTTCCTTTTGGTTTGGAATCTTCGCTAGCAATCATTGGTGCACAAGCTATTTGTAATCCAAAAGTAAGGATATATAGTCAAAAAGGGTGAGAAAAAAAAGGTTACAATCACCCGCAATGTTACTGCGTAATTGGGCGTATGAATCTTCTTAGTGGTGCATATATAGGCCCCTGACACCTTATGTACTTGTGTTTAAATGCTTAGTCTCCTGGAAGGTGCACTAAGCCGCTGAGTGTACTGCGTACTATCTGCAGTATAGTTAGCACCGGCTAAAGTTACTTTCTTCCAAGCGAGAATCAGATTTGGGCATGTGCCCTGCTCACCAAACGGCCTCTTTCTTCAGGAGCTCTCCACTTCCGATTTCTATCACCAGCCGCGCTTGTGGTTAGATGTGGGCAACACCAGTCTCTGCAGAGCATCAATGGTTTCTCTGGGAAGGCTCCTTTACTGAAGATGAAATGCTTCCACTCAGTCACTTCAGGCCCAGGCCCAGGCCCAGGCCCAGGCTTCAGGCCTAGTCCGCAGCATCAGCCCACAGCACTTGCTTCCTTCTATATGTTCTGTGAGGAGACAAGAGACAGAGCCTGGCTCCTCCCTTCCTTTATAAAGCCTCCCCCAAAAGGCTGTGCGGTGAAGCAATGCACCCTGGTATTCCAACTGAATTGTGGGTATCGTAGTATCTGATGAAAATCACCAAGATGCAGTGTGGCAGTTTGGCCACTAGAAACTTCTGATGAAAATCAACAAGCTGCAGTGTGGCAATTTGGCCACTAGATGGAGCCGAATGCCTTCAAAATGTTATACAGTCTACTAATGAACAATTGTAAATGGGAGGATGCCCGCTACATAATATTTACAGAGTTTACAGAGTCTATAAAATCAGGCTGCCCAGTTTTATGTGTATTGCTAGAGAGTTTTCTTTCCTGGGAGGGTACATGTGATCAGCACAGGGCCAATCAGCACTGTCCAGACATGTTCAGACAGAGAATCAAGGGTCCTAAAGCCTGATAGGATAATCGCAGGAGAAATGAAACCTCCTCCTACAAGCTACCAGAACACACCGATACAAGTCACAAGATTGCTCTATTAGCTATATACAGCTGATGAAAAAGGTAAGGGAAGGGGTGAATCAGCGCTAATCCTTTAGAATGGTGAAAAAATCCAAATGAATAAATAAATAGATAAAATGTCAAAAAATCAATAACAGAAAGGTGTGGGAAACTATTAAAGTGCGGGAAATGTTAAGTGATGATGAATAGTATAAAAATCAATGAAAATATACAACATCCAATAATCAATTCATCCCATAAATAAATAAAGATATCAAATAATCAATAGCACACAAAATATTGTGGGAAACTATAAAAGTGCGGGAAATGTCGCGTGATGATAAATTGTAAAAATCAATGAAAATATATAACATCCAACAATCAATATAAAGTAGTGTGGAAAACTATAAAAGTGCTGAAGAATATTGCGTGATGATGGTGAAGATGAGAACATGACAAATAAAGTGATAGTGCCTATAAGTGGGGATAAGTGGCCACACTAAGTGTGGGATCAAATATAAAGCAATAAATCAAGTGCACAATATATAATAAATTCAGTAATTAAATAAATTATCCTTGTGAACAAAACGGAGTGATGCTGCTAAACTAGAAAATTGTCCAAGAGCAGCTGAAAAATATTCTGAATAAAGCGTGGCTTTAGTGGTGATATCTTGACATATAAACTTGGTGACTTTTCTTATTGTGAGATCCACAGTGGTATAGTGCACCAGTGAGCGAGCTAACGAATCCAAAAACAGGTGCAATGGCTGCTCACCTCACTTTACACCAATGAAGGCGTTTTTTATACTGTATATACTGCTGTTGGTTCACAGATCCAGGCAATGGGTTCTTCCTTTTCTCCTAATGGCTTGGGTGGGGGAGGGGGGTTCAGCACCTCGCTGGCCACTTGGTAAGGACTTCGCTTTGTAAGGTAGATCTCTGTGCACTTATCCAGTAATGCTCAAAGAGATAGAATGGGGGCTCCCATGGTGAAGTATATCAAGTTTATTAGGTAAAAAAACATGTAGACACTTACAGTTAGGCAGAGACAGTTCAGCAGCCGCACAATGTAAGTTCTAAAGGATTAGCGCTGATTCACCCCTTCCCTTACGATTTATTTGTATTTTGTGATAAATACAGAATTGGCTGCTTATTTCCTTCTATATTTGTCACGTTCTCATCTTCGCCATCATCACACAATATTCTTCCGCACTTTTATAGTTTGCCACACTACTTTATATTGATGTTATATATTTTTTCATTGATTTTTACTATTTATCATCACGCAACATTTCCTGCACTTTAATAGTTTCCCACACTATTTTGTGTGTTATTGGTTATTTGATATCTTTATTTATTTATTGGAGGAATTGATTATTGGATGTTGTATATTTTTATTGATTTTATATTATTCATCATCACTCAACATTTCCTGCACTTTAATAGTTTCCAAACCTTTCTGTGTGTTATTGATTATTTGAAATCTTTATCTATTTATTTATTCGTCTTGATTGGTTTCTTCACCATTCTAAAGGATTAGCGCTGATTCACCCCTTCCTTTACTATTTATTTGTATTTCGTGATAAATACAGAATTGGCTGCTTATTTCCTTCTATATTCGTTTTGAGTCCGTCATCTTTATCCATATTTTCCCTCTCATCTTTTACCCGCTTAGCAGCGCATAGGTATCCTTCTCTTTATCTTTGATGAAAAAAGGTATTTATCCATTTATATTTACAAAAATAATTGCATTTCCATATTCTGTGTACTTTATTCTGTGTAATTTAAAACTATTACTCATGTAGAAAAATTAACTTCAAAGCAGGTGCCAGTTGTATGTAGACCTTTAACTTTTAGGATCACCCGTTCTCTCCCTGTACTGTGGACATCCTGTGGATTCTGTTACAGTTCCACTTCAATGATTATGGTAGAATATACCACAGGCAGGGGTCGCACAGGCAGGGATTGCATTGGCAACTACTATCTTGGATAAAGTATTAATATTGGATTAAAGCCTCGTACACACGCAACGATTATCGACCGACCGATCGTCCGACTTTTGTCCAAGTTGTGTATTGTTGGTTGGAATGTGCCTAGACTGCACACGAATTTTCTCGGCCAACAAAATTCTACTTTAAGCTAGATACACACTATCCAACTTTTGTGGTTAGATTTCCTTCAGATTTACCTTTTCTATGTAGTACAAGGGCCTGCCTGATTGCATACAAATTGAAAGTGTTTAGGTTTGACCTCATATTATATGGTTTTGGTAAGTCTAAAGGAAAAAGTCTTCAGAAAATCTTATAGTGTGTATGGCCCATTAGAAGTGATGTCACGTGTTGGTTTGTTTTCTTTGTGTTTTTTCTTCACTGAGCATGCCCAGACTTGCTCATCAGATTTTTCCCTGTCGAAATCTGTACTGACTGCACGAACATTGGCCGTTGTGTTGACGGCGGACAAAAATGTTATAGTCTGCACACCAGATTTTTTTCGGCCGAAAAGTCGGAGTTGGTTGTCGGAAGCATCATACTAACAAGCCGAAAATCGGCAGATCGGACATTGGCCGAAAATTCCCTGCCAATTTTCGACGCGTGTGTACGGGGCTTAAGTATTACACTTCGGCTCAGCACTTCAGCGAATGCACAAATCGAACATCCAAAGCATACTACTGCAAACCAACAAACAGACTACAGGTGACCTGAGTCTCTATACAACTTTTCCATCTCACATTCAGTCTACTTCTCAATCTCACCACCCTGTATTATGCAATCCCTAATTCTCCTTCTCATGTTTGCATCCTCTCTCCTAAAACTTTCTCTCCTTTACCCCTCTTCTCCACCCTACAGCTTGTATATATCACCCTCACTCCTATCCTCACCTTTATACCGCACTCATCAACTCCTTCTGATTCTGAACCCACACACCAATAAAACCTCTAGGACACTGTGTCCCCCCTCATAAATCATATTCTTATATCACCTCCCTCACCCTTCTGCTTCTCCTAACCTCTGGAGATATTTCCCCAAATCCTTGACCCCCATAATTTAGCTTTGGCCAACATACCCGTCACCCCCTATCCTCTGACACCAGCCGAAATCCACACAATCTGGTTTCTATTCCTTTTCTGCCTAGAGCCAACCTCCCCTTCTCCTGAACCCTCTGGAATGCCCACTCTGTTTGCAACAAACTCACCTCTGTCCATGACCTATTTATCACAAACACCTTTAACCTGCTTGCAATTACTAAGACCTGGCTTCAAGAATCTGACTCTCCTTCTCCTGCTGCCCTCTCCCATGGTGGCCTCCTGTGGACTCACTCTCCCAGGCCTAGTGGACGGAAAAGAGGTGGGGTTGGAATTCTGTTTTCCCCTCAAAGCATTTTTCAGGTTCCTGATCCACCCCCCTCTCTGTCCCTCTCCTCGTTTGAAGCTCAATGATTCGTCTATTTTCTCCAGTTTCGTTGAGAATTGCTGTGATTTATCGGCCTCCTGGACCGGTATCAGGCTTCCTTGATGACTTCTCTGCCTGGCTACCCTACTTTCTCTCTTCTGAAATTCCCACAATCATTCTTGGAGACTTCAACATCCCTGTTAATCTTAACACTCCTGCTACTTCTAAACTTTTGAACTTAACCTCCCCTTTAACCTAAAACAATGGACATGCTTCTACTCACTCTAATGGCAACAGCCTTGACCTCATGTTCTCTTACCTATGCACTCCTTGCAACCTCTCCAACATTCCATTCCCTCTCTCTGATCACCAACTCATTTGTTTCAGTCTCTCCTTGTCCTCCTCCTTACCTTCCAACAATTACCTGTAGAAACCTTTGCCATCTTAACCCTTCACTTCTTTTTTCTGCTACAGATTGTCTCTTCAACACAATCTCATCCCTTTCCTGCCCCAACATGGCCACTTCTGTCTACAACAGTTCACTGTCATCTACCCTGGATGCCTTGGCCCCCCTCACTACGCACAGAATCAGACCGCTACAGCCCTGGCAGACAGATAATACCAGAAGCCTCAAAAAACGTAGTCGCGCTCTTGAGCGTCTGTAGCGTAAGTCACAGCAAGATTTCAGTATTTCAATATAAATCTGCCCTCCAAAAATAGAGTTCCTGCCTCCACACTGCCAAACAGACCTATTTTATCACTCTCTTTAACACCCTCTCACACAGTCCCCGTCAACTCTTTTCTACCTTCAACACTCAACTTCATCCTCCATTACTTCCACCCACAACTTACTCACTGCCCAAGAGATTGCCAATCACTTCAAAAATAAGATTGATACAATTCGTGAAGAGATCTTTACACTACAGATATCTCCCTCACCTTACACACCTTGTCCTCCTGCACAATCAATATTTCCCTTGTTTAATCCAACTACTGTAGAGGAAGTCACTAAAATTATTTCTAATGCCCACCTAACATCTTGCCCCCTGGACCCTGTTCCTTCTCAAATACTACGGTCACCCTCTGGATCTATCCTATACTCTTTAACTCATATCTTCAACCTCTCCCTCTCCACTGGCATCTTCCCCAACTCTCTAAAACATGTGCTAGTCACTCCCATACCAAAGAAAGCCTCATTAGACCCCACCAATCCTAATAACTTAAGACCCATCTCCTTACTCCCTTTTGCTTCCAAACTCCTTGAACATTTAGTCTACAAGCGCCTGAGCAAGCCCCTCATTGAGAATAACCTTCTTGATCCCCTTCAGTCTGGATTTCGCCGGCAGCACTCCACAGAAACTTCTCTCCTAAAACTTGCAAATGACTTACTAACAGCTAAAACCAATGGTCACTACTCAGTACTCTTACTCTTGGACCTCTCTGCTGCCTTTGATACTGTTGACCACTCCCTCCTTCTCAAAAAACTCAGTTTGCTTGGTCTCCGTGACTGTGCTCTCCATTGGTTCTGATCTTACCTAGCTCACCGCACCTTCAGTGTCACTTACAATTCCACTTACTCCCCTGCAACTCCTCTTACCATTGGGGTCCCCCAAGGTTCTGTCTCGGGAGGGTATAAGTCTGAAGGGGGCGCATGACTCAGTGTTTTTTGCGGGAGCAGAGTCCCAGGAGGGAGAGAACGGCTGTCTCCCCTCCTGTCTTAGGAAGCCGATGTCTCGGGGTGGCACCTGGGAATCCAGAGAGTGCTGAAAACCTGCGGAGAGCGAGAGGGGTCCAGTTCCAGGAAAGCCTACACAGGTCGTGAGTACTGAGGATTGCCCCTGGGGGTCTGCCTAGAGTCAGAGGGGACCACTCCAGAAGAGGTTCTAGGATCCAGTGTCAGCTAACTGAGGAAAGGGGGTACCTAGGTTGAGGACCCTGAAGTTACTGAGGGGGTACAGAGTCAGTGAACCCCGAAGAGTTCAAAGTTAAAGGGGGCACCTGCAGTTTGGGCCCTGAATTGTACAGAGTGTCAGTTGAGAGTTGCAGCCATACAGGAACCTACAACAAACTACCTCAAGCCAGTGCAAGGCTGGGGGGGAAATAGCCAGTGACTTTGCAGTACCGCAGTGTCAGTAGTTCTATAATCCACAGTCCTGGATCTTCTGGACTTAAAGTCAAGGATTCAGCACTTCTTTCAAGTTACGGTGTGTTCTGAGAGTCAGTGAGCATTGGCTAGCGTCAGCTGGCGTCAAGGCAGCATTAACAGACATTTTTCCTGGATAAAGTCCCAAGTGTATTTAGTTGCGCCTAAGGAGTATCCCACTCATTCCCTTCTCCCATCCCCTTATCTATAATAAAACCCCAAAACAAAGATGCCGGAGTTGTCAATGCCTCAGTTCTCACACCCAGGGTCGCAGCTCACATGGGCTGGAGAGGTAACCGGTAACAATGGCTGACCCACATCAGGCCCAATGCCTGGAAACCTTGTTACAATTACAATCATCAATAAGGACAATATAAAGTAGATATACATCTTCAGTGATCATTCGCTATTGTCCTATCTTATGCTGCTACTCTTTGCTTGGTGATACATTCAACAAAACTTGTCTTTAATAGTCAGCTATCTTGTTCATCTGACTGGTACTAAAGAAACACACACCGTTTTTATTGGTGGGTGGAGCCTTCTCCCTTTCCACGCCCAGTAGGCTAGAATTGAGAACTAAAATAATAATCATGGCTGCTTTTCAGAAATTTAAAGGGTGTTGGCCACAATCATCTATTTTCTTTTCTTTGTTTAAATTTAATCCTAGAGTTACATAACAAAAACTAACAATTTCAACTAAGGTTTTATTTTTACAAAAGTATTTAAACATTTCCTTTGCTTTATAAAATTTCACACATCCCCTACAATTAAACGTACACATTATATACATTTCTTGGATGGTCAAAAATGTCCTTTCTTAACGCAGGCAAAATCTTTTAGAGGGTGTTAAGAGGGGGGAATTTCTGCAGTTGTCTCCTTATTTCTCTCTTCTCTTACACAAAACATGTGAAGGGAGGAGAGGGAATCTGGAAAGTCACACAGACACATAGACATAGACATGCACAGACTGCAGCCATCTCTGCAACAAATTGATTTCTCAATTAAACATACAATGGTTTTCTATCTAAAGCTATCTATCCTAATTCAGGTAACATTGTCACATTTAACACGGACAAAAAAAACATACATTCATCATTACTTCATACAAGTACCATGTCCTCAACATTCGCTATCTACAAACAAAACATGTTTAGGTTCGGACATACACACATATCTTACATTACTGCAGTAACAATCTGAGAATCAGCTCATGGTTTTCAAACTTAAAAAAGCTAATTGTTCTGAAACTTGAGTATGCAAAACGTTATGTTTGGCGTAAAAGCAACACAGCTCATCACCCTGAACACACCATCCCCACTGTCAAACATGGTGGTGGCAGCATCATGGTTTTGGCCTGCTTTTCTTCAGCAGGGACAGGGAAGATGGTTAAAATTGATTTAAAATTGATGGGAAGATGGATGGAGCCAAATACAGGACCATTTTGGAAGAAAACCTGATGGAGTCTGCAAAAGACCTGAGACTGGGACGGAGATTTGTCTTCCAACAAGACAATGATCCAAAACATAAAGCAAAATCTACAATGGAATGGTTCACAAATAAACATATCCAGGTGTTAGAATGGCCAAGTCAAAGTCCAGACCTGAATCCAATCGAGAATCTGTGGAAAGAACTGAAAACTGCTGTTTACAAACCCTCTCCATCAAACCTCACTGAGCTCGAGCTGTTTTGCAAGGAGTAATGGGCAAAAATTTCAGTCTCTCGATGTGCAAAACTGATAGAGACATACCCCAAGCGACTTACAGCTGTAATCACAGCAAAAGGTGGCGCTACAAAGTATCAACTTAAGGGGGCTGAATAATTTTGCACGTCCATTTTTTCAGTTTTTTATTTGTTAAAAAAGTTTGAAATATCCAATAAATTTCGTTCCACTTCATGATTGTGTCCCACTTGTTGTTGATTCTTCACAAAAAATTACAGTTTTATATCTTTATGTTTGAAGCCTGAAATGTGGCAAAAGGTCGCAAAGTTCAAGGGGGCCGAATACTTTCGCAAGGCACTGTATATCAGTCTCTCACTCAATTTATCAAACTAAAACAAAATCGCAAGCCAACTCGGAATGGCTTGCACCTGATCACCTACAGGCATCTCAATTAAGCCAGCTAAGTTATCTAATACATTTTATACGCTTTCTGAATGTGCTATGGCTTATAATACAAAAACACAACATCAAACCCAGCACAAACAATCTAGCACAATTCTGCATCATTTTTTGTATCTCTTGTTTACACAACTCAAATCTCATCCTTGGCGCCATTTGTTGTATCACAGTCACGTGATAGTTTGTTTTTTTAGGGTTTTCATTTGATATGTGCAAAGCGAGCTCACACAAATACTTATAAGTATAACATCAATTATAGATAATGACAGATAAAGGAAATATAACAAGAATACTTAACTAAAAATACTGTTTCCACCATAAGACCCTACAATTTATAATTGTCATGACACACAGGTGACCCTAGACACATGCATAACGCAGCTCTGACATGAGACAGAATGCATTAGTGGGCCACATTTTTACCCACTTGCCGACCACCTGCTGCAGTTATACGGCGGCAGGTTGGTGGGTTCCTGCGAATTGCTGTACCTGTACGGCGGTCTGGGGAGTGCTCCTGGGGGCACGCCCGCACCCACTCAGCAGAGGGGAACCGATCCATGGGGCCAGCGGCTGCGATTATCGCCGGGCACCCGCGATCGCTTCCCATGAAGAGAGAACGGCAGTCTGCAGTCGTAGACAGTTGTTCTCTCTGGAATCAATGCAGAGCTCCCGTGTTCCTCCTATTTAGGAACACAGGTCTCTGTATTGATTTCACAAGAAGCTCATCCCCCCACAGTTAGAAAACACCCCCTAGGCTCACACTTAACCCTTTGATCACCCCTGGGTTAACCCCTTCCCTGCCAGTGTCATTATTACAGTAACAGTGCATTCTTTTAGCACTGATTACTGTAGTAATGTCACTGGTTCCCCCAAAAATGTCAGTCAGGGGTCCAATCTGTCTGCCTCAATGTCGAAGTCCCGCTGAAAATCACTGATCACCGCCATTACTAGTAAAAAAATGAATAAATAAAAATAACATAAATATTTCCCCTAGTTTGTAGACTCGATAACTTTTGTGCAAACCAATCATAATATGCTTATTGGGATTTTTTTACCAAAAATATATAGCAGAATACAAATTGGCCTAAAATGATGAAAAAAATTAGATTTTTTAATTTTTTTTTTTTTTTTTTGGGAACGTTATATAGCAGAAAGTGAAAAATATTGTTCTTTTTTCAGAATTGTCCCTCTTTTTTTGTTTATAGCCCAAAAAATAACAATCACACAGGTGTTTAAATACCACCAAAAGAAAGCTCTATTTGTGAGAAAAAAAGGACATCAATTTTATCTGGGTTCAGCATCGCACGTCTGCGCAATTGTCAGTTAAATTAATGCAGTGCCGAATGGCAAAAAATGGCCTGGCCATTAAGGGGGAAAATCTTCTTTTAAATAAGGAAATATGTAATATGCAATTTCCCCATCAGGTACATGTCACATATATTACATACACTCACTTGCCACTTTATTCGGTACACCTGTTCAATTTGTTGGTAACACAAATTGCTAAACAGCCAATCACATGGCAGCAATTCAATGCATTTAGGCATCTAGGCTTGGTGAAGGCAATTTGCTAAAATTCAAGCTGAGCATTAGAATTAGAAAGAAAGGGGATTTAGGTGAATTTGAACATGGCATGGTTGTTGGTGCCATATGGGCTGGTCTGGGTTTTTCAAAAACTGCTGATCTACTGGGATTTTCACGCACAACCATCTCTAGGGTTTACAGAGAATTGTCCCAAACAGAGAAAATATCTAGTGAGCAGCAGTTGTGTGGATGAAAATGCCTTGTTGTTGTTGAGGGGGAATTGGGCAGACTGGTTCAAGATGATAGAAAGGCAACAGTAACTCTAATAACCACTCATTACAACCAAGGTATTTAGAATACCATCTCTGAAAGCACAACACGTCGAACCTTGAAGCAGATGGGCTACAGCAGCGGAAGACCACAGCGGATGCCACTCCTGTCAGCTAAGTACAGGAAACTGAGGCTAAAATTCATACAGGCTCACCAAGTATGGACAATAGAAGATTGGAAAAATGTTGCCTGGTCTGATGAGTCTTGATTTCAGCTGTGACATTCAGATGGTAGGGTCAGAATCTGGTGTAAACAACATGAAAGCATGGAACCATCCTCCCTTGTATCAACGGTTCAGGCTGGTAGTGGTGGAGTAATCGTGTGGGGGAGTTTTTCTTGGCACACTTTGGGCCCCTTAGTACCAATTGAGCATTGTTTAACCACTTCAATACCGGGCACTTTCACCCCCTTCCTGCACAGGCCAATTTATAGATTTTAGCGCTGTTTAATTTTGAATGACAATTGCGCGGTCATGCAACACTGTACCTAAACCAAATTTATGTAATTTTTCCCCACATATAGAGATTTTTTTTGGTGGTATTTGATCACCGCAAGGTTTTTTTTTTTTTTTTTGCTAAACAAATAAAAAAAGACCGAAAAGTTTGAAAAAAAAAAAGTTGTTTTGTTTATGTTATAACATTTTGTAAATAGATATGTTTTTTCCTGCACTGATAAGCACTGATAAGGCCGCACTGACAGGCACTGATGAGGAGGCACTGATGGGGTGGCACTGATAGGCAGCACTGATATGCGGCACTGATGGGCACTGATATGTGGCACTGATAGGTAGCACTGATATGCAGCATTGGTGGGCACTGATAGGTGGCACTGATAGGTGGCATTGATGGGCACTGATAGGCGGCACTCATAGGTGGTACTGATCGGCACTGATGGGCAGCACTGATGGGCACTGATAGGCGGCACTGGTGGGCAATAATGGGCACTGGTGGGCAGCACTGATAGAAGGCAATGATGGGCACTGGTGGGCAGCACTCATGGGGAGGGCACTGGCGGATAGCACTGATGGGGAGGGCACTGGTGGGCTCCCTGAGCCCTGATTGCCATCCCTGGTGGCCATGGTGGGCATCCCTGGGGTCATGGGTGGGCAACCCTGGTGGTTCTAGTGGCACCCCCCCCTAATGGTCTGCACTGGTAATCAATGCTCTGATTACCAGTGCAGACCCCCCCCCCCCTGTCAGGAGAGCCGCAGATCGTCTCCTCAACTCGTGCCTGTCAGGCACAAACTGAGGAAAGCCGATCAACGGCACTTCCTATTTACTATGTGACCAGCTGTTATTGGACACAGCTGGTCACATGGTAAAGAGCCTACGTCAGTAGGCTCTTTACCGAGATCGGAGATGCGGTGTGTCAGATCGCATTATCCTGCCGCCATTATATGACGTCCCGTCAGGATAATGTAACCACCTTTCCGCTGTCCTTTGCCTATAGGGCGGGCGGGAAGTGGTTAAACACCATGACCTACCTAAGAATTGTTGCCGACCATGTCCATCTCTTTATGACTACAGTGTACCCATCTTCTGATGGCAACTTCCAGCAGAATAATGCACCATGTCACAAAGCTCAAATCATCTCAAACTGGTTTCTTGAACACGACAGTGAGTTCACTGTACTCCAATCTTTAACCACTTGCCTACAGTGCACTTTCACCCCCTTCCTGCCCAGACTGATTTTCAGCTTTCAGCGCTCTCACACTTTGAATGACAATTACTCAGTCATGCAACACTGTACCCATAAAAAATTTGTGTCCTTTTTTCACACAAATAGAGCTTTCTTTTGATGGTATTTAATCACTACTGGGTTTTTTATTTTTTGTACTATAAATAAAAAAAGACTGAAAATATTGTGAAAAAACGCATTTTTCTTTGTTTCTGTCATAAAATTTAGCAAATGAGTAATTTTTCTTCACAAATTTTGGCCAAAATTTATACTGCTACTTATCTTTGGTAAAAATAACCCAAATAAGTATATATTATTTGGTCTTTGTGAAAGTTATAGAGTCCACAAGCTATAGTGCTATTCATTGAAAATTGATCACACTTGATCACACCTGATGTACTGAAGGCCTATCTCATTTCTTGAGACACTAAAAAGTCAGGAAAGTACAAATACCCCCCAAATGACCCCTTTTTGGAAAGTAGACATTCCAAGGTATTGGCATGGTGAGTTTTTTGAAGTTGTGATTTTTTCCCACAACTCTTTGCAAAATGAAGATTTTTTTTTTTTTTTTTTTACAAATTGACGTATTAACAGGTTATTTCTCTCACACAGCATATGTATACTTGCAACTACACCCAAAACACATTCTAATACTCCTCCTGAGTATGGCGATACCACATGTGTGAGACTTTTTCACAGCCTAGCCACATACAGAGGCCTAACATCCAAGTAGCACCGTCCGGCATTCTAGGAGCACAAATTACACATATAATTTCCTGACAACCTATCGCACTTTTGAAGGCCCTGGAGCACCAGGACAATGGAAACCCCCATAAAATGACCCCATTTTGGAAAGCAAACAGCCCAACGTATAATTTTTGAGGCATAATGAGTCTTTTGAACTTGTCATTTTTTTCCACAAGTTTTTGGAAACTGTGGAAAGAAAATGAAAACACATTTTTTTTATACAAAGCTGTCCATTTATGCAATATTTCTAACACATAGCATGTACATAGCAAAAATTGCACCCCAAAATACATTCTGCTATGCCTCCTGAGTATGGCGATACCACATGTGTAACACTTTTACACAGCCTAGCCACATACAGACGCCTAACATCCAAGTAGCCTTTTCACAAAGTTGTCCATTTATCCACTTTAAGACTGGGCCTATTTTTGACACTTGGTGTTTACAAGCTAAAATTATTTTTTTTGCTAGAAAACTACTTAGAACCCCCAAATATTATATATTTTTTTTTAGCAGAGACCCTAGAGAATAAAATGGAGATCATTGCAATAACTTTCATCACACCATATTTGCGCAGCAGTCTTCCAAATGCAATTTTTTTGAAAAAAATTAAATTTTTTGAACTAAAAAATAAGAAAACAGTAAATTTAGCCCAATTTTTTTCCATAATGTGAAAGATAATGTTACGCCGAGTAATTAGATATCCAACATGTCATGCTTCAAAATTGCGCATGCTCACAGAATGGCGCCAAACATTGGTACTTAAAAATCCCCATAGGCAACATTTTAAAAATTTCTGCAGGTTACCAGCTTAGAGTTACAGATGAGGTCTAGGGCTCAAATTATTGCTCTCGCTCTAACGATCGCGGAGATACCTCACATGTATGGTTTGAACACCGTTTACATATGTGGGCGGGACTTGCGTATGCGTTTGCTTCTGCGCGCGAGCTAACGGGGACAGGGCGCTTTAATTTTTTTTTTTTCCTATTTATTTTATTTAATATTTTTTTATTTTTACACAGTTTAAAAAAAAAATGTTTTGATCATTTTTATTCCTATTACAAGGAATGTAAACATCCCTTGTAATAGAAATAGGCATGACAGGTCCTCTTTATTGTGAGATCTGGGGTCAAAAAGACCTCACACCTCACAACTACACTAAAAAAGAAAAAAAAAATTGTTGAAAAAGGAAAGAAAAAAAAAAAAAACGGCCCTTTAAACCGGTTGCTAGGCAACGACTTTTGACGTAGCTCCGGTCCTCCAAGACCATAGAGTTGAGTGAGGGCCATCTTGCCCTCACTCGACTTCCTGTCTCTGAGGATCTGGGACCGGATAGTTTTCCCCGCTGCCGGTGGGTCCGGTAAGCTGGGAAAACGTCTGGGACGCGGCGGGAGGGGGGGCACCTCTTCCCCTGCACCGTAAGGGTAATTTCGCAGCGAATCCGCCACTGGGAACACCCTTATCTGAAAGCCGACCGCCCGCCGTTTAAAAAAATACCGGGGTTATGGCAGCTATCTGCTGCCATAACCCCAGTATTTAGCTTTTAATGGCCGACGCATATAGTCGTTAGGCGGTCGGTAAGTGGTTGCATGTATATGGCAAACAGGTAACGATGACTGATGGGGTGACAGGTGATGATGACTGATGGGGTGACAGGTGACGATGACTGATGGGGTGACAGGTGACGATGACTGATGGGGTGACAGGTGACAATGACTGATGGGGTGACAGGTGACGATGATTGATGAGATGACAGATGACGATGATTGATGAGGTGAAAAGTGACGATGATTGATGGGGTGACAGATGACAATCACTGACGGGGTGACAAGTGACGATGATTGATGGGGTGACAAGTGACGATCACTGATGGGGTGACAAGTGACGATGATTGATAGGGTGACAGATGACGATGACTGATGGGGTGACAGGTGACGATGACTGATGGGGTGACAGGTGACGGTGATTGATGGGGTGACGGGCGATGGTCACCGATGGGTGACAGGTGACAGGTGACGGGCGATGGTGCATGGCGGTACTGATGGCAGTCTCTGGTGACCGGTGAACTTTAGGCTACGTTCACACTGTGCGATGTTGCAGCGATTTCCGCCTGCCGAATCGCGTTAAAACATCGCGCAAACAACGCATGAAGCCCCAAAGAAACTCTTGTACCTTATTGAGCGTCATGCGATGTTTGCGCGATGTTACCGCGATTCGGCAAGCGGAAATGGCGGCAACATCGCACAGCGTTTGGGGTGCTATTGCAAATCACGGGCAACGCATAGGCGTCCCGCGATTTGCAATGATTTCCGGATCGCGGGCAGAATCGCTGTGATTCTGCCTGCGATCGCTACGCTCACATGTGAACGTTATGGGTGTCAATTTCTGGGCACTGATGAGGTGACTGTTGGGTGACAGGTGCAATTGGGGGGGGGGTGAGGACTGTGTGGGGACCTTTTATTTTTGTGCTTTTACTTTGACAAGGTGTACAGAGCAGTAACTCACTGTTTCTAGCTCTGCTCTCCTCACACTGGAAACTGTGTGAGGGGAGAAGAGCCAGTAACAGTGAGTTACTGCTCTGTGTTTACATTTTGTGATCGGCTGTGAATGGATTCACAGCCGATCACATAGTAAACAGTCACTGTCAGTGACTGTTAACTACCGCCGGTGACTAGCTGTGTTCCTAGGGAACACAGAGCCACCGACATGACCGCGCTGCGCGCTCCCGATCGCGCATGCGTGGTCATCTTGTGGGCTCCTCCATTGTGATCGGCTGTGTAATTGGAACACAGCCGATCACGTGGGAAACAGCCATGCCCATTGTCTTTTTCCCCCCTGCCGGTGACGGGGGGTGTCCCAGGGACACGCCGACACCGACAGTGCAGGGCGGCGCGCACACGATCGCGCGCCTGCCCTGCTTAAAGTGCCGCCGACATATGACGGCGGCCCAGAACAATGGTCACACCGCTCCGCCGTAATATGCCACTAAGAATTCTAGCAGTTCTGCAGGCAAAAATGGAGTCCAACCCATACCAGCAAGGTGAATGTAATAAAGTGGCCAGTGAGTGTATATTACAAACCTTTTACCAATATTAGCCAAATCCTAAGGTGGGGGGGGGGGGGTCGCACAGTTTGCCATTTTTACCCTAGGCACCTAATGACCTAATGATAATTGCAAAAGGCCAAAGAAAAAAGTCACCACTTTAAAAGTAATTATACCAACTGTGTTTTTATGGGTGTTATTTTCCTTTTAACCCAATTACACTGTTAGAAGTTATTGGGCAATTATACCTCTTAAAATTTTGAGCTTTGTAAGTTCTTGCTGATTGCAATAATGCATATGAATGTTTGCAGCTCCCAGTGCACTGACAGAAAAATCTATGAGGAATCATTACACTTCATACGAATTGATTGCTTCTTGCTACACTTTGCTAATGTAATTTGCAAATAAGGGTTTGATTATCATAAATACACAAACCTGCTAAGTGAAGTTCCCAAATATGATGTTGTTTCTCTTTTTAACCTTCAAGTTCTATACATTAAAAAAAAAATTTGAAAAAGGCTAAACTGGATGCCATTATCTATATCTCAATAATGATTATACTTTAATGCTCAACTTTGAAAGCATTATACTGTCAAAGCAGACAAACAACTTTGACAGTAGAATACTTTGACTGTGACACGTTTCACATTACCTGAAAAATGTTATTAAAATAATCGTGTATATGACCAATATCAATATGTCAGAATCTCCCTATAATTATTTGCTTTGTGCACTGGTGCGCAGTCATGTTGGCAAGCATCCCAATACTTTTGACAATACAGTGTATTACCCAATTGTTTGGTAAAGTATAAAAGATAATGTTTCAGCAAGTAAATAAATACCAAACATGTCACACTTAAAAATTGAGCATGCCCGTGCGACGGCAACAAACTACATACATTTTTAATATTTTGAGATCCTTAACCGTTGGGGGAACAGCCAAATGTGCGGGTCACTTGATGGGATGTTTGTCTGCCGAGTGACCCACAATGCACTGCACGTTGCACAGTGCATTCTAAGCCCTGATTGGGGAAAGCTTCCCCCAATCAGGGCACAGTGAACAGCTGGTTGTTAACCACTTCAATACAAGTTACCACCCTCCAATTTTCCGCTTTCAGTACTCTTACACTTTGAATGGCAATTACTCAGTCTTGCGACACTGCACCCAAACAAAATTTGTATAATTTTTTTTCACACAAATAGAGTTTTCTTTTAGGCTCCGTTCACATGTAAGCATTTTGGGGCATTTTTGGGGAGTTTTTCAGCTCTCAAAACGCCCAACAAGACAAATCCTATTCATTTCAATGGCCCCTGTTCACATCTGAGGGTTTTCACGCTGTGAGCAAAACGCCCAACGCTCAAAAAAGTACATGAGCTTCTTTTTGGGCAGATTACAGGTGATTTCCATTGGTCTCTATTCAATCTAAAAACGCCTGCACAAAAAACGCCTGTATAAGCGCCTGTAAAACGCCTGCAAAAATGCCCATAAAAACGCCTGAAAAACGCCTATAAAAACGCCTTTAATAGCAACGCCAAGATGTGAACATAGCCTTAGTGGTATTTAATCACCACTGGGATTTTTTTGCCATATAAGTGAAAACAGAGCAAATATTTTGAAAAAAAAAAAAACACTTTTATTAGTTTCTAATAAATTTTTGTTAAAAAAAAAAAAAAATAACCCACATTAGTGGATATTATTTAATCTGTGTAAGGCCCCGTTCACACATGCTGTCCGTTTTTCATCAATCCGTTGATAAAAAAACGTACATTAATGCATCTCTATGGAAAAACGGATGTAAATGGATGATAATCCATTTACATCAGTTTACATCTGCATCAGTCATCATCAGTTTTTTTAAACTGATCAAAGCTGTATTTTTCTTCCCTTAAAAAAACGGATTGGATGAAAAATGGATGTAAATTGACAAACGGTCCATTTTTCATCCGTTTTTGCATTGGTAGTGGATCTCCATTTTTTATGTGACTGAACTGATGAAATGAACGGTCCGTATGTGTGAAAGGGGCCAAAAAGTTATAGAGTCTACAAGCTATGGGGCCAATTATTGAAAATTGATCACACCTGATGTACTGACATCCTATCTCATTTCTTGAGGCCCTGAAACGCCAGGACAGTACATATATCCCCCAAATGACCCCTTTTTGGAAAGTAGACAGTCCAAGGTATTTAGCAAGAGGCAGGGTGAGTTTTTTTAAGTTTTATCTTTTTCCCACAATTCTTGGGAAAATGAAGAAATTATTATTTTTTTTTTACACAAAATTGCCATATTAACAAGTTATTTCTCACACACATCATATGCATACTTTCAATCACACCCCAAAATACATTCTGTTACTTGTCCTGAGTATGGCAATACCACATGTGTTAGACCATTCCACAGCCTGGCCACATACAGAGGCCCAACATCCAAGTAGCATCTTCAGGTCTTTTAGGGACATAAATTACACATTCTATTTCCTGATTACCTATCACATTTTTGAAGGCCCTGGAGCACCAGGACAGTGGAATTACCCAAAAATGTACCCCATTTTTAAAAGCAAACACCCCAACGTATATTCTATGAGGCATAACAAATCATTTTTTTCCACAAGTTTTTGGAAAATGTGGAAAGAAAATGAAATTGTATCCTTTTTACACAAAATTGTCAATTTATAAGATATTTCTAACACATAACATAGAAAAAAATGCACCACAAAATACATTCTGCTACGCCTATTCCCTAGGTGAATTCAATGGTCCAATAAATCAGCTTTATCATTATTATTTTTTTATTTAATGTCTTGCATGTTTCTAGAGTAAAATGTTTATTTCTCTATCGCTCATTGACAGACGTAGTCCTCGGTGATACAGCACCTTCGGGTTATGTTGCCTCCACAGGAGTAGGACTAGACAGGAAATAAAATGCTCTGGCCACACCCTAGGGGCAGTCCCAGAGGGTATATCCTCTCTCTCTCTGCCTCAGCAAATCAGTTTTTTTCTGTCTAGTCAGGAGTAAGGACCTAGATACCTTGCTGGGATCTTCGGTCCTGGCAGGATTTTTTTCTTAGAAAATAATTTTTTAAGACAGCTTTTTTTCTCCAGTGTTCCTGTGAGATCTTCAAGCAAGAAAGCTGAACTGGGCGACGGGCTGGATGTTGAGATCCAGTGGTCACCCCAGTTCAGCCTACGAGCGCGTGCAGGCCATAGCTCCGCGCTGGGTCGGCCGCGACATAGTCCCACTGGACGGGGACTGACCCTGCGAGTTAAACGTCTCGCTGAAACGCCAAAGACCATGAGTCACGGCGCCCATATTGGTCGACAGCCCTCCTACCTCGGTGGAGAGGGGTACTGTCAGGAGTTGGCGCCCGCCTGGTTCCGGTATGGTGAGTAGTATGTTCCCCCTTTCCCCCTGACGGGTCTTGTGGTGAACGCGGGCCCCTCTCTGTAATGGTAAGGATGGGTTCCCCTCTATCCTACAACATGTCACAGATCCCCCTAATTGAGTGTGATTTTTGTGTACAAGAAGCCAGGAGGCTTGGTTTGGGAGCTGACAATCTAATTGTAAAGATGTGTAAATGATTGTAGTCAGTGGCAGTACTAGAACTTTACTGTGATAGTATAAGGTATCCTACCTGTCAGTAGCCACAGGGCGATGTCTATACATGTATACTGCATTCCAGATCATTCCTCCAGCTAAGCAGCGGTCCGCATACGGCCCGCTAGGGTCCGGTACCTCCGACCACGCTGACCACCATGAGGGTGAAGGGTTGTGAGACCGAGATCCTTCTGCAGACATGCCGCTATTCTGTGCAGGCCGCCGCCATTGTCTGGTAGATCGCACGAGGCCGCCATTTTGGTGTAGCCTCGTGTCTCCAGCATGGGGGCGGCCATGTTTGAGGTGACTCAAACACCTCATGGAGCCAGGGGGAGGAGCCGGCAGGCGTGTTAAGGGGCGGAGCCGCCTCTTTTACCCAGGAAATAGGGCCAAAGACTTCCTGTCTGTAACAAGACAAGCACTGAGCAAGCTGATGAAAACTTCTGTGCATCAGGGATGAGCCTTGGGGTCTGTCTCTCTCTCTGTGGGGTCCAAAAAGGCAGGTAACACTGAGGGGCGCTGTTGCGACTGGGGGACACAAAAAAAAAAAAAAAGTTTTTTTTTACTTTGTCATTTTTTGTCGCTGGCAAGTGTCTTGTATAATCATTGACCCTGCCGCATAGGTATCCCCACCTGATCCCCTCAAGGTGGCCGCAGGACCCTCCAGTACCCCACTTGTGTTTTAATGCATTATCGGCAATTTTGGAGTCTTTGGTATCCCGGGTGGAGGTGGCCTGTCAGGGACGGGGGTCAAGTAGCGACCCCCGCCTACCCCTATTGTTTATCAGATACTTCAGATACGGATTCGGAACTGGTCAATGCAGTTGCAGGTCCCTCTTAGGGGGCTGTTGTCTCAGGTAATATCTCCTCAGCAGTGAGGAGCATGTTTCTGCCTCCGCCATAGCACAAGAGTGGTGGATGCACTAGTTGTGTCCGTCCGGGAAACCTTTAGTCTTGAGGTTACACCGGCAGAGGTAGCTGAGACTGAGATTCCTTTTTGGTACTTGTTAGCCTACCAAAAGGGCGAAGGATTTTCCTTTACCCAAATGGAGTCGTTTTGAAACGAACCCCTGTTATTTCCAAACGCATGGCTAGGTGCTATCCGTTTGAGGAATTCCTCTTTATAGGATAGACGGTACCACCTGCTGTCTTGCCACAGACTGTTAGGATAAAAAGACCTTGTAACTAACGAGGACCTTCCTTTTCTGCTCATATAGAGTTGTTCGTTCCGCGAGGGCGGGCGATAAGGCGAAACCCTCCAAAGCCCCTTTAGAGGGGTTTCAAAGGGCGCTGGTCGGGTAAACAAAGAGTCCGGCTCAGCCAAGCCTGAAGAATATAGCCTGATGCGCCCCTACCCATCTCTGGGGTGGGGGGGGATGTCTTCACTGGTTTCTGGAGGACACAGGATCGAGTTTCGATCACTTCCACCGGTGCGATTCTGCCCTTCTAACATTGAACGGTTTCAGGGGTTCTATTCAAACCTATTCACAATGCCCAGGAAAGAGGGCAAGGTGCGTCCAAATCTGGACTTGGGAAGAAATAGAGTCCATCCTTACAATGGTGGCCTCCCTGCATAAAAGAGATTTCCTGGCGTCCATAGACATATAGGATGCCTATCTTTATATCCCCATCATCGCAGGACATCAGCGTTTTTTCGCTTTCCCAAAGATCATCCCTGGTTCCCACCAGGAGACTGAACTATCTGGGCCTAAGGTTGGATACATCCTGGGCAAGAGAGTTTCTCCTTGCTGGGAAACTCCAGAAGGTTCAGTCAACGTTTCGGATGTTGCTGTCCGTCAATTGGCTGGGACTGATGGTGGCCTTCTTAGAGGCAGTACCGTATACCCAGTCTCATACCCGAATTCTCCTGAAGGAGATTCTTTTTTAATGGAATCAGAATTCCGATTCCCTGGACAATCGGATCCGGTTGAGCGAGCGGACCAGGAAGTCTCCGATGCTCAACCAGGGGAAGTCATTTCTTCCGATAGTATCCAGATTACCAATAAGGGTATCGGAATTGAGAGCGATCAGATTTTGTCTGATTTACTGGATCGAGCAGCTCTAGAGCAGCCCGATTCGGATCCAATCGCATATGGCCTCTTCATCCAGAGGTTTTTTCCCTAGCTGTCCCTTCATTGGGACATCCCGGATGTGGATCTGTTGGCACCTTGGCCTAACAGGAAGGTGCGGAGGTTTGTAGCTCGCGCCACGATCCTCTAGCGGACGCAGCAGAAACGCTGATCGCCCCGTGGGTGCAGTATCAGCTACGGCATGCCTTCCATCCTCTCAAGTTGCTGCGGGAACTTCTTCGCAGGATAGAGGTGGAGGGAATTCCAGTTATTCTGGAAATTCTGGATTGACCTCGTCAAGCCTGGTACGCCGACTTGGCGAGGCTAGTCGCGGACGCTCCTTGGAGACTTCCTCTCAGGGAGGATTTGCGGTCTCAGGGACCGATCTTCCATCTTGCTTTACAGTCGCTGGCTTAATGGCCTGGCCATTGAGACCCAGGCACTGAAGGACAAGGGAGTGTCAGCTTCAGTTATTCCTACCTCCAGTTAAAGCAAGGAAAGCGACTTCCAGCACATGGAAGTCTTATATTGCATGGTGTGAATCTATTGGATTTTCCCCACATACCTATTCGGTGACCCGAATTTTGGTCTGTCTGCAACAAGGGGTTGAGCAGAAACTATCCTTGAGCACGATCAAGGGTCAGGTTTTCGGCGTTAGCAATCTTCTTTCAAGAAACCTTTGGCTAATCATTCCTTGGTGCGGAATTTCATCCAGGGGGTGCGACATCTGGCTCCGCCAGTGCGCGCACCCTTACCGCCTGGTATCTTAATTTAGTGTGGTCGGTTCTTCAGAAACTTCTCTTTGAAGATATTAGGGAGATTCCCTTGCTTACATTCCCAGAAGGTGGCCTTCTTGGTGGCCATTACTTCTCTATGCAGGGTGTCAGAACTGGCCGCATTATCCTGTCGTTCCCCAGATCTGGTGGTTCATAGGGTTAAGGTGGTTCTTCTTCCGAATCCATCCTTCCTTCCTAAAGTGGTTTTCGTAAGACGGACTCACTTTTTGTGATCACGGATAGCCCTTGAAGGGGGTTGCCTGTGTCTGCCGCGACCATATCTACATGGATCAGTCAGACGGTGGTACAGGCTTATTCTATTAAGGGTCGGAATCCTCCGTTCCCTGTTAGGGCGCACTTCACTCGAGCGCTCAGTACTTCCTGGGCCTTTCGCCATCAGGCATCAGTGGTCCAGGTATGTAAAGCGGCCACCTGGTCGTCGGTACATACCTTTACAAAATTTTATAAAATTGATGTGATGGCATCGGCGGATGCCTCATTTGGCCGCAAGGTTTTGCAGGCCGCAATTTGAGGAGACCGGTGGTCTACCTTGAGGGTTTTTTTCTGTTTGAAAATTTTTTTGTTGAGTCTCATCATTAAGGATGAGCATTGTAAACTTCTAGTTGGCACCGGTTGGGCCTTCTAGATTTGGATTTGATTTCCATTTTCCCACCCCTCATTTGTGATACTGCTCTGGGACTTCCCGAAGGTGCTGTATCACCGAGGACTACGTCTGTCAATGAGCGATAGAGAAAAATGGATTTTTGTAAAATCTTACCGTAAAATCCTTTTCTCTTAGCTCATTGACAGACGTAGTACCCGCCCCTCTGTTTTTTTGAGTTGGGTTGGGTTAAATTCTCTAAAGACTGCTTTTATGACATAACTGATTTGCTGAGGCAGAGAGAGAGAGGATATACCCTCTGGGACTGCCCCTAGGGTGTGGCCAGAGCATTTTATTTCCTGTCTAGTCCTACTCCTGTGGAGGCAACATAACCCGAAGGTGCTGTATCACCGAGGACTACGTCTGTCAATGAGCTAAGAGAAAAGGATTTTACGGTAAGATTTTACAAAAATCCATTTTTTGTAGACTAATATAGCTTTATTTGTATGGTTTATTGTGGTTGTGTGGGCAAAACCAAAATTAGACTTCTATACAGTAAATTTAGCACCAACAACCCATTACTCTATGCTAAAAACAAACACAGGTGGAGGTGCAGGACTTTTAAGGTACAACCTAATACTGAATACATTTCCAAAATTCCATAAAAATTTCAAGGATTTATTGAACAAATAGAAATTATTATAAAATCATTGGCTTGTCAAATACCACCCAAATACCACCATACAGACTATATAACTTTCAGAAGTTATTTTGAAAGTTTTCCGCGCTTTTGTTTTGACATGTTTAGCCATACTGGCTTCTTCAGGAAAACGCATGGTGCATTATAACTTCTAGACAAGGGAAATATATACATATTTGTTAGCAAGTTCTGTAATCCCTTACACACAGTACCTAATAGGTGGAATATACAAACAAAAAGAGATTCGCAAAACATTAAATAGTACAAAAGGATATCAAAAATACAATAAATAAATGTGTGTATACATGTCCCCCAACCACTGCATAGTGATAGATGGGGGGGATGGTACTGCACTACTGGGGTATGGTTAATATTAAATAATCAGAACCATCAAATTAAGTACAAAGACAGGTATAAATAACACTCAGATACAAATTACATATAAATCATTCACTTTGTGCATAAATAAATTATAATACCATATTCTTCCTTTAAATCATTTTTCTTAATAAAGTGCATATATTCTATAAGGTGCAAAGTACAATAACATGTGTAAATAGTGAACGTTCAAATTTCGCTATAACGTGCAAATTAAAGTGCTGTGTGTTCCAAATTTCTGAGATTTGTGCAAATAGCAAAATAAATATAATATTATAAAGTGCAATTCTGGTTTCAAAAGTACATGCCCTTAAACGCCCTGGAAACCAGAAGTGACGTGTCGGGACATATGAGTATAGTCCCGCGGCTCGGCGTCTGTTTCACCGCTTGATGCAATGTTAACTGTAAGTTGCTACATTGTTGTTTCCTAATCAAATTTGAAATTATTACACTATGATGGCCCCCCTTTATTTTTAATACTCCCGCTCACCTATAAAGGCCTCTTGCACACAATACTCCTGTTTGAGCATCTACTTTTTCCTGACGTTTTTTTTGTATGTATTTGCGTGTATTCGTATGTATTTGTGTGTATTTGCGTGCATTGAGACTTAAATTACTGACCAAAAATGCAGATTTTTCTGTTTTGTTTTTACTGAAGAATGCACAGCGCTTGTTTATGTACCTGTGTGCACAGGCACATTACAATTAACGGGCTGTATTTTAGCTCAGAAAAAAAAAAAGCTGTACTGAGCTTTTTCAAGCTGCGAGATGCTCAAACAGGAGTATCGTGTGCAAGAGGCCTAAAGATAAAGGAAAACGGAGTAACCATATCTCCACTAATTGGAGTATATACAAGAGGAACCAACCCCTCTGAGAGATCCACAGGCTCTGATACGGAGTAACAGGAGTGGAGGGATATATACCAACACATGCATATACCCACAGGCACTTTTAAAAAAAAGCTGGAGGTGAGCCATTAGCACACATTTAGGTGTAAGCACTGAAGAGCACCCCTGTTCACTGATGCAAAGGTGGAGTAACAAGATACAATAAATAAGGACTCTATATTTAAAAAGAAAACACCGGGAGATTATTACTTCAATATTTTGAACACTTAAACACCCTTATTCATTTATTTGATTATAGCACCTTAAAATGTATTTACACAATTTTCCTGCACTTTATAATATTATATTTATTTTGCTGTTTGCACAAATCGCAGAAATTTGGAACACGCAGCACTTTAATTTGCACGTTATAGCGAAATTTGTACGTTTGCTATTTGCACATGTCATTGTACTTTGCACCTTATAGAATATATGCACTTTATTAAGAAAAATGATTTAAAGGAAGGTATTATAATTTATTTATGCACAAAAGCACCTTTCACAATACTATATTGGAGCACAATTTATATTCACAAGTGAATGATTTATATGTAATTTGTATCTGAGTGTTATTTATACCTGTCTTTGTACTTAATTTGATGGTTCTGATTATTTAATATTAACCATACCCCGGTAGTGCAGTACCATCCCCCCATCTATCACTATGCAGTGGTTGGGGGACATGTATACACACATTTATTTATTGTATTTTTGATATCCTTTTGGATGCAAGGATGCAGCCTTTTGGCGATTGGGTGTAGAACATCTGCTTAAATGATCTGACATGCCAGCCAAGGGGAAACACACCAGCACGCCCGGTCTCCTGCAGAGGAGAGTATAAAAGACCCAGAGATCCTATACAGGTAAATGAGTATTGAGTTATAGTGAGGCCAAAACTATATTGAGCCTAAAGCAGAACTAAGAAATTTTCCAATTATGGTCTATACTCATTCGTACTTGAATAAGAATTAACACACGTAGAGAGCTAAGATGTCCAATGGGGGCTTTGGATATCCCACAAAACATTCATTGAAGCTGTAACAACATTTACAAACATATGTATATGTATGTACAGTATCTCACAAAAGTGAGTACACCCCTCACATTTTTGTAAATATTTTATCATATCTTTTCATGTGACAACACTGAAAAAATGACACTTTGCTACAATGTAAATTAGTGAATGTACAGCTTGTATAACAGTGTAAATTTGCTGTCCCCTCAAAATAACTCAACACCCAGCCATTAATGTCTAAACCGCTGGCAACAAAAGTGAGTACATCCCCAAGTGACAATTTAAAAATTGGGCCCAAAGTGTCAATATTTTGTGTGGCCACCATTATTTTCCAGCACTGCCTTAATCCTCTTGGGCATGGAGTTCACCAGAGCTTCACAGGTTGCCACTGGAGTCCTCTTCCACTCCTCCATGACGACATCACAGAGCTGGTAAATGTTAGAGACCTTGCGCTCCTCCACTTTCCGTTTTGAGGATGCCCCACAGATGCTCAATAGGGTTTAGGTCTGGAGACATGCTTGGCCGGCCCATCCCATTTACCCTCAGCTTCTTTAGCAAGGCAGTGGTCATCTTGGAGGTGTGTTTGGGGTCGTTATCATGTTGGAATACTGCCCTGTGGGCAAGCCTCCGAAGGGAGGAGATCATGCTCTGCTTCAGTATGTTACAGTACATGTTGTCATTCATGGTTTCCTCAATGAACTGTAGCTCCCCAGTGTTGGCAGCACTCATGCAGCCCCAGACCATGACACTCCCACCACCATGCTTGACTGTAGGAAAGACACACTTGTCTTTGTACTTGTCGCCTGGATGCTGCCACACATGCTTGATACCATCTGAACCAAAAAGGTTTATCTTGGTCTCATCAGACCACAGGACATGGTTCCAGTAATCCATGTCCTTAGTCTGCTTATCTTCCGCAAACTGTTTGTGGGCTTCCTTGTGCATCATCTTTAGAAGAGGCTTTCTTCTAGGATGACAGCCATGCAGACCAGTTTTGATGCAGTGTGCGACGTATGGTCTGAGCACTGACAGGCTGACCCCCCACCCTTTCAACCTCTGCAGAAATGCTGGCAGCACTCGTACATCTATTTCCCAAAGACAACATCTGGATATGATGCTGAGCCCAGCCAGTCCTATGATCCTGATAGCCCCCATAGGATCTGATTGGGGAATAATACAAATGCCCCACATAAATAATATTTTCTCTAATTTTATAATTTTGTAAAGTAATACCATAGAGTTTTAGGGTTCTAACCTACCTTCCGTGGTGGACCATCCAGCTCCCCGTGCTCCCTTAGTGTGATCTCAGCCTTGCGGGTCCATTTATACCCCCCATCCCGCCGGCGCCAAAGAGCCTTGACAGGATGCGGACATAACGTAGGGGGGTGCGCGTGTGCATGCGTGGGACACACCAGCTCAAGAACCGGAAGTGCTCCCTGGCTGTATGGAGATCAAAGGCACGGGAGTGGTCAGGGGTGGAGTGTGGCTTCAGCGGCTCCGCCTAGACAAACTGCCATCACCTTTTAGCTCCCGCGCCCCCACCCCATGCACCACGAGGCCAGGGTACACTGGATCAAGGCCCGGGCTCCGCCCCAGGAAACACCTCCCTGTGGACGGCACGTGACTGTTCCAAGTAGGCCAGGCACCTACCTGAAGTGCCACCATATCAGTGACCCTAGCGGCGTCATTACCCAGGGGATGGAACGCATGCCTCGGGTGTCCGTCCATATGTCTGTATTTTTCAATATTTTCAGGATCAAACAGTACACATTTTCATCCATCTGTTGGGTTTGACGGGCCCTCCATGGGATCCACCTCAATTGGCCATGGGTCCCTGTACGGACGCCCGAGGCATGAGTTCTGTCCACGGGTGATGGCGCCGCTGGGGTCAACGATATGGTGGCACTTCAGGTGGGTGCCTGGCCTATTCGGGACGGTCACATGCCATCCACAGGGAGGCGTTCACTGGGGCGGAACCTGGGCCTTGATCCAGCGTACCCAATATAGGCTCAATATAGTTTTGGCCTCCCTATAATTCATTACTCATTTACCTGTATAGGATCTCTGGGCAGTTTATATTCCTAGCTGCGGGAGACCAGGAGTTTTGGAGTGTTTCCCCTTGGCTGGCAGGTGAGATCATTTAAGCAGACGTTCTACACCCAATCATCCGAAGGCTTCATCCTTTCATTGGTATGAAGCCATTTTCTATTAGGGAGCTTATGCTGTGGTTGGGGGACGTGTATACAGACATTTATTGTATTTTCAATATTCAATATAATGTTTTGCATATCTCTTTTTGTTTGTATATTTCACCTATTAGGTACTGTGTGTTAGGGATCACAGAAACTTGCTAACAAATATGTATATATTTCCCTTGTCTAGAAGTTATAATGCACCGTGCATTTTCCTGAAGAAGCCAGTATGGCGAAACCTGTCAATACAAAATCAAAATAACTTATGAATGTTATACAGTCTGTATGGTGATACTTGAAAAGCCAATGATTTTATAATAATGTCTTTTTGTTCAATAAATCCTTTATATTTTTTATGGAATTATGGAAATGTATTTAGTATTAAGTTGCACCTTAAAAGTCCTGCATCTCCACCTTTGTTTGTTTTTATTTGTATAGGTGTTAACAATATATTCCACTTGGGGAAAAAATAAAAAGTTTTATTGATCCAACAAATACACATATAGTTCAATATTCTACATTTATTTGGACAGCAGCAACACAATTAGGTACATTCATTTACTTGTGCAAAAAGAAATGGTATTTATGGTGCTACATTACAATAGGCTTAGAAGGGCCCTGCTCATAGGAATTTACAATCTAAAAAGGATCACAACTTAACTTTCATAGTGGACAGCAGGCAACACATTTTAACCACTTCTGGACTGGAAGGATTTGCCCCCTTAATGACCAGGCCATTTTTTGCAATTTGGCACTGCGTGAATTTAACTGACAATTGCGGGGTCATGTAATGCTGTACCCAAACAAAATGTATGTCCTTTTTTTCCCACAAATAGAGCTTTCTTTTGGTGGTACTTGATCACCTCTGCGGTTTTTATTTTTTGCGATATAAACAAAAAAAGTGAAAATTTTAAAAAAATTTAATTTTCTTATAAAAAATATCCAATAAACTCATTTTTTGTCATACATTTAGGCCAAAATGTATTTATCTACACGTCTTTATTAAAAAAATCTCAATACGCGGATTTTTATTGGTTTGCGCAAAAGGTATAGCGTCTACAACTATGGTGAATATAATGGAATTTAGCAGCTTTTACTTTCTGACTGATCTCATTTCTTGAAGTAGTAAAATGGCAGGGCAGTACACCCCCCCCCCCCCCAAAATACCCCTTTATGGAAAGTATACATCCCAAGGAATTTTCTGAGAGGCATGTTGATCCCATTGAATATTTACTTTTTTTTTCACAAGTTGTCATTAAAACGATATATTGCTCACGCATGCCATGGATATATGTGGAATTAAACCCCAAAATACATTCTGCTGCTTCTCCTGAGTATGGAGATACCCCATGTGTGAGATTTTTTGGCAGTCTAGCTGCGTACAGGACCCCAAAAACGAATTACTGTCTTCAGACTTTCTAACGATGTAAATTGTTGATTTCACTCCTCACTAACTATCACAATTCCGGAAACCACGAAATGGCAAGATAGCACAACCCCCCCCCCCCCCCCCCCAAATTACCCTTTTTCGGAAAGTAGACACTTATAACGCTTATCTTAGAAGTTTATGCCACACATCACCCATTCTTCTAACCACTTGAAGACCAAGCCTTTTCTGTGACTTTTTGTTTACATGTTTTTTTTTTTTTTTCTACTAGAAAATTACTTTGAACCCCCAAGCATTATATATTTATTTCTTTAAAGCAGAGGCCCTACAGACCAAAATGGTGGGTGTTGCAATTTTTTTTGTCACACGGTATTTGCGCAGAGATTTTCCAAAGGCAATTTTTGCAAAAAAAAAACACTTTTTTTAAATTTAATGCACAAATACACTATATATTTCCTAATTGTTTGTAAAATTTAAAAGATGATCTTATGCCTGGCGCTCGAGTATGGCTGCTTGATCTTGTAGCTCCGTACCACCCCGGCCAATCCAACTTGGATGACATGGTGCCCCTGGATGCCTCTCACGATTCTTCCCCAGATATATTTGACATGCCAGTAGATGAAGAGGTACAACCTACATTGGGGGAAATATTACATGCTGTTCACAAATGCACAGTGTCTGTGGATGATCTTAAGGAACGTTTTGGCAATTTAGGGGGAAACTCTCCTGTGTCACTCCTGCGCCAGGACATACAAAAAATCAGGGAACGCACCACTGCTGTGGAGGGTTGCATCAGCGACCTGGAAGATCAAAAACCCCCATGCCAGAGATGCCAGAATAACAGCACTACATGTATCTCAGTTTAATAACAGGGCAGATGATATTGAAAACCGGCTACGCCGCAATAATGTATGCATAGTGGGGCTTCTTAAAAAAACTGACTTTACAGAATGGTGGTTGCAGGACATATTTGGGAAAGATGCCTTTACACCCCTGTTCGTGGTTGAGAGGGCCCACCTTACACCACCCCGGCCTCTCCCTCCAGGCAACCCTCCCCGCTCCATGCTGGCCAGACTGCTAAATTATAAGGACAGAGAAATTATCCTAAGTCTGGCGCGAGAAAGGGGATCCATAACCTACAATGGCAATAAAATATCCTTCTTCCCTGACTTCTCTGCGGAGGTGCAACGTAAGAGGTCCAAATATGTTGATGTTAAAAAGAGGTTGCAACGGATTCAACTTAAGTATGCCATGCTGTACCCGGCTCGGCTCCGGGTCACTGCGGGGGGCCAAACCCATTTCTTTGAAACGGCCATGGATGCGGCTAACTGGCTGGATATGCATGAACAGGAATTTCAACGCCGGCAGCCTGATGATGGTCGTAACTGATCCTCCTTCACCCGAATCTCTGTTGCTGTTTCCGTTTGGCGGCTACTAAGTGACTGGGCCATGTGTTTTCATATGAGGACTGTTACTCCTGTCCTATACTCAGCGTAATAAGTCACATTGGCTTTAATCTAACACCCCAGTGCCTTGGATAACATCTCCTGTTGGGCTTTACTTACACTAGCTCGGCACTGAGTACCTTGAATCACTGTTTATCTGAATCAGTTCTATGTGCCCTGTTGGCACCCATACTTTATGTCTATGTTTGCCATCCCCTCCAACCCGGGGAGGAAGATGATATGGTGTACAGCAGTGGCTGCCACAGAGCCCTCCATACTCCTTCAACAGTTTTTGACTTTCCCTAATGCGCAGTTGCGCAAGTTGCTTCTCTGCTGGCTCACGTATGGCTCTAAGAAGATCTTTTTGACATTTCATGTTGCACTCTTCCCACTGAGATATCTGCTGCTGATGTGTGCCTCTGGCTGGCCCCCACCATCCGGCCCTTTTTTTGATGATGACTGTAGATTGACCCAATGACAGCCACAACACTGCTTTCCTGGAATGTTTGAGGGGTGAGTGACCCACTAAAGCGTACCATGATTGCCGCCTGCCTCAAAAAATCTCACCCGGCTGTTGTCGGTCTCCAGGAGACTCACCTAACTCGGGACACGCCGTCCTCGTCCTCCCTACACTACCCCTGGATTGGGAGGGCTTACCACTCTACTCATTCTGTGTACTCCCGTGGGGTAAGCATCTTGATCCACAGAGCCATTGCTTACCAAGAACTGGACTCACTGGTGGACCCTTGTGCTCCTTACGTTTTCCTGCACTGTAAATTGCATACTCTAACCCTGATTATAGCATGTGTTTATATTCCTCCTCCATTTTCTAAGGAAGTTTTACAGCTACTATTGTCGTTCGTAGCTGGCAAGCCTGACCTCCCGGTGCTTCTCATGGGAGACTTCAATTGTCCCTTGGATCCTGGCCTGGACCGACACCCCCACCCTCTCCCTTTTCCTAAGGTAGGGGTATCATTCTTAGCCTTTTTTATCAGAGGTGGGCTGGTTGGACCTTTGGCGCCACCGGAACCCCACCACTTGTCTATTCTCCTGTTTTTCTAAAACCCATGGTTCCCTATCCCGCATTGACCTCTGCGTGGGCTCGACACAGGTTGTTCCACATGTCCTGGGGATACAATACCACCCCAGGGGGGTGTCGGATCACTCCCCCTTATCCATTCAGCTGGCCACTCGGCCTTCTTCCACTTTACCTAGGGCCCCCTGGAAACTAAACGCCTTCTGGCTCAAGCTGTTCCCCTCCCATGACCGTATAGTTACTCAAATTGAGAACTTTTTCCATGCCCATGAACACTGTGATGATATCCTGTTGCGGTGGGAGTCCTTTAAGGCCTTCCTCTGTGGTGTTTTTATTTCAGATATAACTGAGGTGAAAAAAAAAATCATCTCTCCTTCTGGAGTGAGTGGAGGGTCAGGTGCGCCAGCTCGAACTGTCGCATGTTTTGGACCCATCAGATTCAACGAAGGAGGCATGGATATCAGCTTAGGCATCGCTTGACTGGTTGAGATCCTCCGCCATGGAATGCAAGCATTTTTTTACTAAAATGGCATATTATGAAGAGGGGGAGAAAACAGAACAATTATTAGCCAAAATCACAGGTGCACAACAATCATCTCTGGCAATTGGTGCCATCCGATCCCCTGCGGGTCGTGTGGTTAATGACCCTGATTTGATTGTCACAGGATTGGCTTCCTTTTACTCTGCTTTATATAGAAATATGGATGACTACCCTGTTGACGAGTTGAGTGCATACCTGGAAACAGTCTCTCTGCCCACCCTGTCTCAGAGGGCTAGGCAAGCCTTGGACGCGCCTATTACTCTGGATGAGCTCCAGATGGCGGCCAGCTCCTCCCAACCTGCAAAGCTCCCTGTGAGAATGAGCTGCAAATGGAGGTATATACAACCTTTGGGGGATCAATTTTACCCAAACTTCTAGAAGTTTGGGTACCTGTGGACCATGCTGATCAAATTTGGATTTGGGGAGCGTTTTATTGCATGGGTGCGCCTGGTGTACGATTATCCACAGGCTGGCATTAGGGCCTCAGATAGAATGACTCACACTTTCCCATTGGGAAGAGGAACGAGGCAGGGCTGTCCCCTTTCTCCACTATTATTCACCCTTGCGATAGAGCGTCTGGCCGCTTTGGTGCACTCTGAGCGGCTCATAACTGGCTTTTAATATGGTGACATACATGAGAAAAGCATGCTCTACGCAGATGACATGTTACTGTTTTTGGGTGACACTTCCTCCTCTCTCGCCCGGGTGATGTCCATTATCTCAGATTTTGGGCGTTTCTCTGGACTTACGATCAACTGGTCTAAGTCCGCATTGATGCTGCTGGATTCCGCACCGGAGGCCGCTCGACGCGATTGATTGTCCCATCCCGTTGGTTTCCTCTTTTAAATACTTTGGTATCCATGTCTCCCCTGTAGTTAAGGACTATTGCCACATTAACCTTCAACTGCTGTTGCATCATTCAAGATTAATATTTGGAACAAACTTAAACTGTCCCTGGCAGGGAGAACGAATATTATTAAAATGATACTAATGCCTCAACTATTATACGTACTACATAACTCCCCGGTTATGGTTCCTCAAACTATTCCGTGTGATCAATTCAACCAGCAAATGCCCACTTATGCCCTGCTTCAAAAAGTGTGGAACAAGGTCAAGCAGCTTCAGCAAGTACAGTGCTTCACAATATACAGCCCTATTTGTGATAATAAGACTTATTCCGAGTTAATTAAGATACAACAGGGGGCTAGGTGGCGTGCTCTGGGTGTGCACCATCTACACCAAATTTTCCGGGATGGGACTCTCCAGTCCTTCTCAGATCTTCAAAGCCAATTCCATTTGCCCTCACACATGCTATATTACTACCTGTAGTTAGCACACACTGTGAGGGCCCATGGGAACTCTCCCCACATCGATATTTCATGTTATACAGAACACCACTAACACAAAGGGATTTATCTCTCAGGGTAACCATATGCTATTTTCAAAGTATCTTGAGGCACACCCCACAAAGTCTATGTCCCAATGGGAAGAAGATATTGGCACCTTGACAGGGGACCAGTGGGAGAAGGCATTTCAGGTGGTCAACATGTGTAACCTTAATACATCCCAAAAGGTGTCCCAGCTGTACATATTACTGCAAGCCCATTACACCCCGGTTCAAGTCCATTGGATGGGCCAACTTGCCGACCCACTCTGTGCCCAAAGTTGCATCGTTACTGGAACGGGGTTTTGAGCACACTTAATCAAATTTTTCCGGTATCAGTCCCATTACAGCCGGCCCACTGTCTCCTGGGGGTCTTGGAAGAGGTCATCCCAGGGGAGGCGACAAGACTTGCTTTCTCTAGAGCCCTCTTTCAGGCCCGGAAGGTGATACTCCTGTGCTGGAAATCGGAACATTCTCCTTCTATTAAATGTTGGGTGGCTCTATGGGTGATACGCTTATTCTAGAGAAATATGTTTACCAACATAGAGGCAGGCCCCAAAAATGTAAAACGTTGTGGTCTCCTTGGCTGGACTCCCCTAGGATGTCCCCCGGGGAGCTAGTCATGCAGAGGCTTTTACAGTGATAAATCCTGTGAGATGTCTGGTGGGTGGAGGGTTGTGTGGTCCCACTCGTCAGTATGTGGGTCAATACACTCCCTCAATGAGTAGTTACACTTTCTACCTCTTTTTTATACACATCATGATGGCGACACACGTCCCTGCTCTGGGGCTGGGGGTGGGGTTGGCCGGAGGCGGCTCCTGCTGCTATAATAAGAAGAGATGTTTTACAATTTTGAGCCTGCTGGTTTGTATTGCACTATTTCCTTTGTTTTTCTTCTACTTACTTATTGTACTGAAGCATTTATTGACAATCCTGTTGTCCTGCTATGTATATTTGCAATGTTTCATGATCTATACTGTACTCTATTTTCTTAATAAAACCTTTTTGATTTAAAATAAATATATATATATATATATTCTAGGGCAATCCTCCCCAGGGACACCCATGGATTGCAATGTCATGATGAATACTTTCTCTAAAATGCTTTCAGAGGGACTAGCTCAAACAGCATCCCAGATAACATCAGCTATACAAACAGACCTCCAGAACCTGGGCTCAAGGATGGAATTCATGGAGAACAAATTAGACCAAACAATTTCTAGAACCAACCAAAACACAGACCGCATTCAAGAACTACTGTACAGGAATGCCTGGACTCAGCCATATCCAAAATTGAAGATCCAGGCGATACAACTCCCGTATAAGAGGCCTCCCTGTGTCCATACAAGATGTACAGTATCTCACAAAAGTGAGTACACCCCTCACATTTTTGTAAATATTTTATTATATCTTTTCATGTGACAACTCTAAAGAAATGAAACTTTGCTACTATGTAAAGTAGTGAGTGTATAGCTTGTATAACAGTATAAATGTGATGTCCCTTCACAATAACTCAACACACAGCCATTAATGTCTAAACCGCTGGCAACAAAAGTGAGTACACTCCTTAGTGAACATGTCCAAATTGGGCCCAATTAGCCATTTTCCCTCCCCGATGTCATGTGACTCGTTAGTGTTACAAGGTCTCAGGTTTGAATGGAGAGCAGGTGTGTTAAATTTGGTGTTATCGCTCTCACTCTCTCATATTGGTCAGTGGAAGTTTAACATGGCACCTCATGGCACAGAACTCTCTGAGGATTTGAAAAAAAGAATTGTTGCTCTACATAAAGATGGCCTAGGCTGTAAGAAGAGTGACAAGACCCTGAAACTGAGCTACAGCACAGTGGCCAAGACCATACAGCGGTTTAACAGGACAGGTTCCACTCAGATCAGGCCTAGCCATGCTGGACCAAAGAAGTTGAGTGCACATGCTTAGCATCATATCCAGAGGTTGTCTTTGGGAAATAGACATATGAGTGCTGCCAGCATTGCTGCAGAGGTTGAAGGGGTGGAGGGGTCAGCCTGTCAGTGCTCAGACCATTTGTCGCACACTGCATCAAATTTGTCTGGATGGTTGTCGTCCCAAAAGGAAGCCTCTTCTATAGACGATGCACAAGAAAGCTGAAGACAAGCAAACTAAGGACATGGATTACTTGAACTATGTCCTGTGGTCTGATGAGACCAATATAAACTTAATTGGTGGAGACGATGTCAAGTGTGTGTGGCGGCAGACAGGTGAGGAGTACAAAGACAAGTGTGTCTTGCCTACAGTCAAGCATGGTGGTGAGAGTGTCATGGTCTGGGGCTGCATGAGTGCTCCTGGCACTGGGAAGCTACAGTTCATTGAGGGAACCATGAATGTCAACATGTACTGTGACATACTGAAGCAGAGCACGATCCCCTCCCTACGGAGACTGGGCCACAGGGCAGTATTCCAACATAACGACCCCAAACACACCTCCACCACTGCCTTGCTAAAGAAGCTGAAGGCAAAGGTGATGGACTGGCTCAGCATTAGAGGTGTACCGAACTGTTCGCCGGCGGACAGTTCCCGGCGAACTTAGCATGTTTGCGTTCGCCGCTGCGGGCGAACATA
This sequence comes from Pelophylax lessonae, assembly GCF_965119305.1. Taxonomy (NCBI): domain Eukaryota; kingdom Metazoa; phylum Chordata; class Amphibia; order Anura; family Ranidae; genus Pelophylax; species Pelophylax lessonae. The sequence continues at coordinate 489,929,786 of NC_138770.1, forward strand.
TGCGATGTTCGGTCCGCCCCCTATAATACATCATTGAGGCAAACTTTGAGCCTGAACTTCACAGTCAGCAGGCACATTTCCAGCCAATCAGCATACCTCCCTCCCACACCCTCCCACCTCCTATAAATAAGCAAGGGCAGCATCCATCTTAGATCATTCTGAAGCAGTGTGTGTTAGTGAGAGCAGGGAGAGCTGCTGCTGCTGCTGCTGTTAAGCTAGGGACAGTTAGTCAGTGTTCCTGGACTTGCAGTGTTTTTGGTCCACTACTGCTGTAAGGACAGCATCCTGACAGCACCCCAAAAAGCCCTTCTAAGGGCTGGTATTTGTGTAATTTTTTTTTAATATATATATATATATATATATCTAGTGTCCCCAAAAGCCCTTTTAAGGGCTGGTAATTGAGGATTTTTTTATATATATATATATATATATATATATCTATTGTACACTGCAGTTGCCTGCCCGCTGTGTGTGAGAGGCCACAGACCCACCACAGACTGTACTGTGTGCACACCACACTCATTTCGGGTGGCACAGGCACAGTACCTTGCATTTTAAAAAATATTTTTTTTTTCCTCTTTCATAATTGCAGTGAGTGCTGTGTCAGGTCCACAGAGTGCACTGTACCCACTGCAGTGCACTGCCCACCACTGATATATATACAGTGGCACAGCATCTTGTTGCAATTTGAAAAAAAAAATATTTTTTATTATTGCAGTTGCCTGGGCTGCCAGTGACTGGCAGGTCCACAGAGTGTTCTGTGCCCACTGCAGTGCCACTGCGTGCCCACCCACCACTGATATATAAGGTGGCACAGCAGCTTGCAAAGTAAAAAAATATATATTTTTTTTATAATTGCAGTTGCCTGGGTGCCAGTGACTGTCAGGTCCACAGAGAGTGTACTGTGCCACTGCCCACCCACCACTGATATATAAGGTGGCACAGCAGCTTGCAAAGTAAAAAAATATATATTTTTTTTATAATTGCAGTTGCCTGGGTGCCAGTGACTGTCAGGTCCACAGAGAGTGTACTGTGCCACTGCCCACCCACCACTGATATATAAGGTGGCACAGCAGCTTGCAAAGTAAAAAAATATATATTTTGTTTATAATTGCAGTTGCCTGGGTGCCAGTGACTGTCAGGTCCACAGAGAGTGTACTGTGCCACTGCCCACCCACCACTGATATATAAGGTGGCACAGCAGCTTGCATAGTAAAAAAATATATATTTTTTTTATAATTGCAGTTGCCTGGGTGCCAGTGACTGTCAGGCCCACAGAGTGTACTGTACCCACTGCCCAACACTCCTATAGGGTGGCACAGCACCTTGCACTCATAGTACAACACATTAAAAAAAAAATGACAGGCAGAGGCAGGCCACCCCGCAAGGGCCGTCGTGGTCGTGGTGCTGTGATTTCCTTAGGCCGTAGAATAATGCCCAGTGTTCAGAGGCCACCACAGACCCTGAACTCAAAAAATTCTGAGGACATAGTTGACTGGCTTACACAGGACACCCAATCGTCTACAGCTTCCGCTCGGAACCTTAATGCAACATCCTCCTCCAGCTCAGCTTCGGGCACCTCTCAATTTACCACTCGCCAGCCCGCCGGCACCACCACCAACACTAGCACCACAGCCGCTTCACTTGATCCGTCAGAGGAGTTATTTTCACATCAGTTGGAAGAAATAAGTGATGCGCAACTATTAGTGCCAGAGGATGTAGATAACGGGGATATGTCTCAGTCAGGCAACATTATACACATGGACGTACATTGTGATGATGATGATGATGTTGTACCTGCTGCTGCTGCCTTTGCTGAGTTGTCAAGTGAAGCGGCTGATGATGACGATGTGTCTGTGGATGTCACCTGGGTGCCTGCTCCAAGAGCAGAAGAAGAGGGGGAAAGTTCAGATGGGGAGACAGAGAGGAGGAGGAGGAGACGAGTTGGAAGCAGGGGGAGGAGGTCATCGCAAGGAGCTAGTGGCGCAGTCAGACAGCATGTAGATTCGGCACCCGGGGTCAGCCAGACAGCACGCCAATCAACGCAAGCTGTTGCCACCACCAGAATGCCGTCCTTGCAAAGCTCAGCAGTGTGGCATTTTTTTGTGTGTCTACCTCTGATATCAGCGATGCCATTTGTAACCTGTGGGAAGTCCAACACCCACCTAGGTACAACTGCTTTGCGAAGGCACATGATCTCATAGTTACATAGTTACATACATAGTAGGTGAGGTTGAATAAAGACAATAGTCCATCCAGTTCAACCTGTGTAGGTGTGTGTGACTGTAATCATCTAACATAGCCCTCAATCTCCTGATCCTTGAGATGTAAGTCTAAGAGTCTTTTAAAAAATATTTTTTTTTCCTCTTTCATAATTGCAGTGAGTGCTGTGTCAGGTCCACAGAGTGCACTGTACCCACTGCAGTGCACTGCCCACCACTGATATATATACAGTGGCACAGCATCTTGTTGCAATTTGAAAAAAAAAATATTTTTTATTATTGCAGTTGCCTGGGCTGCCAGTGACTGGCAGGTCCACAGAGTGTTCTGTGCCCACGACGCCTATGGGATCAACACATGAGTAAAAGCAGCACACAAACTGAAAGCCACCATCCTCCTCCTGGTCCAGCATCTTCAGCCACGTCAACCACTGCTGTCCTCCATGCCCCCTATCAACAACCCGCCCCTCCGCCTCTCACCTTCAGCAGTTCCTGCTCACCTGCCCACAGTCAGGTGTCTGTCAAGGAAATGTTTGAGCGTAAGAAGCCAATCTCACAGAGTCACCCCCTTGCCCGGCGTCTGACAGCTGGCTTGTTGGAACTCTTAGCCCGCCAGCTTTTACCATACAAGCTGGTGGAGTCTGAGGCCTTCAAAAAATTTGTCGCTATTGGGACACCGCAGTGGAAGGTACCCGGCCGAAATTATTTTTCACAAAAGGCAATCCCCAACCTGTACTCTATTGTGGAAAAGGAAATCATGTCACGTCTGGCACACAGTGTTGGGGCAAGGGTCCATCTGACCACTGATAGCTGGTCTGCAAAGCACGGTCAGGGCAGGTATATCACTTACACTGCGCATTGGGTAAACCCGCTGGCGGCTGCCAAGCATGGAATGCGTGGCTCTGCTGCAGAGGAGTTGGTGACACCGCCACGACTTGCAGGCAGGCCTGCTGCCACCTCCTCTACTCCTCCTACTCCATCCTCTTTGCTAACCTCCTCGGCTGAGTCCTCTTCTGCTGTTGCGTCTTGCTCCACACCAACTGCACCCCCCCAGCTCCCCAGGGGCTATTCCACATGCCGGATACGACAGTGTCACGCTGTCTTGGGGTTGACTTGCCTGAAAGCAGAGAGTCACACCGGACCAGCACTACTGTCCGCCCTGAACGCACAGGTGGATCAGTGGCTGACCCCGCGCCAACTGGAGATCGGCAAAGTGGTGTGTGACAACGGAAGCAATTTGTTGGCGGCATTGAATTTGGGCAAGTTGACACATGTGCCGTGCATGACACATGTGTTGAATCTGATTCTGCAACGCTTTGTGCAGAAGTACCCAGGCTTACAGGACGTCCTCAAGCAGGCCAGGAAGGTGTGTGGCCATTTCAGGCGTTCCTACACGGCCATGGCGCACTTTGCAGATATTCAGCGGCGAAACATGCCAGTGAGGCGCTTGATTTGCGACAGCCCGACACGTTGGAATTCAACACTGCTAATGTTCGACCGCCTGCTCCAACAAGAAAAAGCGGTCAACGAGTATTTGTATGACCGGGGTGCTAGGACAGCCTCTGCGGAGCTGGGTATTTTTTTGCCACGTTACTGGGCGCAATGCCTGTAGGTTCATGCGTCCTTTTGAGGAGGTGACAAACCTAGTCAGTCGCACCGAAGGCACCATCAGCGACATCATCCCATATGTTTTTTTCCTGGAGCGTGCCCTGCGAAGAGTGCTGGATCAGGCCGTAGATGAGCGTGAAGAGGAAGAGTTGTGGTCACCATCACCACCACCAGAAACAGCCTTACCATCGCTTGCTGGACCTGCGGCAACACTGGAAGAGGAGTCTGAGGAAGAGGAGTCAGAGGAGGAATGTGGCTTTGAGGAGGAGGAACACCAACCACAGCAGGCATCCCAGGGTGCTCGTTGTCACCTATCTGGTACCCGTGGTGTTGTACGTGGCTGGGGGGAAGAACACACCTTCAATGACATCAGTGAGGACGAGGAATTGGACATGAGTAGCTCGGCATCCAACCTTGTGCAAATGGGGTCTCTCATGCTGTCATGCCTGTTGAGGGACCCTCGTATAAAAAGGCTGAAGGAGAACGACCTGTACTGGGTGGCCACGCTACTAGACCCCCGGTATAAGCAGAAAGTCTCTGATATGTTACCCAATTACCGGCAGTCGCAAAGGATGCAGCAGCTACATAATAAGTTGAAAAGTATGCTTTACACAGCATATAAGGGTGATGTCACAGCACAACGGGAATCCAACAGGGGAAGAGGTGAAAGTAATCCTCCTCCTACCACCACAACCACGCCGGCAAGGACAGGACGCTTTACAGACGTCTTGTTGATGGAGGACATGCAGAGCTTTTTTAGTCCTACGCATCGCCACAGCCCTTCGGGGTCCACCCTCAGAGAACGACTCGACCGACAGGTAGCAGACTACCTTGCCTTAACTGCAGATATCGACACTCTGAGGAGCGATGAACCCCTTGACTACTGGGTGTGCAGGCTTGACCTGTGGCCTGAGCTATCCCAATTTGCCATTGAACCTCTGGCCTGCCCCGCTTCAAGTGTGCTGTCAGAAAGGACCTTCAGCGCAGCAGGAGGTATTGTCACTGAGAAGAGAAGTCGCCTAGGTCAAAAAAGTCTTGATTACCTCACGTTTATTAAGATGAATGAGGCATGGATCCCGAAGGGACTGACAGTGGGGGATGCATTTGACTAAAAAAGGCCTGGTGATGATTGAGATGCCTTGGGCTAAAATTGGTCCACACGCTGCTGTATTTAATCATTCTCTGCATGCCGGATGACTTACGTGACATCTCCACCACCAACTACGGTTCAAGCCGCAATGTTTTAGTGCACTTTCTGCCTTGAAAACCTAAATTTTTCAGACCGCTGCTACAGCAGCGGCTGCAACAATACCTACTTTTTCATGCATGTGTGCATGCCTAATTTTTCTGGCCTCTGGTGCTACACTGTGGCTGCAAAAAAACAAAAAACAAAAAAAAAGGCACATACATGTGTCAATTCCCCTTCGTGATCGTTACCTTGTCGTGGTGAAGGGGCTTGCGTATCACAATGAAGCGATCACCTCTAGGAGTGTGTTGGCACACCCCAGATGATAAGGTCGTTGCTTCATTGTGAACAGACCAAAAGCGATCCGCGGGATAATTTTTCATAGAAAAAACATTCATTTTCTTTCATTCTTTCTGCGGAGCTGGGCATTTTTTGGCCGCGTTACTGAATGCTCATGAACAATGGCTGTAGGCTCATGCGTCCTTTTGCGGAGGTGACAAACCTGGTGGTCAGTCGAACCCAAGGCAACATCATCGACCTCATCCCATATGCGTTTTTTCTGGAGCGTGCCCTGCGAAGAGTACTGGATCAGGCTGTAGATGAGCATGAAGAGGAAGAGTTGTGGTCCCCATCACCACCAGAAGCAGCCTTGTCGTTGTCAATTGCTGGACCTGTGGCAACGCAGAGAGAGGAGTCTGAAGAAGAGAAGTCAGAGGAGGAAGGTGGCTTTGAGGAGGTGGAATACCAGCCACAGCAGGCGTCCCAGGGGGCTTGTTGTCACCTTTCGGGGACCCTTGGTGTTGTACGTGGCTGGGTGGAGGAAGAGACCTTCAATGATGTCAGTGAGGACAAGGAACGGGACATGGCTAGCTTGGTATCCAACCTTGTGCAAATGGGGAGTTTGCGGTTGTGCAAATGGACTGACTGACTGTTAAACGGGGAGTTTGGTCTGTCAGAGTTTGGTCTGTCACTGTGAAGCGGGCGACGGGCGTAACCCTTACACTACTTGACCGATAAAACATCATACCTGATCGTATTCACACACTGGGTGTTTTAAAGCACGTTATTCCAAACAATTTAGGAATGTTAGGTGATTTCTGCCCTTTATGGATCAAAACCCGACTCTGCGTCAACTACGTAATTTTCCATGGGAGTTTTGCCATCGATCCCCCTCCGGCATGCCACAGTCCCGGTGTTAGTCCCCTTGAAACAACTTTTCCATCACTATTGTGGCCAGAAAGAGTCCCTGTGTGTTTTAAAATTCGCCTGCCTATTGAAGTCTATGGCGGTTCGCCCGGTTCGCGAACATTTGCCGATGTTTGCGTTCGCCGTTCGCGAACGGCGAATTTTAGGTTCGCGACATCACTACTCAGCATGTCTCCAGACCTAAATCCTATTGAGGATCTGTGGGGCATCTTCAAATGGAAGGTGAAAAAGCGCAAGGTCTCTAACATCCACCAGCTCCATGATGTTGTCATGGAGGAGTGCAAGAGGGCTCCAGTGCCAACCTGTGAATCTCTGGTGAACTCCATGCCCAAGAGGGTTAAGGCAGTGCTGGATGGCCACACAAAATATTGACAATTTGGGCCAAATTTGTACATTTCCACTTAGGGGTGTACTCACTTTTGTTGTCAGCGGTTTAGACATTAATGGCTGTGTGTTAAGTTATTTTGAGGGGACAATAAATTTACACTGTTATACAAGCTGTACACTCACTACTTTACATTGTAGCAAAGTATCATTTCTTCAGTGTTGTCACATGAAAAGATATAATAAAACATTTACAAAAATGTGAGGGGCGTACTCACTTTTGTGCGACGCTGTACATGCAGCTGTGCGTGGCTTCATTTTTGAACTTATTCCAAGTATCCCAGAGCACTGACTGGAACTGGATCGAGCACACAGAGCTCTCCAATCCCTGAGATCAGATAACCTCCTGAGAGATATAGTGTTCAAACCACATTTCTACAGGGTGAAGGAGGAAGTAATGCGATTATCCAGGAGTTCAGACCAGCTTTCCATTCAAGGCCATCCAGTCCAAATTTTTGCGGACTTATCCCCACTGACAATCCAGAAAAGAAGGTCTCTCAAGCCTCTCCTACATATTCTGTCCCAGAAAGCTGTCAAATATTGGTGGTTATTTCCATTTTGTCTGTCATTCACATTCAAGACCAAAACATATGGTTTTTCAACATTCCAGGAAGGTGAATGGACCCTCCTTGGGCCTGATCTCTCTGGACCATCAGCCAGCCTCAAACCTTCAAAATTCAGCCTCCTCCAAACGCCCATTTCTTCCCAGCCCACTCACTCTACTCTGGCAGAAGAAGCAGTCGAAGAGGTCTAAGGAATCTCTCACAATCTGATACACACTTTATGGCTAAGAAGTCTCGCTGCCCCATTGCGGTCTTTCCACCTGGAGGTCCGTCGTGAACTTCATTCCCCACTGTCCCAAGATGTGGTCAAACTGATATGGTTCTTTGTGGTTTGTTCCTGCTGAAGAATGCCAAGGGTTCCCTTGTTCAAGTTTGAATATCTTCTGTTTAGGTTTTGGTATTATAATATTTTCTACCCAACTATACTCACTCCATGGAGGGCCGACGATGGGGCCAGTTATCCGGGCCCCCAATTATCAGGTATCTCCATTGACTGAAATTCAAAATGAAGTTTATTGGGGGTGACAACCCCTCATCCGTCTCCTGTGGTAAGTGAAAGAGTGTATCACCGTGCCTTACTAAAATATTATATTTCATTTCATAATATATTTCAGCTTATGCCCACTTTCCAATGGAATGTGGGCCCCTTGCAATTACATATTAACGAGCCAGACTACACCTGGCAGTTGGATATTTTGCATATAGACGACGAGACATTGATAGGTAATTACATGTTAAACACCCTTTCATTCACTTATTCGGACACTTAACAAGTTAAGGCTTCGCATAGAAATTACTGACACCACCTAAACTCATTGACAATTACTTACATGTCAACACATCATACAGCTGAACGCAGATGGATCGGCTCTCCCACAAAACACAATTTATGACACAAGACACCTCATATTGACACAGATGTATAGGGAACACAAGGACCTTTTCTTCTATTGTTTTGTGTGAGATATGTTCTATTGATAAATTGACCCATGAATTGTAACTGGTTTAAACGGGGTTTTGCTGCCCAAATTTCCTTTAAATGTGTGAGAGAAACTTGAAATAAACAGATGTGTCTACACCTTGCTTAAGTGCTCTGTGTCGTTGCACCTCCTGGCCAGACGAGAGAGAATTCACTATACAGGGAAGATTGGGACTGAAGGGCCGTATATCATCTTGTAAATTGCCTCCTGACAAGATTGAGCTTACAGTTTGGTGTCAGAAGTGGGATCTGCCATAACACAGTATTGGGTGAGTAATTTTATTTTTTATTTATTATTGTAACGCTCCTGCGTTTCTTATATGGTGTGGATTTTCAGCTGCAGAAATAAATCCACGTCAGTAGTCATGTAAGAGATATGCTGAGATACCATTCCCAACCTCAATGACTCATCATGTGTGGAAGGTCTTATTTCAGCCAGTAAATACACACAGTTAGCAAGCTGGTTCCTAGAATGACTTTATGTATGTGGTAACACAATGATGAAGGTTGAGGGATAGGTTGAGTGGAGGTGATAGGTGATAGACACTTGAAGGTGAGACAGTAGCAGATGGATGCAGGAAGGTTTAGCAATGTTGTATGATAGCAGATGATAGAATAGCAGGTGGACATACAAAAGAGATCAACCCAGTGTAGAAAAGTAGCAGTAGTCTCAAGAGCTAGCAATCTAGTTTATGCAGATGTAATAAACAGTCTTTACTATGCAGAGCTAGATAGTGTAAGCTTAGTATAAGTTTATAGAGAATTCCCCTGCGGGGTACTTAGCACTATTAGCGATACAGCCGAAGGGTGGTTCAGGAGAGGCGGATGATCCAGTAGCGGGATACAGGGATCAGCGCAGCGAGGTTCCGTCAGCGAAGTAAGCTTTCAAGCATGGAAGCTTCAAGCAAGGTTAGCATCCAAGTAAGGGTGTTTGAACGAACACATGTGAGTGAGAACCGACGCCCTAAATAGCCATCTAGTCCGGCGCTGGGTGATGACAGCTCCAGTCTTAAAGGTGTATGCGCACCTTTCCAAAAGTAAATGGTGGGGCGCATACACTTGTGGAAAGTGTAATTTAGGGTACCAAAGGTACCGGAACATTACAATACCCCCCCCCCTTAAGGCCTGCTCCTGAAGGCCTCTGGAGCTGGTTTGTCTGGGTATCTCGCATGAAAATTGCGGATTAATCTAGGGGCATGTATGTCAGAGGTGTTTAGCCAGGTGTCGTCTTGGGGCCCATAGTTCTTCCATCTAACCAAGTACTGAAGTCTTCTTCTGTAGATACGAGAATCCAGAATCTCTTTTATCTCGTATTCTTCTCCACCTTCAACTTGTACAGGAGGGGGAGGTGGAATATTAGGCCTTATTCCTTGGTCCGGAACATGGGGTTTTAATAGCGACACATGGAAAATGGGATGGATTTTTAGGTCCATGGGCAATGTAAGCTGCACTGCAGCTTTTCCAATAAGTTTCTTGATTGGGAAAGGTCCCAAGAACAGAGGTCCAAGCTTTTTGCTAGGGATCTTCAGTCTCAAGTTTTTTGTTGAGAGCCAAACGAGGTCCCCGATAGTATACTGTGGAGAAGGTCTTCTACGAAGATCATAGTACTTCTTTTGTTGACTGTGAGCGTGTGCAATGGTAGTATTTAGTAAACCCAGAGAATCCTTTATTTGGGTAAGATAGTCTGAGGCTACTGGGTTATTTGAAGGAAGGATGCGTGGAGGGAGAATAGAGGGATGGAACCCATAGTTCAAGTAGAACGGACTCTGCTTGGTTGTACTGTGAGTTGCGTTGTTGTAGGCAAATTCTGCCAGGGGGAGAAGATCCAACCAATCATCCTGTTGGTAAGAAGTGTAACAACGTAAATACTGCTCGATGCATTGGTTGACTCTTTCAGTCTGTCCGTTGGTCTGCAGATGGTAAGGAGAAGTGAGCTTCCGCTCAATCCGTAGTATGTGACATAGTTCTTGCCAGAATTTAGAAATAAATTGGGATCCATGGTCAGACAGAAGAGTTTTTGGGATTCCATGTAATCTGAAGACATGTTTCATCAGGAGTTCTGCCGTTTGTTTGGACGAAGGTAGTCTGCGAATAGCAATGAAATGTGCCATCTTTGTCAGATGGTCCACTGACACCAAGATGGTATTAAATCCTTTGGAAGGAGGCAATTCTACGATGAAGTCCAATGACAAAACCTCCCATGGAGTTTGGGGTATTGGTAGACTGCATAGTAGACCGGATGGTCTCGTAGTGTCAATTTTGGACCTGGCACAGACATTGCATGAAGAGACGAATTTTTGTATAGATGTTTTCATGTCAGGCCACCAGAATTGCCGAGAAATCAAATTGAAAGTCTTTGTCATACCCATATGTCCTGCCACAGGCACATCATGCGATAATTCCAAGATCTTGGTGCGTAGGGTAGGTGGTATGTAAAGTTTGTCGTTGTAGTAGAGGAAGCCCTCTGCATCAGTATTTAGTTGTGGTGGGGGTGAATCCAAACTTATACCATGCAGAACCTCTTCCTTCAAGGAACGGACAACTCCAATAATGCGTTTGTGAGGTATTATAGGAACGGAAGGGATTTCAAAGTAGTTTTCTTCAGTTAGTCGTGATAGTGCATCTGCCTTTTTGTTCTTATCTGCAGTTGTGTAGGTCACTAGGAAGTTAAACCTTAGAAAGAATAGTGACCATCGTACCTGTCGATGCGAGAGAGTTTTGCTAGTCTGAAGATATTGGAGGTTTTTATGGTCCGTGTATATAATTATTGGTAATTGGGTGCCTTCGAGTAAATGTCGCCAATTCTCCAGAGCCAATTTTATAGCAAGCAGTTCCTTTTCACCCACGGGGTAATTTATCTCGGGACTGCTCAGGGATTTAGAAAAAAAGGCGACTGGATGAAGTGGTGAAGTGTGGGTAGGTCGTTGGGAGATTATTGCTCCTACTGCCATGTTTGACGCATCTACCTCCAGAATGTATTGGAGGGATGGGTCTGGATGGCGTAATATGGGAGCGGAAGTAAACCTTGTCTTTAACAAGTGGAAAGCCTTATTTGCTTCTTCTGACCATTTAAATGGTATTTTTATGCTAGTGAGCTGTGTGAGGGGTCTCACAATAGCAGAAAAGTTTTTTATGAACTTCCTGTAGAAATTTGAAAATCCCAGGAATCGCTGTAGCGCCTTGCGTGTAGTTGGTGTAGGCCAATCCTGAATGCAGGATATTTTACTCATGTCCATCTCGATTCCTGTTTTGGATATGATGTAGCCTAGAAAGAGTACCTCATCTTTATGGAACAAGCATTTCTTCAGCTTCACATAAAGATTATGTGCAAGCAATCTCGATAATACAAGTCTTACATGTCTTATGTGTTCAGACAGGGTCCGTGAATATAAAAGTATATCGTCCATATATACCACAACACAGACATCTAGTAAGTCTTTAAAAATATCGTTTATAAATCGTTGGAAAACTGCAGGGGAATTGCATAGGCCGAATGGCATCACAAGATATTCCAACAATCCGTATCTAGTTCTGAATGCAGTCTTCCACTCGTGTCCGTCACGGATTCGGATGAGATTGTATGCTCCTTTCAGGTCTAATTTTGAAAAATAGGTAGCTCCACGCACCTGCTCAATGAGCTCAGGGATAAGCGGTAGAGGATAGCGATCTTTTATTGTGATAGCATTCAATTTCCTGTAGTCGATGATAGGTCTGAGACTTGAATCTTTATTGCAAACAAAAAAAGAGTCCTGCTGCTGTGGAAGAAGTGTAAGGTCTAATAAAACCTTTTTCCAAGTTCTCATCCAAATAGGTTTTGAGATGGGCAAGTTCATCCTGTGAAAGAGGATAAACATGACCGAACGGCAATTTGCTATTTGGGAGTAGATCAATGCTACAATCATAGTCTCGATGAGGAGGTAATGCTTGAGCATTTTTCTCAAGAATAACCTCAGAAAGATCCTGATAACATAGTGGTGCAATCTCATCTGTCACCACAGACAGAATCTTCCCGGAAAACGGGAGGTTACACGTTTTCTCGCAATAACAAGAAGGGAAGGTCAAGGACCGTTTCTTCCAATCTATGGTTGGTTGGTGTGTGTGCAACCAGGGAAGTCCCAACACAATGGGAAAGTGAGGTGATGGTATTAAATCGAAGGTAGAAGTCTCCCTATGAGACTTGTTAATAGTGACTAGAAGTGCTTGTGTCTGATCGGTGATCGGACCAGAGGATAACGGAACACCGGAAATAAGACTTACTGAGACAGGTTTGAGTTTAGAAATAATAGGAATTTTATTTAAAGCAGCAAAACATATATCCATATAATTTCCACAAGATCCTGTGTCAATCATGGCCTTAGTAGTAATCCTGTTCTGGTCCCACTGTAATGTCAAAAAAACAGAAATGTAGGGGTTAGTGAATGAAGTTGTCAATCCTCCTAGAGAGACATGTGAACACTCACCCTTCTTTTTGTTGACTAGGGGACAGACGTTTATCTTGTGATCCGGGGATGCACAGTACAAGCAGAGATTTTCATTTCGTCTTTTGGCTTTTTCCATAGTTGATAGCGGTGGGCGTATGGTTCCTACCTCCATAGGAACGGCCAGACTCCGAGAGGAAACGGATAATGGCATTCCCATCTTTTCAGCCTTTCTTTCTCGTAGTCTTCTATCTATGGTAATACTGAGTTGTATTAATGCATCCAGGGTTTTTGGCAGATCCGCTCGGGCGAGCTCGTCCTTAACGGCTTCTGATAGGCCAAGCCTAAATTGGGTTTCAGAGATGCATCATTCCATTCTGAATCAAGGGTCCATCTCTTGAACTCTGCGACAAAGTCTTCTACAGGCCTCCTTCCTTGTTTCAAGGATCTTAACTGAAGATCAGCAGTACTCTGCCTATTGGGGTCATCATATAGGCTAGTGAGCTCTGCCAGGAACAAGGCATAGGAGTTGAGAAGCTGGTCGTTTTTCTCAAAAAGAGAATCTGCCCAGGCTCGAGGATCGCTTGATAAGTAAGAAATAATAGTACAAACCTTAATGTGATCAGTAAGGTAGGTACGAGGTTTTAGCAAAAAAAGTAACTCACATGCGTTTTTAAATTCGCGAAATTTTTTGCGATCGCCTGTAAATACCAAAGGGGGATTTATCTTGGGTTCAGGGGACTGAGCAGAGGTAAGTTGTGTCAGTCTAATTACCTGCTGCGACAGAGCCTGATTGTCTTCTTTTAATTCAGCAAGTGCGTGTATTAACGCAGATACTTGCTGTTTTAATTGTGTCACCTGAGTGGTTATTTCTGCTGAATCCATTTTGGTGTTCGTTCAATCTGTAACGCTCCTGCGTTTCTTATATGGTGTGGATTTTCAGCTGCAGAAATAAATCCACGTCAGTAGTCATGTAAGAGATATGCTGAGATACCATTCCCAACCTCAATGACTCATCATGTGTGGAAGGTCTTATTTCAGCCAGTAAATACACACAGTTAGCAAGCTGGTTCCTAGAATGACTTTATGTATGTGGTAACACAATGATGAAGGTTGAGGGATAGGTTGAGTGGAGGTGATAGGTGATAGACACTTGAAGGTGAGACAGTAGCAGATGGATGCAGGAAGGTTTAGCAATGTTGTATGATAGCAGATGATAGAATAGCAGGTGGACATACAAAAGAGATCAACCCAGTGCAGAAAAGTAGCAGTAGTCTCAAGAGCTAGCAATCTAGTTTATGCAGATGTAATAAACAGTCTTTACTATGCAGAGCTAGATAGTGTAAGCTTAGTATAAGTTTATAGAGAATTCCCCTGCGGGGTACTTAGCACTATTAGCGATACAGCCGAAGGGTGGTTCAGGAGAGGCGGATGATCCAGTAGCGGGATACAGGGATCAGCGCAGCGAGGTTCCGTCAGCGAAGTAAGCTTTCAAGCATGGAAGCTTCAAGCAAGGTTAGCATCCAAGTAAGGGTGTTTGAACGAACACATGTGAGTGAGAACCGACGCCCTAAATAGCCATCTAGTCCGGCGCTGGGTGATGACAGCTCCAGTCTTAAAGGTGTATGCGCACCTTTCCAAAAGTAAATGGTGGGGCGCATACACTTGTGGAAAGTGTAATTTAGGGTACCAAAGGTACCGGAACATTACAATTATCACTCTACACTGTCAGAGCAGATTAACGGTACCCAGTTAACCGCTATTTTTAGCGCCTCCCAGGAATCTGATATTCCCAAAGATAAGATGGGGTCTGATACCCCAGGGTCTGAAGCCCCAAAGATAAGATGGGGTCTGATACCCCAGGGTCTGAAACCCGGTTACAAAGCAGTACTGTGTGTGATAGTGAATTCTCCCTCTAAAACTTTGTATATTTGTATAGACATTTAAGTGTATTTTTAGTCGATATATATAAGATTGCATGCCAGTGTATAGCTGTATGTGGAGATTGTATGTGATATTAAGCTGAGCTTGAAGGTATAAACTTGCCCACCAAGGATAGTTAACAGAAAACCATAAATTGGGTGTATATAAATCTGATTATAAAGACGCAGGAAACCACATAAATTGGAAAACTAGGTTTTCCAATAAAGTCTAAATACTGACCTCACCATCCCTATATATAAATATAAACCTTCAAACTCAGCTAAATCTCACTTTGTATTCTGAGCTTAGATAATGGGCAATTCTCAAGGTAAGGAGAATCTCAAAGAAAAGAAAATAATGAAATTTACGTTTAGGAAAATTGTATGAAAATTGTATTGTGTATGGGCAACCTTAGAAGTGTGTGAGATCCATGAATCGTTATGTTGTGTTAGTTTTAATACTGTTCCTAAAAGTGCTTTATCAGCAAAGCATTTCATAACACTGAATGAATACTGGTTGCATAATGATTTGTTTTGTGTTTATTACTTATGTTTTAAAGTGATGTGACTTTGCCACAAGTACAACTAAAGATAACAAATCCGTGCTATGCTGGTCATGGCAGCTTTTAGAAGCAAGAAAATATATTTGGTGTGTAAAGTGTGACCTTAAGGACTAAAATTGTATTTCTATCCTTAAAATCGTGAGCAATTTTGAACTTTTATCATTGAGGTTTTTTGTCACCGACCTTTTATCTTTATCACTGACTTTTTAAAAACAAAAAATTTTGGTGCCTTTTTAGCACACAAACCCCCCCCCCCCCTTCTCCTGTCTGTGACACAGGTAATTGCAAAAGGGAGTGTAAAGAGTTGTATTGTCATACAAATTGACTGAGCTGGGTGAACTTGAAGAGGGAAGTACTAAAGAATCCTATGCAGATGTATATTAACTATCAGTTTTGCTTTTGTAGAGAAAAACAGTTTTTGAAGAATGTTCCAAATGGGTGAAAAGAATGGTGACGTATAAGTTCTTGTAGCCAAATGGGAAATTACTAATGTTTATTTTTGAGCTGCTCATTTTTTAACCATGGTGAACAATAATAATTTTTTTCTTTAAGTTTATGGTATACCATAGCATAACAAAAATATAGAAATCCACGTGGTAATAATTAATTTGACGTCAACAATTTTTGGTATTAGAGAAGTGCACTGTTAGGAAGGAAAATGTTTGACATGCTTACTGTATGCTAAATTCCTCTAACCATTGGTTTATTTTTAGGAGGAAAAGTAAAATGTTTTGTTACTAAACCTTTCTTGATGCTTATTTCTAAGATAAATTTAATTTGAGACTTTCAGAACGAAGAATCACAGCCTTCAACGACAACTCAACCTTATGGGAGTATTGTTTACAGATTGTTTTTTTTCCTGATTGATTAGACTGTTTTTATGGGTGTTAGAAAGTTCTTATTTATTGGGTGTCAGATATTTGATGTGTTCTAATTTGACATATATGAGCTCTGGCATTAATGAGGTGCTATGCCTTAGATAATTAAGCATCTCTTGTCTTATAAAAATTTTCCTTTATTATATTGTGAGAAAAAAAAAATAGGATGGAGTTGGATAAATTGTTGCTCTATTATTACACCTATAGTGTGCTAAGAATTATAATGAATTTATGTCAGCGTTACTATTTGGCATTGAAAGATTTAAACTTTAAAGACAAGGTAACCTCCTGTGGTGAATTCAATTAGTTGCATAGCCAGCCAAGCCATCTCTTTTCATTCTAAGGTGACTCATTGCCCCAGGCTTTGCATATAAATGGTCCTTGAAGTCAGACCCTGTGTCTCCAAGGTTATTTGGTTTCAATTTCCTGCTCGGTGTCACTGAGCAAACTGTGCAATCTCTTATAAATTTATGTTTGCATGGGTACTCACATCTAGCTGTTTTGTGTGTCTCTATGTGTCCATGTACACAAGACAGCTTGAATTTCACTCCCTGCTGTTCAGTGATCACAGCATCTTAGCCATGCAAGGGATTCTCAGTTCTAGTTTTAGTTCTAGGTAGCTGCCTGCTTGGGTGAGTCAGAGGACTGCAAGCTAACCCATCTCCACCTTTGGAGAATACAAGGCAGTTCAACCCCTCCAAGGGCCCTCACCATTGTTGCATGTGTGGACATGCTGTGTTCTCCCAAAATAGTGCCATTAGGTATCCTTCCTGTCTTAAAATTACCTGCCTTCCTGTAGGCCCTAAACCCCAGTGCTGCGAGTGGTTCTTACTAGCATTTATTTTGCTGCCTGCCTGTAAGGCCAGAAGCCCAGTGCCGAAATATACTCCTGCCATTTTTGTAAAACTTGTATTCTTGTCTCTGTACTTACCTGCTATTTTTGCTAAAGTCAGAATGACTCCAGACCCTTCCCAACCCCATGAATCCATTAATTCTCATATCTAGAGATTTTGCAAGAGGAATATGTGGCAGAATTAATTGAAAAATTAAACAGTGATTATGGTGATATTTCGCTCTCGTTTCATTTGCCAACAGGTGCACCGACCCACCCATTCAAGCCTGGAGACAGAGTCCTTCATAAGCTGACATCGCTAGACCCACCCTATGGACCTCCTGCGACAGTTCAAGCAGTGACCAGAACAGCGGTATTGACAGACGACTCCCCGGTTTGGATCCACGCATCGCGACTGAAGGAAGCCCCACCTCTGAACCCCACGACTGCGGACCGGAGATTGTGACGAGCACCAGACGAATTCCAGTTGGATCCAGACAGACGGAAGCCCCACCCCTGGACCTCACGACTGCGGACCGGAGATCGTGACGAGCACCAGACGAATTCCAGTTGGATCCAGACAGACGGAAGCCCCACCCTTGGACCCCACAACTGCGGACCGGAGATTGTGACGAGCACCAGACGAATTCCAGTTGGATCCAGACAGACGCATTGGTACAATGCCAACGGACACCCCTACTCCTGGAAGGCTTCCCATTCGTGAAGCAGTGGTACTCTTTGTAGCAAACGTAACACTAAGAGCCACTGTCTGGTTACTTGCAACATGTGCTCACCACCCGGAGAACCTCTCCTCATTTTGCCCTTCCTCGCCCCAGGAAAAGAGAGAGACACGAGACAATCATGTCTCCACTTTACAGTCAAAGTCAAGCCTATTGGACACAAAGGACATTGTTTAACGTTGTAGCCGCCAGGGATTTAGAACTGACCGCTCTGATGATACGAGGGTCGAAAGGGAATTTTTTCCTCCCATTGAACGGGGGAGGTTTATTTTTGCCCTTTCCTGGCAAAGGCTTTAGGATTTGTAGTGACTTTATTGCGATAATATGGAGTTTTAGATTTTTCAGGCCATAGATTCTTGCAAGCTATGGCCCTCCCCATTGAAGATGTCTGTTTTTGATTTGATAGAATTCTAAGAAGTTATATCCCTATGTGCACACAACCAAGTCACCAGCCTACATATACCTTGGAATATGATGTCACCTGTTTTGTGCAAGTCAGTTACCAATAAGATGACATGCACTCATACAATAACACAACCCAGGTATGTCAAGAATGTCCAGCTCATTCATAGTTGGACATATATCCCAGGAGGGAACATAGTGCTATTCACAGACTCTAGGTGATCCCATCCTTATGAATAAAGTTGGGATCAAAGGTTGGGTTGAAAGAGTGTATCACCGTGCCTTACTAAAATATTATATTTCATTTCATAATATATTTCAGCTCATGCCCACTTTCCAATGGAATGTGGGCCCCTTGCAATTACATATTAACGAGCCAGGCTACACCTGGCAGTTGGATATTTTGCATATAGACGACGAGACATTGATAGGTAATTACATGTTAAACACCCTTTCATTCATTCATTCGGACACTTAACAAGTTAAGGCTTCGCATAGAAATTACTGACACCACCTAAACTCATTGACAATTACTTACATGTCAACACATCATACAGCTGAACACAGACGGATCGGCTCTCCCACAAAACACAATTTATGACACAAGACACCTCATATTGACACAGATGTATAGGGAACACAAGGACCTTTTCTTCTATTGTTTTGTGTGAGATATGTTCTATTGATAAATTGACCCATGAATTGTAACTGGTTTAAACAGGGTTTTGCCGCCCAAATTTCCTTTAAATGTGTGAGAGAAACTTGAAATAAACAGATGTGTCTACACCTTGCTTAAGTGCTCTGTGTCGTCGCACCTCCTGGCCAGACAAGAGAAAATTCACTATACAGGGAAGATTGGGACTGAAGGGCCGTATATCATCTTGTAAATTGCCTCCTGACAAGATTGAGCTTACAGTAAGAACCAGGGACTTCCCTGGTTGGTTGTGTTCAATCCTTTTCAATTTCTATACTGGTTATGGCGATTGTATCCTGGTCTGGGGTGGGGGCGTGTGCTCCTCTTGTTGGGGGGGCCCCGTCCTTGCCTGGGACTTGGAGCGATACCCTAAGGAGGCTCCCCTATCTGGTGACTATCTGGTGAGGGGGAGGATTTATGTTAATTCTTCTAAATTTGATGTTGGTCAGGGTCGGTGCGGAAGTAATGCGCCTCCTTCTGCCCCGTGTGGTATCTGTTCTTACACACGGAGACAGAAGTAGGTTTGTCGTTTAGGCAGACTCATACTTTCTAGTGTGATATGGGAACGGGCAGGCCTGCTCCCATTCTTGAGAGCCAGGGGGATCCTCGGATTTATTGATCCCTGGTCCCCTAGGGTTCCCCCATTCTTTCATCTACTTTCTTTTCACTTTCTGTTTCCCTTTCTCTTACCTTTCTTTTTTCAGGCACCGGAGAGGATCTGAAACCGATTGGTTGGAAAGTCCCAGTGAGAACTCCACCAGTGGCATGGAAACTTTTCGAGGGTACAGGTAGGTTTTTGCCTCACAGTGTTATTATCACCTCTCTGGACACATGGGATTCACTTAAGCCTATACAAGTAGCATCCCATAATGTCCAGGGATTAAATTCTCCACTTAAAAGAAGGAAATATTTTCACTATGCTCACTCCCAACACCTGGATGTATTCCTCCTTCAGGAAACTACCGGAAATTTCCCCAAAAAGTACGTTCCCAAATGTATTCATTATAAATTCCCCTAATTCTTTTTAGCCAACGCAGAGGATAAAACCAAAGTAGGAATCTTCCTCTCCAAAAAATTTAGCTTTCCTCCTTCACACAAAACCAATGACCCAGAGGGCAGGTATTTGCTTGTATCAGGGACTTTGGAGGGGACCTTGTTTACCTTTGTCTCATATTACACCCGCAACAAGGGTCAATCACAATTTTCGCCTCTATGTTTTTTAAAATTATCGCCACACTTGGTGGGTAGAATAATCTTGGGGGGGGGCGGACTCGAATGTTGCCCTAGATTAGATGCTTGACAAATTGGGACATAAGCACGCACAAATATTGCGACCACCGAAACAAAGCTTGAAGATAGCAAAACTCTTCCATTCCCATGGACTGATAGATATTTGGAGGGAGCTCAACCCGAACTCTAAGGATTATACACACTTTTCTGCACCACATCAAACATATGCGAGGATAGATCATATCTTTATCACGGCCCCAGATACTCCCTTAGCCGTCAGAGCACTTATTAGGGATTCCCCAATATCTTAACATTCAATGGTATTACTACAAATAAAAGCTCGCCAGGAATGAGACTGTGGGCCTGATTCATAGTACGGCGAATTGGCGTTTCGGCAGGATTTTGCGAACCGGCAAAGTTTTAAGTCTGAAATTGGTATTCAAAGAACGGCGGGCGGAAAATAGCGCCTAGTGTGAGATTCATTAAGATGCAATAAGGCCAGAGCGCGACTTAAAAACACGCCAGCTAAAAGCTCGACTAAAGTTTTGCCAAATTTCCCCCTGTACCCCCAAAAATCCCAAATCACTGTGGAAGGTGTGGAAGACAATTTGGAGATGACTTGCTTTTAAAAAATGTCAAAAACTGACTTAGAAAGAGAGATATCTGCGAAAGTGTAGAAAGGTTAAACAGCTCCTCCAGCCCCGAGCTGCGAACGCGCGAATGTGCGCATGCGCAACGCCAAATAAGCTCAAAAAATTCCGCCAGCGCGATTTTGGGCAAATTTTTTTTTGAATACCGCTTGGAAATCCGCTGTCTCGCCCATAGAAAATGGCAAAAACCGGCGGAATTG